>NC_140167.1:200807057-201334057 GCF_963971535.1 Notolepis coatsorum | reverse complement strand
ACCACTGCGAGCTATACTCCCTAGTAAACTGGCCCTCCCTGGAGATTAGACGCAACATCCACTGGCTGGCCTTTGTATATAAAACACTTCCAGGCCGTAATCCCCTTTACCTTACTCGCCTAGTCCACCCTCGTCCACTCTCAAATTACCACACCTGGTCAGCCACACATATCCTGGTAAACGCCCCCCATGCCAACTCCTCACAAGGCCGTTCCTCCTTTCAGTACGCAGCAGCTGATAGCTGGAACACACTACAAAAAACCTTAAATATGGAAACGTTTATTTCAATCTGATTGTTTAAGGAAACTTTAACAAACTCCCTAGAGCACTCATGTAGATGTTTCTCCATGTGCTAACACCATGCTGCCACTATTGTTCTGTTGTCCGCCAGTTGTTGTTCAGTTCAGTTGTTGCTCTGTATGTATGTCCTGCCTTTTTAATAATGTTCCTTTGTGTTTTATTTTTATTTATTTGATTTTATCCCCCATCCCCTTTCCCCTAGGGGGCTTTTTACCCCCAAATAGGCCGTTGTTGAAAATAAGAACTTGTTCTTAATTAACCTGCCTATTCAAATAAAGGTTTGATGATGATGATGATGAATCTTTCGAAATGTTCAGTTGCTATCGCTATCAGCTCTATCTTTAATTTTTCAAAATGTTCAGTTGCTATTGCATGCACTCATCTGTGTTTCACTACACACATGAGTGCATGCCTACCAACTGTCCGTCTGCAACACTACTATCACCGACATCTAAGAAGGGAGATCCCCCCTTGAATGGCCCTTCTAAGGTTTCTCTCCTCCACACTGCCTGTGGTGCATTTTTTCCTATTGTTAGGTTTTAGTGAGTTTTCCCTTACCTTCACGTGGGGTATGTCTGTGGGTGCTTGCATTCATTCATTTATTTTGCATTTATTTTAAATTTGTTGGACCTTATGGTGTTCTTGTTTTGTTCTTGACTTATTGTGATGTTTCTTCTTGACTTGTTTAAAGAAGACGTGTCCGGCCCATGGGGACATTAATGTGTGTTGTCGGGCCTTACAAATACATTTGATTTATGATTTGATTTTGCCCTACGTAGGTAATTTTAAGGATTGTCAAATGAACGCTTCTCTGATCCTGATGGCAACACGGTACTCACCAGGTACGCCGCTATTCCAGCTCCGATGAGGAAGCCCACGTAGACGTCGATGGGATGGCTGCGGTACTGAGTGATCTGGGTCAGACCGGTCAGCGCCGCCGCTATGGCAAAGGCAAACACCAGCACCGGCTTCAGTAACTTGGTGCTGTCTGAGATGGTAGAGTTGAAGTACATCTGGAGAGGGAAATTAAGCACAGTCTATCAGTTCTAACCTCACGTTTATACTTGGCCCTAATCGTGGCCTAAACATAAAACTAAATTATTTCAGTCTAAAACAAGTGTCACCCTCACATCACACCCATATCTCAAAGCTACAAAATTTGCCCAAAATACAAAAATACAGGACGTGGTAAATGCAGCTCAGTGAAATTATGAAATATGGTTTTCCCAGGAAGTGTTAATCACTCACTAAAAGGTCTTGGTCTTTTTTCCAGAGCTCTATTTGACACTTAATGGAACCCTGTGACATCACACATTCCACCTCTTCCACACAATACATGTCACACCCGCTTTACAACACCGTTTATAGTTATGGGATATGTATGACATCAGCATTTATTTCTTGGGGGGGGGGGGTGGAGTGTTTCTTTAACAACCATGTCTGAAGAAAAGGATATGAATTCTATATTGTGTATCTGCCAAAACAGGGGCAGCGTGTTTTTAACTTTTTACCTCTTGCTACACTACTTGGGTTACAATTCCAAATAGTTTCGAGCAGCTGGAATGCAATTCTGTCATTTGTAAACGGCATTGTTTGTTGCAAGTCAATCAACCTGTAGTGTGTGAAACCAGAATCAGAATCACACTCATACGTAGAAAGTTCCACCGGTGCTACCTATACTTTTATTATTTCCCCTTAATATATTGAATAAATAATATTATATAATTGTTCCCCAATATCTTTTAGCCTCTTTCACAACCACACTACAGAAGGTTAACCCTTTCACTACCACACTACAAAGGGCTAACGCTTTCACTACCACACTACAGATGGTTAACCCTTTCACTACCACACTACAGAAGGTTAACCTTTCACTACCACACTACAGAAGGTTAACCCTTTCACTACCACACTGCAAAGGGTTAACACTTTCACTACCACACTACAGAAGGTTAAACCTTTCACTACCACACTACAGAAGGTTAACCCTTTCACTACCACACTACAGAAGGTTAACCTTTCACTACCACACTACAGAAGGTTAAACCTTTCACTACCACACTACAGAAGGTTAACCCTTTCACTACCACACTGCAAAGGGTTAACACTTTCACTACCACACTACAGAAGGTTAACCTTTCACTACCACACTACAGAAGGTTAAACATTTCACTACCACACAACAGAAGGTTAAACCTTTCACTACCACACTACAGAAGGTTAACCTTTCACTACCACACAACAGAAGGTTAACCCTTTCACTACCACACTACAGAAGGTTAAACCTTTCACTACCACACTACAGAAGGTTAAACCTTTCACTACCACACTACAGAAGGTTAAACCTTTCACTACCACACTACAGAAGGTTAAACCTTTCACTACCACACTACAGAAGGTTAACCCTTTCACTACCACACTGCAAAGGGTTAACACTTTCACTACCACACTACAGAAGCCGTCTGTACAACCTGGGCAGAGAGTCAGGAAACATGGAAGAGTACAAGACAACAGTCTACACTCTGCGCAAGGCTGTTAAACTTGCGAAAAAGACGTATGCTGACAAGATGGAGGCACAAATGGCACAGAATGACACAAGAGGCCTATGGCGGGGACTGAGGACGATAACTGACTACAAAGTCAGCGCCCCCTCAATGGGGAGCGACGACGCCTCCCTCGCGGACCAGCTCAACACCTTCTACGCGCGGTTTGGTGCAAACAGCGGCGCCGCTAGCTCAACGGCTAGTGACGTCACTGGCGCGCCGGCTGTTGTGGAGGGGGGGGGGGGCATCCGTGGGGGGGGCGGGGATGCTCTCTCATTGACGGTACACAGTGTGAGAAGAGCATTTATGCAGGTGAACACCAGAAAGGCTGCTGGCCTAGATGGAATAACAGGACGTATACTTAAGTCCTGTGCTAACCAGCTAGCCCCTGTGTTCACCACCATATTTAATCGATCCCTGGAGGAGTCAGTGGTCCCTGCCTGCTTCAAGATGTCTACCATTATCCCGGTACCAAAGAAACCCTCCCCAACAGGTCTCAACGACTACAGACCGGTGGCACTCACCTCTGTGGCCATGAAATGTTTCGAGAGGCTGGTCAAGGATCACATTTGTGCCTCCCTCCCCAGTGATATGGACCCTATGCAATTTGCATACAGGCCAAACAGGTCCACTGACGATGCGGTCTCCCAAGTACTGCACAGCACCCTCTCTCACCTAGACCGTCAGAAGGGGGGCTATGTGAGACTGTTGTTCATTGACTACAGCTCAGCGTTCAACACCATAGTCCCCACCAGACTGGTGGACAAGCTGATCGAGCTGGGTCTGAGCCCCGCTCTGAGCGCCTGGATACTGGACTTTCAGAGTGAAAGGCCCCAGGCGGTCAGGGTGGGGGGTCAGACCTCCAACACCATCACCCTGAGCATCGGGTCCCCCCAGGGCTGTGTTCTGAGCCCCCTGCTGTACTCACTATACACACACGACTGTGTGGCCAAGTTCAGCTCCAACTCCATAGTGAAGTTTGCGGACGACACAGTGGTGGTGGGGCTGATCTCGGACAACGATGAGAAGGCCTACCGGGAGGAGGTTGAGGTACTGGAACGCTGGTGCCAGGACAACAGCCTGCTCCTGAACATTGGTAAAACCAAGGAGCTGATCGTGGATTATAGGAGAGGACAGCAGGAGACACACACATCACTGAGGATAAACGGGGCTACCGTGGACAGGGTGAGCAGCTTTAAGTACCTGGGGGTCCACATCGCAGAGGATCTGACATGGTCAACACACATAGACACAGTAGTAAAAAAGGCGAAGCAGCGCCTCTACCACCTGAGACAGTTAAGGAAGTTCAGAGTATCTGGGAAGATACTCCAGTCATTCTACTCCGGAGCTGTAGAGAGCATCTTGACTGGAAACATCACTGCCTGGTATGGAAACAGCACGGCACAGGACAAGAAGGCCCTACAGAGAGTGGTGCGCTCAGCCGAGCGTACCACGGGTATTGCACTACCACCCCTGCAGGTTCTATACAACAAGAGGTGCAAATCCAGAGCCTGCAGAATAATGAAAGACCCTCACCACCCCAACAACAGCCTGTTCATGCTGCTGAAGTCAGGCAGACGCCTGCAAACACCAGCTACTAGGACAGAGAGACTTCGGCTCAGCTTCTTCCCCCAGGCCATCAGAGCCTTGAACACTGAACTCTCCACACACAAGCACACATGAGCACACACACGACACACACACACGACACACACACTTTAACATGAGCACACACACACTCATGCTGCACACGCCCACACTTATGGCCACTAAGGAAAGGTCACTTTAAGAATAGTATAGTATAACCTGAGATTGTATAAAATAGCATGTACAGAAAGACCCAGTGCCTCATCCGTAGCTAACAGTGTATTGCACTACCACAGGACCTAGCATGTCCTACCATGCTCTGTAAATAACTTATGTACATTATACCGATATGCCCTACTCTGTTTACTTGTTTTATTGCACAATGTTGTTCTATTGGATTCTATTATATGTTATTACTACTGTATTATGCACATCGTTGCGGGCAAGACCACCCGCATTTCATTGTATACTTGTATGCCGTGACAAATAAAACTCTTGACTCTTGACTTGAACAGTCTGTTGTGTGGTAGTGAAAGGTCAGCCTTCTATAGTGTGGTAGTGAAAGGGTTAAGCACTGAAAACAAGTTTAATAATTTCATTTCCCAGCGTCTGGAAACGACAATGAACGCAGCGCAGCCATAAAGGTACGGTTTCCTCACACAGAAAAGATAGTCCGTTTACTTTTCCGATAACCACATCACTGCATAACTCAGAAATATTCAGACAAGCTTAATCCTTGTGGTCATCTGTGGTACATGACATCCGATTCAAAACGATAGCTGCATCTTCTTCCAAACATCTGTGACTTGTAGTACAGTAGACATACTCTACTCTGCCCTGCCCACCCCCACCCCCACCGCCCAACCATTCCCTTGTACCCAGAGCTGTACTCACAGATATGTAAACGGCAGCAAAGGCAGAAAGAGTTGCATGCTGGGAGGGAAATGTCTTCCTAGCGAGGGAGAAAATAGAGATGCATTAGCGGTTGAGACCAAACACTGGATGAGATCAATAAATACGACATATGTCATGGATCCTTGATCACCGTGTTCAGGAGCGACGTGAGGAAGGTTTCCCGTTAGTCTTATGGAGGAGAGGAGAAAATAGACCCATATTGCACGCTGACGCAACTCAGTGGAGCATCTACTGTAGGTTCACTTGCACATAGTCCTTTACTATATCTGTATCTGTACATATTCTACTCTTACTAGTTACGCTGCTGGCCAGTAGTAGTCATACTGTCTTTATTTATTATACTACAACTCTGTACATACATCTGATTAGCACTACACTCAGTAGTACTAATTTGTATATTTTGTACCCAGTTGAATCATCTGTACATTGCTGTTGCACTTTACTGCTACATTTGCATACATTTTAATCTAATCTAATTTATCTAATAAATAATATCATAGAAAAGACAATATATGCCATATTAATACAGTATATTAGACTATACAGTAGCTATATCCGCGGCGATCGGTTTCGTTCTTATTTATTTAGTTTGCAGTGTGTGTGTGTGTAATGCTCACAATGCCTCATTGAATCAGGACTAAATGCAAAACATAATTGTTAATGATAATGAAATATTGTCGTATTAATTATCATTATAATTATTTAATTCCACGGATGTCTGTAATATCGGCAATCCCCAATGACTTGTCCTAGAGAAAGATGTTGAAACCACAGGGGCACACAGGTCTGTCCGATTTACTATACTACCCTTTCGAGTACATAAAATCCTACGTAAATCCTACAAAGAATTTACAATATGAAGCCGTTCGAGAATGCCGAATAAGTATGTAAATTTAGTTACGTAAATAACTACGTAAATCGGAATTCCTTGGTAAGTTTTACGTATATACGTTCGAGAATGAGGACCAATGTTCATAAAACAGTGTTGAAACTTTGGTGTGTTGAGTGCATAGTAGTAAAGACATATTAGCATAGTATGTAGTATTATAGGCAAGGAAGATTATTTAGTAGCAAAGTGCATGATAGTAAAAGACAGTATGAAGGTTAGTGGTTTTTCTTTTTTAACTATTGATTGAAGAAGTGTGTTTATAGTCGACGGCCATCGAAGCTTTTCGAAGCCCAAAAGAAAAATCAAGTCTGCTGTAAAGTATGGTCTGTAAGAGCAGTTCACAGTAAATATGGTGTTCATGTTAGTTGGGGACGTGGTCTTCTTTTCCATTATTTTAGTTTTCCTCTTCTTTTTTTGTCTTTCTATCATTTTCTCCCATCCCAATTTAGTCGTTATGCCAATTCCCTTCCTGGTCGTTGCACGCATTTCCCTACTGTCGGTCTGGGGAGGGTGTCTCCTCCGATACATGTGGAGTCGCCAGCCGCTTCTTTTCACCCGACAGCGAGGAGTTTCACTGGGAAAACGTAACGCGTGCAGAGGCTCACGCTATTTGAACAGACCGGCCAGTAGGAGTCGCTGTTTGCAACGACCAGGACTCGTACCCCCACCGGCTTCCCACCCACGAACACTGACAATTGTGTTGGTAGGGACGACTGACCAAGCCGGGGGTACCGCTTGGTCAGCTGGATTCGAACCCAGAGTCTCTGCGGTGGTAGGCGTGTGCTTAGACCTCTACGCTATACCCAGCCGCCTGATGTGGTGGTCCTCTACCTGGCCGCCAGCATGGCGTGTTGGTCGTGCCCGGAGCAGATGTCCCTGGTGATGTAGGGGTTCTTGTCGCAGGCCACGCCCGGCGTGGTGTAGTTGGGCTTGCACACGGTCAGGAAGAACGGGGTGTGATAGCCCGTGGCCAGCTGTATCACGTCCGTCACCAGGGCCGTGGCACACAACCCAAACACATGGACACCTGGAGGGAGACAGGGAGAGGTGTGCAGAGGAGGTGGAAGGAGACCGATGAATCAAAACATTAACTCATCCGTTCTACATTCACTGCACGCAACGCCCTCATGCACACACTTTAACCTCTTCCGCCCGCGCGGTCCACCGGCAGATGACATCATCACGTCATAAATCAATCTCTCTCCAGACTGTCTGACAAAATTATCGTTTTATTTTTCAAACGTATTCAAGAATAAACATCATAACCATGTCACAACAGCAGTTATAATGTATATTTTCATCGATACGTTTGTTTACCAATAGGTTAAAGTGTTATTAGTGAGGTTTTAGTTTTTTTTTTTTATGTGGTGTTCCGCCATTTTGAATTACCGGAAGTCGCTGAATTGTAGTCATTTTAAGGCAATTTTGAAGAGGACATCCAGAGCTTTCAATGAGCGTTGGAATAAAATAAAAAATACACTTCCCAAAGGCCTCTAGGTCCCGGCAAGCAAATGACTTGTTATGAATATTTTTTTATTCTCTTATTACTCTGGATAATATACCACAAAACTGAACATTATTGGCATATATTGGAGCGCAGTTAGTTTGTCTCCCCTATTTTGAGCATTTAGCAACAATCCGATTTGAAATCAGTTACAAAATGGTGGACCTCTTGCAACATTAAAAAACCTACTGTATATACAGTAGATTTCATTCTCTGTTCCTTATGCACGCCTGGTGATACTAAATCCAAATTGAACTCAGACATTTGAAAGATAAGATTTGGCACAATCGATAAATGTGCGAATAAGGTCATTTTTTTTTTTTTTTTAGATTTATTTGTTGGCATTTTATCGCTTTATTGCTACTGGGCAGTCCAGTAGAGAGAGACAGAGGAGGAATGGGAGACAGAGTGGGGGGAAGACATTCGGCAAATAACGACGGGTTCGGGAGTCGAACCCGGGTCGGCCGTGTTGCGGCTGAGCGCGCTATGTGGTTCGCCATTGGGGCGCCCCAATAAGGTAATTTATAAGCCTGCTATTCTATATTCTATAATAATTAGGGCTGTCAGTTTATCGCGTTAATTAGATTAATTAATTACACAGCAAATTATCGCGTTATGAAAATTAACTCAAAATTAATTTAAAAAACTATTTTTTTTTTATCTCATTCATTCCATAAGAACGTAGAATACACATTTACAGACTTTTTTTATATGGTCCATTTGCATGTTCTTGGTATCTGATTATAGGGACATCTATGGATCTCAGCCTCAGGGAATGTATTCCCATGTCAGAAATACTGTGTCTGTTACTAGGCTTGAGTAAATTGTAATGAACCAAATGAGTATATCAATAAAAAAAAATTATCTTTGACTATGAATAACACCATGCTCAAATTGACCAGACCTGAAAAATCTAAGCAAATTAATAGATGGAAGATGATTAAACAGAAGGTTTTGTAGATACAGTACTGAATTGTGCCATCCGGACACATGCAATTTGAAATATGATTATAGAATATAGAATATCAGGCATAAAATGGTTATGCGATAAAAATGCGATTAATTAGATTAATTAATTACAAATCCTGTAATTAATTAGATTAATTTGTTTAATCGCCTGACAGCACTAATAATAATATTTCAAATTGTATTGGTCCGGATGGGAGAATTCAGTACTGTATCTACAAAACCTTCTGTTTAATCATTTATCATTTATTAATTTCCTTAGATTCTTTGTGATCTCAAGAAGGTACTGAACGAGCTCAGTGGCAGTTTTTCATGTCTGGTCATTTTTAGCATGGTGTTATTCACTGTCAAATATGCAATGAAAAATCATAATTCATATTCTCCTTTGTTTCATCATAATTTAAGCAAGCCTAGTAATAGACACAATACTGGGAATACATTCACTGAGGTCCATAGATGTCCCTAGATACCAAGAATATGCAAATGGTCCTTGTAGAAGTGGAGCAGTCTTTACATAGGTATGTATTTTAGGCGGATTTTCAGAAAATAGGGCTCCGGGCTTAAAGGAAAACTTCAACATTTTGGGAAATTATCTCATTTGTCATCTACCCTGGAGTTAGACAAGAAGATGCATACCTTTTTCTTCTCTGTGCATGCAGTAGGAGTAGGAAGACGTTGGGAACTAGGCTAATGGAGGAACCTACTTCCAGTGACTGATGCTAAGCTAGGCTAGCGGTGCGCGTCTTCCTACTCCTACTGCATGCACAGAGAAGAAAAAAGGTGTGTATCTTCTTGTCTAACTCCAGGGTAGATGGCAAATAAGCTAATTTCCCAAAATGTTGGAGTTTTCCTTTAAGAGGTTAAACATTCACCTTGAACATTCACTACGCTTTTTAAACATTACACCATATTTATATCTATTTATTCCTACAAATTTGCACTACCTATTCTACCTCGTTCTTTTCTTATTTTGTACATTTTAGTTTTGTATATTGTATATTTTGTATAGTGTTTACTCTTTTAATTTTTGCTGTATGAAGCACAATCTCAGGAGGCTCATACAGAACCAAGCATTTCACTATAATGTACATGTACCCTATATGTGACAAATAAAACAGAACTTGGAACTTGAAATTAGGTTTGGGTACCATTCACATTTGAACCGATACCGGTACCCGACCGTACCTTTTTTCGGTACTTTAGTGTTTAAAAATGTAATCTACCTACCTCAGTTGTAAAAAAAATTATTATAATAATCCAAACTTCCAATTATTTATTATCATTATTATTTATTTAGAACAATTTGTTAATATATATATATATATTGCAGCGAGCGTTGTCTGCACCTATAGCTTTGTAAAGTGTAACCACACTTGCGATCGTTTTCGGCTCGCCATTTCCCCGACTGCTTTGTTGTTGTTGAATCAAGTCAAATCCTAGGTAAGAGAGTATTGTGCGCGTGAACGTTGACATGAACGTGCGGCACACTTCATAGGTTTAGTTTCGCAGTCAATTAAATGTTGACGTCATCGGACTTAATCTCTTTTTTTTAAATGTCACGTGAATCTGTACTCGGTAGTACCGATGTGATTCGTCGATACCCTTAAAAGTACCGGATTCGGTACCCATCCCTCCTTGAAATATCACTGACAACTTCACAGTAGGCTAAAAACTGCAGGTTCACAGTATAAATAATAATAAGAGAACATTTTCGGAGTCAAAGGCTTTGACACGAGAGTGGAACCGTACCAACGAAGCGCACGGTTCGTCGTAGGAAGGAGTTAAAGTTGCACCCGCCAGCGTTGATGCTCCCCTCCACCCCCGGACGGATCTTGAGACGGGACTGCATACAGTAGACCAGCCCCTCACCCATCATGACCTGATGGCACAACATCATTGGGGGGAAAAAGGCAATTACTGGAACAAGTGTGTGTGTGTGTGTGTGTGTGTGTGTGTGTGTGTGTGTGTGTGTGTGTGTGTGTGTGTGTGTGTGTGTGTGTGTGTGTGTGTGTGTGTGTGTGTGTGTACTGTAAGTGAGTGAGTGAGTGTTCATCTGTGTATGCATGCATGCATATGCCCGTCATGCACATTATTAAAAACAAGGCTGTACACATTATGCATAATGCATGTTATTAAAGTACACGGTTGTGAGTGTGTGTGCATGTGCATGTGTGCCTGTGAGCTCATCAAGGAAACTATAAGAGAAGGAAGGGTCATCACGTCAGAACACCAGCGTTCTATGCTCCGCTTGGTGCCAGACTTTGACGTCAGTTCTATTGAAGCCTGTATTCAAATAAAAATAATATACCAGCTATCTGAGGAAATATACATCAACCAATATATCAAACATTGCGTTTGATTCTGACATCCGAGGTAATAACCTCTTTAATAAACGAGTAGACGGCTGATCCCATTCAACTCGACGTCAGGTGAACTGAGCGTCCCCACACTTGGCACCGATGTGCGTTCACACACACTACAGACGCGCTCCTACAGCAGACGCGCTCCACTCCAGACCCCGCGCAGACGCGCTCCTACAGCAGACGCGCTCCTACAGCAGATGCGCTCCTACAGCGGACGCGCTCCTACAGCAGACGCGCTCAACTCCAGACCCCGCGCAGACGCGCTCCTACAGCAGACGCGCTCCTACAGCAGACGCGCTCCACTCCAGACCCCGCGCAGACGCGCTCCTACAGCAGACGCGCTCCTACAGCGGACGCGCTCCTACAGCAGACGCGCTCCACTCCAGACCCCGCGCAGACGCGCTCCTACAGCAGACGCGCTCCACTCCAGACGCGCATCGCTCTCTAATTCTCTACGGGAGGATGCGTCTCTCCGAGCCGGCGCGCTCTCCGAACCGGCGCGTTCTCCAAGCCGACGCGCACCACTTCAGACGTTTAGCCGGCGCGCTACTACTCCAGACGCGCATCGCTCTCTAATTCTCTACGGGAGGATGCGTCTCTCCGAGCCGGCGCGCTCTCCGAACCGGCGCGTTCTCCAAGCCGATGCGCACCACTTCAGACGTTTAGCCGGCGCGCTACTACTCCAGACGCGCATCGCTCTCTAATTCTCTACGGGAGGATGCGTCTCTCCGAGCCGGCGCGCTCTCCGAACCGGCGCGTTCTCCAAGCCGACGCGCACCACTTCAGACGTTTAGCCGGCGCGCTACTACTCCAGACTCGCATCGCTCTCTAATTCTCTAAGGGAGGATGCGTCTCTCCGAGCCGGCGCGCTCTCCGAACCGGCGCGTTCTCCAAGCCGACGCGCACCACTCCAGACTTCTAGCCGGCGCGCTACTTCTCCAGACGCGCATCGCCCTCTAATTCTCTACGGGAGGATGCGTCTCTCCGAGCCGGCGCGCTCTTCAAGCCGACGCGCACCACTCCAGACGTCTAGCCTGTGCGCTCCTACTCCATCCCTGTAAGCAGCTCTGGCCCTCGCCCTGTCCAAGGCCTTAACCCTGTTTTCTCTGTCCCTGTCTCCAGCCCGCCTCCCCGGGCCTCTGTCCCTGTTCCCCTCTCCAGTGCCCCTGTTCCTGCCCTGTCCTTTGCCCTGGCCCTGTTCCTTTAGCCTTAGCCCCTTTGCCTGCTCGCCTCTTAAAGGCACAGTGCCCATTTTCCCTAATTCTTGTTTCCAGTATTTTGTGTTCTCCCTTAGCCTTCCCCTTAGCCTTCTCGCCTCTTAAAGGCACATTGCCCTTTTTCCTTGTTCTAGTATTTTTGTGTTCTCCCTTAAAGGGACAGTGCCGCTTTTTTTTTTTTTTTTTTTGTCTTTTTCCCCCTCCATTTTCCTCCGATTTTCTCCCATCCCAATGTTAGTCGTATGCCAATTCCCAGTCCCTTCCTGGTCGCTGCGCACTTACCCCCCACAGTCAGATCATCTGGGAGAGTGGAGGCTACCACGTGCTTCCTCCGACACACGTCCAGCCAATCACCGCTTCTTTTCACCTGGCAGCGCGGATTCTCATTGAGAGGGTGTAGCGTGTGGGAGGACCACACTATCCCCCTCAAGTCCAATCCGCGCTTAGCAGGCGCCCCGACCGAACTGTAGGAGTCGCTGTTTACAACGACCCGGACCCACCCCGCCAGCTTCTCCCACCCTCTAATACAGCCAATTGTATTAGTGCAGACGGCCAGCCAAGCTGGTGACAACCCCGGAGCTGTGAGCTGGATTCGAACACAGTGCCGCTTTTCTGTTGTATTCAATAAATGCCCAGTTCTTGGCTTACTCTCATACCTGTCTTGTGTTGTGCGATTGGGGTCGGTTACAAACCATAACAGTACGACCCGACCAGTCGACGACCCCAGCCAGCACAGGCAGTGTATGTTGAGGTTAGCCTTTGTTAGTTCCCCTGTTGACTCCCCTGTTAGCTTCCCTGTTAGCTCCCCTGTTAGCCTGTTAGCTTCCCTGTTAGCTCCCCTGTTTAGCCTGTTAGTCTCCCCTGTTAGCTTCCCTGTATGCCTCGTTAGCTCCCCTGCAGCTTGCCAGGCCTCTACTACCAGCATGGCCCCAGTCTGCTAGCTTAGCCCCGGCTGCTAGCACAGCCTCTATGTTAATGCAGCCCTTGCAGCTAGCATAGGCCCTGTAGCTAGCCATGCCCAGGCAGCTAACCCAGTCCCTCTGCATGGCCTCCACTTTTTGTGTAGTTTCCCCACTGCTAGGACTGCCCCTTCAGCTAGCAAGGTCAGTTTTCCCCACTGCTAGGACTGCCCTTTCAGCTAGCAAGGTCAGTTTTCCCCACTGCTAGGACTGCCCCTTCAGCTAGCAAGGTCAGTTTTCTCCCACTGCTAGGACTGCCCCTTCAGCTAGCAAGGTCAGTTTCCCCACTGCTAGGACTGCCCCTTCAGCTAGCAAGGTCAGTTTTCTCCCGCTGCTAGGACTGCCCTTTCAGCTAGCAAGGTCAGTTTTCCCCACTGCTAGGACTGCCCCTTCAGCTAGCAAGGTCAGTTTCCCCACTGCTAGGACTGCCCCTCCGGCAGCTAGCGCAGCCTCTATGTTAATGTAGCAGTACAGCTAGCATAGGCCCTGTAGCTAGCAGTGCCCTGGCAGCTTCCCTGTCCCTCTGCTAGCCCCACTTTTGGTGTAGCTTCCCCGCTAGCATGGCCCAATTTTTTGTTTGTTGCCTTGTTTATGTCCCCTGCCCCTCTGTCTGTATTTTTGGGTCGCCCGGTGGCTCCCGTGGAGGGGGGAGTACTGTGAGGTTCTCCTGTTCCCTGGACCTTTAATTCCCTGTCTCCTCACCTCACCAGCCCCCGCCCTCGCGTTGTCGTTGTTTATTTATTGCATTCCCTGCCTCGCTCCGTTCCTTTAAAGTACTGTGAGGTTCGCCTGTTCCCTGGACCTTTAATTCCCTGTCTCCTCACCTCTCCAGCCCCCACCCTCGCGTTCGTTTACTCTCGTCTGCTCTTCAGCAGCCCACACCCTTGGACTACCTTTCATTCTGTGTTGATTGGTCCTTGCCGAACACACACTTCTAAGTCAAGTATCAATTTCCATCACGCACCTGATGTGTGTTCTAATTAGCGCCCCAGTGGGCTTTAAATACCTCGATCTCCCCCCCAGTCCTCGTCGGGTCCTTCTCTATCTGTAAGCTCCTACGGGAGATTCCCTATCTGTATCTGTTTCTGTATTCTGTATGCTGTTTCATCTCCGGCGTGAGACGAGGTGCAAGCCTTCGCCACCTGTCACCGTTTGCCTGGAGTGGGACACAGCCTGCGCTCTCTAATTCTCTACGGGAGGTATTGCAGTGTTCCACTCCAGACCCCGCGCCAGACGCGCTCCTACAGCAGACGCGCTCCACTCCAGACCCCGCGCAGACGCGCTCCTACAGCAGACGCGCTCCTACAGCAGATGCGCTCCTACAGCGGACGCGCTCCTACAGCAGACGCGCTCAACTCCAGACCCCGCGCAGACGCGCTCCTACAGCAGACGCGCTCCTACAGCAGACGCGCTCCACTCCAGACCCCGCGCAGACGCGCTCCTACAGCAGACGCGCTCCTACAGCGGACGCACTCCTACAGCAGACGCGCTCCACTCCAGACCCCGCGCAGACGCGCTCCTACAGCAGACGCGCTCCACTCCAGACGCGCATCACTCTCTAATTCTCTACGGGAGGATGCGTCTCTCCGAGCCGGCGCGCTCTCCGAACCGGCGCGTTCTCCAAGCCGACGCGCACCACTTCAGACGTTTAGCCGGCGCGCTATTACTCCAGACGCGCATCGCTCTCTAATTCTCTACGGGAGGATGCGTCTCTCCGAGCCGGCGCGCTCTCCGAACCGGCGCGTTCTCCAAGCCGACGCGCACCACTTCAGACGTTTAGCCGGCGCGCTACTACTCCAGACGCGCATCGCTCTCTAATTCTCTGCGGGAGGATGCGTCTCTCCGAGCCGGCGCGCTCTCCGAACCGGCGCGTTCTCCAAGCCGACGCGCACCACTTCAGACGTTTAGCCGGCGCGCTACTACTCCAGACGCGCATCGCTCTCTAATTCTCTACGGGAGGATGCGTCTCTCCGAGCCGGCGCGCTCTCCGAACCGGCGCGTTCTCCAAGCCGACGCGCACCACTTCAGACGTTTAGCCGGCGCGCTACTACTCCAGACGCGCATCGCTCTCTAATTCTCTACGGGAGGATGCGTCTCTCCGAGCCGGCGCGCTCTCCGAACCGGCGCGCTCTCCAAGCCGACGCGCACCACTCCAGACTTCTAGCCGGCGCGCTACTTCTCCAGACGCGCATCGCTCTCTAATTCTCTACGGGAGGATGCGTCTCTCCGAGCCGGCGCGCTCTTCAGGCCGACGCGCACCACTCCAGACGTCTAGCCTGTGCGCTCCTACTCCATCCCTGTAAGCAGCTCTGGCCCTCGCCCTGTCCAAGGCCTTAACCCTGTTTTCTCTGTCCCTGTCTCCAGCCCGCCTCCCCAGGCCTCTGTCCCTGTTCCCCTCTCCAGTGCCCCTGTTCCTGCCCTGTCCTTTGCCCTGGCCCTGTTCCTTTAGCCTTAGCCCCTTTGCCTGCTCGCCTCTTAAAGGCACAGTGCCCATTTTCCCTAATTCTTGTTTCCAGTATTTTGTGTTCTCCCTTAGCCTTCCCCTTAGCCTGCTCGCCTCTTAAAGGCACATTGCCCTTTTTCCTTGTTCTAGTATTTTTGTGTTCTCCCTTAAAGGGACAGTGCCGCTTTTCTGTTGTATTCAATAAATGCCCAGTT
The DNA here is from genome assembly GCF_963971535.1 of Notolepis coatsorum. NCBI lineage: Eukaryota > Metazoa > Chordata > Actinopteri > Aulopiformes > Paralepididae > Notolepis > Notolepis coatsorum. The sequence continues at coordinate 201,318,156 of NC_140167.1, read as the reverse complement.
CTTGGCTTACTCTCATACCTGTCTTGTGTTGTGCGATTGGGGTCGGTTACAAACCATAACAGGTGCTGTGGGTTAAACTCACTCTCATCCTCAAAACACACATAGACACGTTACAAAGCAGTGAGTTCACCTCTTGGTATAGCGGTCTGTGCTGTAGCCCGCGGCGCGGGAGACCCAGGTTCGAAACTCCCTCGGGGCATTACACATGCATCAAAGTGGGCATGGCCACCCGCATTTCACTGTATGCCTTGTATGTGACAAATAAACCTCTTGAATCTTTTTTTTTTATCTGCTTTTTCTCCCATTTTCTATTTTTCTCCCATCCCAATTTCGTATCGTCCGATTCTACCCTCCCCTGTCTCGAACGCTGTTAGGCCATGCCTCCCACAAGCCGGCTGCAATGTGGACGAAGCCTTGCATCGCGTGTCCCCTCCGGTACTCGAGGAAGCAGCAGTCGCATCTTTTCCCCTGCACAGCGCGATCTCTCAGCGTCAGGGGTCTGCGTGGGAGGGACACGCCGCCCCCGTCGCTTCCTGATTCTGCTGCGCAGGCGCACCAACCGACCTGTAGGAGTCGCTGTCCACAACGTCCCATCAGCTTCCCACCCCCTAATACTGCCAATTGTATTAGTATGAACGACCAGCCGAGAGCTGGGCTCGAACCCAGCATATCCTGCGTTGGTGGCGAGCGCCTTGCCCACTACACCACCTAGCCGCCCATAACCTCTTGAATCTTGAATCTTGAACCTACTGTGTGTGTGGTGACTTGCATCAGTAACAGTGTTTAAACCCACTCACCGAGGCCGCCGGGCCTGCGAAGGCCAGACTGAGCAGCATGAGCAGGGGGATGAGTTCGTCTCCTCCGTCCACGTAGGGCATGCTCAGCGTGCGGTCGTGGCACCGGAAGCCCACCTGGGCGGGCTGCAGCAGGTCCGTCAGCTCCAGGAAGTAGAGCGAGACCATCGAGGAAGCCACGATGGGCAGCTGGGGGGACAGGAAGGAGACAAGAGGGGAGGGAACATTCTGTTGAACTCTTGAAGCTTTAATTAAACAGCTAGATTTACTTATTAAAGGCCCCATGAAATCAAAATAGATGTTGATGTTCTTTTATCACATATGTCTTATGCACTGATTGTCACTTATACACCAGTATCTGTCCCAACAATGACAAAAAGGTTGTTTAGTAGGTATTCTTAACTCATTCTGCGCCAATCACGGAAAAAGTCGGGTTAACTCGCCAGCCGCTCAGCGCCAATCACGAGAAAAGTCGGGTTTTAATCGTTATTTCTTTTATTAGCTATATCCATTCATTTTTCATCCATCCAGCCTGATGTTATCATTGGGAATGGGTCTGAGCTCGCAAAAGGGCAAATACCGCCGCCTACGCCTTCCAGCCGGTATTGCACTCCATTAGAAATGGTGTAGTTTCTTTTCTGGGCCAATCTGAGCCGTGCGGGCGGGGTTTAAATACTCCGGCAGGACTAGTGTTTACAACGTTACATCTGCGATGCTGCCCCCCCCCCCTTCATATGCAATGCCGGACAATGTGGGACGGACTAAAGACTCTATATATCCAATCTTGCGTTGATCTGATATTTCTTTCTACCGCGATCGAAGCTGTCTCTGTGTGTGTGGCTGTTTACCGTTTTTATTTTTATTTATTTTTTTGTCCTAATTTAGTCGTTGTGCCAATTCCCCCCTTCCCTTACCTGGCTGCTCTATGCACGAGTCGGTACAAGGGCGTCCCGAAGCCGATCGCACGCTTCCTCCGATACGTGCAGCGACTGCCAGTGACGTCTTTTCACTTGGCAGCGAGGGCTTTCATTGGTGAAGTGTAACGCGTGGGAGGGCACGCTATCTCCACCAAGTCCTGCCCCCGCTGAGCAAGCGCCGAGACCTGACCTGTAGGCGTCGCTGTCCACAACGCCAGATTCCCACCCACCAGCTTCCCACCCTCTAATACTGCCAATTGTATTAGTATGAACGACCAGCCAAGCTGGTAGCAACGCCGAGAGCTGGGCTCGAACCCAGCATCTCCTGCGTTGGTGACGAGCGCAATCTCTGCTACGCCACCTGACCGCCCCCATGTTGAAATTTCTTTATTGGGAATAACCCCTTGAGATGAAACCATCTCGTTTTCAAGGGGGTCCGCAAAGACAAAATACAGTCATTTGACAATCTTATATAACAAAAACAACAAACAACAATCAACAAGTAACAAACAAAAAAGACAAAACAAAACAGAAACAAAAAACAACAGAGTAAGCAACGCCAGCCAAAAAAATAATACAAAATAAAAAAGCATACAACAGTAACATGTCAACAAAAACAACACAATGACAAGAACATGAACTGCAACAACACCAGCGATGTTGGCACGTCATCCTGCACACGGGGGCGTATACTAATATAATAATAGACTAATATCCAATGAAATGCTTTCTAGAATGACATTTACAGCACATTGTAACTGAGCTAGCACTCTTGCCTCTGTAACTAAATTGAACAAATGTTCAATGTCCGCTTGCTAGCTAACGTTACTAATGCTGCGTAACATTGCTAACGTATGTTGCTAACATTAGCTTGCTAACTAATGGGTCGACCGTACTGCACATTCAGCGCTATTGGTTAGTGTAAACGGCACTCAATACCCATGACAATTCCCTCCATAGCTTCCTGTTTTTACAGGAAATGCATAAATATTTGGAATCAAATAGCATTCTGCTAGTCGTTTCATGGGGACTTTAAGACTTAACAACAATGCTGGATAGGCACATACAGTAAAGGAAGTAAATGCTGACTTGAGGAGGTACAGTTCAGTGTAGTTAGATGTCTCTCACCTTCACTGAAACCATTAACACTTTGAGTGCCAACGACGAGAATTCTCGTTATTTCATGCCAACCGTTCAGTGCCAACGATGAGAAATCTCGTTATTTCATGCCAACCGTTCAGTGCCAACGACGAGAAATCTCGTTATTAATTAGCGATTTCCATAAATTTTTCATCAATCTAGCCTCACGTTACCACTGGGACTCTCTCTGAGCTCGAACAGGGAAATACCGCCCCCTATCATCTCCCGGATGGTAATGCACCCTTTGGATTGGACTGAATGAAAACGCATGGGGAAAAGAAAATCCAGAATCCACGTTTTACTTGTCAGGCATGTAATCCGAGCCAATTGCATTCTTTTTTTTTGTATTTTTTTTTTGTATTATTTTTTAAACAAACATATAAACAAACATGACAACACACGATAAGATATACAAGCATTAATTGTCAGGGCACATCCAATGAGATCACATTTTAGTTAGTTGTCTTATCCTATATAAGATATACCCCTAATACCTGTTATCTAAAAAACCTACACACATATGCTCCAGCTCGAACCCCCCCCTCACGGACCCCACCTTGAGAAGTACCTCCACTATCCCTCGCACCTAACCAGACACTACCATTATAAGCTAGCTTTTATTCTCTCCACCACTTCTAACCACATTGACATTTTGGATTCATTGAGACCCAGAATTCTTGCTGTAGATATTTCATGGTAAATTACATCGAGATATGTAAGAAACCAAACTTTACGGCAAATTTTTTCCGGTTGAAACCAGCGTGATGCGATCAGCTTTTTGGCTACTGTGATACCCGATAAAACCAATCTCTTTAGCTGTGGATTCACTGCAAACTCAAAAACATCATTCAATAGTAATACCGAGGGGTGTACAGGTATATTCCAAGATATGAGTTTTGATATTTGTTGGGTCACATCTTTCCAGAATGCCTTAACTGGTGAGCAGTCCCAATACATGTGCATAAATGTCCCTTCGTCCCCATTTGTACATTGGGTGCATTTGGAATCTTGTTTAAGCCCCATTCGGCACAGTCTTATAGGAGTCAAGTATGTCCTGTGAATATAGTTAAGATTGATTTGTTGATGATCCGGGTTCCTTGATGTAAGTCGGACATTTGCCCAGGCTCCTTGCCAATCAAAGTCATATTCCAGGTCTGGTATATCCCTCCTCCAGACAGAGTCTAGTTGGAGGGTTTCATACGAGGACGTTAGTAATTGATGATAAAATTCTGAAACAAAACCTCTCGATGTCTCTCTTTCGTAGAAGAATTTGTGGTATCTGTGGTGTTCAATTGGTCTATCTAATGGAACACTGTGAGACTTCAAACATAGCTCTAACTGTTTGTAAAAAAGCCATGTGGACTTGGTGAGATAACATTTTCTGCGTATTTCTTTATCACTACAAAAACCCTGTTTGTTAAAAACATCCCCTAATGAGTGTAGGCCTTGCTCTTCCCATATAGGGAATCTTATAGGTCGTTTTCCAATTAAGAGTGCATTGTTATTGAATAAGGGAGTATGATTGTGCCATTTTTGTGGGTTAGGATTATTTTTTTGTGATTCACGCCATATCCGGATCGCATGAGTAATTATGGGGCCAAATTTTCGTTCACAGTGCTTGATTGGTAGTTTAGTGTATGCTATGTCCTTCAGTCTATGTGGGGCTACTATGTTTTCTTCTAATTTTCTCCAGGATACTAATGCTTGGGAGTCAAACCATGTTGTCAATGGACTTAATGTGTACGCCTTAAAATATAGGAAAAAATCTGGAAATGCCATGCCACCATCTGCTTTATTTCTCTGTGCGGTGGATCTTTTTATACGTGGTGGTTTGTTATTCCAAATAAATTTGTATGTGGAGGAGTGTAATCTTTTCCAGTAACCCTCTGGAGGGGGTAACGGTAGCATTGAACTGAAGAAGTTGATTTTAGGTAGTACATCCATCTTAACTATTGATATCCGTGCTTGTACTGTGTTTTTAAGTTTTGTCCATCTATCAAGGTCGTCTTTGATTTTGTTTTGGATTTTTGTGTAGTTGTGCTTCACCGTTTGTCTTATGGTGGGGAATATTTCCACTCCCAAGCATCTGAAATGTTTTACCATCGGTATCTCTCCTGGGAGGGTTGTATCTTTTTTTGCAGGGGTGTTAAGTGGAAGGAAAGCCGACTTTGGCCAATTTATCTTAAATCCCGATAAATCACCAAAGTCCTCAATCAACTTGAGCAGATGAGGCAATGTGGTGTTGGGGTTTTGCATGAACAATATTACATCGTCCGCATATAAACAAATTTTTTGTTGTGTGCCCTTGATTACGATTGGTTCTATGGATTGGGATTGTCTTATATATTGTGCTAAAGGCTCTAATGATAGATTGAACAGTCCGGGACTAAGAGGACAACCCTGTCTGGCAGAGCGTGATACCGGAAATATTTTGGAGATGATTGTGCCTGTTGTAATCATGGCCGATGGGTCTTTGTATAATACTTTAATCATATCGATGAATCCTTTTCCTAACCCCATCCTTTCTAGCACTGCCCATAGATACGACCATTCCAGCCTGTCAAAGGCTTTCATAGCATCCAGGGACAGCATCGCCTTAGGTATGGTGTCCTCCTTGTCGGCATCAAGTACGTGCAGTATTCGTCTTATGTTTTCAGTGATCAGGCGGCCTCCTATGAAGCCAGTTTGGTCCGGGTGAACTAAAGACGTCATATGCTTTTGTAATCTGATGGCTAATACCTTAGAGTACAGTTTGATATCTGTTCCGAGGAGGCTTAAAGGTCTATAACTACCGCACTCGTTGGGGTCTTTGTCTTTTTTAAGGAGGACTGTTATGAGTGCAATATTGTCATTCTTATGGAAGTTCCCCTCCTTGACTGAGTATAAGATCATATTTAGTAATAAGGGGCCAATTATGTCCCAACAAGAAAGGTACATTTCTGATGGGAAACTGTCTCTTCCAGGAGCCTTACCACTTTTCATTGCGGTTATGGCCTTCTTGAGTTCCTCTAGTGTGATCGGTGTTTCTAACTGTTTAGCGTCATCCTCTGAAAGTTTAGGGAGAATAATTTGATTAAGAAATGTGTCCATTTTGTTTTGATCGAAGGTCGTTTCTGATTTATATAAGTCGGAGTAGAATACTTTGAATGTATCGTTTATTTTTACAGGATCTGTTACAAGTACTTGTTGTGCTCTAATGGTAGTTATATCTGCAAATGTTGCATTAATTCTTAATCGCATGGCTAATAGGTGGCTGGGTTTGGAACCATGGGAATACTGCTGTTGTCTTGTGCTGCGTATTTGTATTTCCGATTGTTGTCTGTATATGGCATTGATCTCTATTTTTAGTACGTTAACTTGATTTTCTAGTCGAGTTGAGTTGTTGTATTTTAGAGAATTAAATAACGTTGAGTAAAGCGTTTCCAGCTCAGCCAGTTTTGTGCATTGATTCTTGCGCATTTTGGAGGAAAAGCTATCCGTGAAATCTTTGATCATTCCCTTTACCGACATCCATATTATTCTGGGGTCTTGCACCGAGTTTGCATTCTCCCGTTGGAATACTATAAGAGCTTCTTTGAGTTGTGTAATGAATTCCTTGTTATTAAGCAGCAACGAGTTAAATCGCCATCTTGGGGCTTGGGAGGATAGTATACCAAATGTACCTTTAAGGAGTAAATAACAGTGATCTGATAGTGCGTTGGGTATCATTTCCACTTCATAATTATCAAATAGTCTCTGTGATGCAAAGACATAATCTATTCTGGATAGTGTATTATGTCTCGCAGATCGACAAGAGTACTTTCGGGTCGTGGGATTAAGTAACCGCCATAAGTCATTTACACCTGTAATCTTCGACCAATCCTTTAATGCCTTCGATGAATTCTTTTGTTCGCTGGAAAAGGCGAGGTAAGATTTGTCCATCCTTGGGTTCCAGATGGCATTAAAATCCGCTCCTATTATAAATGAGTAATCGGGAATGTCTAACATTGCATTGGTTAGTGTAGTGAAGAAATCTTCTTCGTACAAATTTGGGGCGTATACCGCTATCAACGCTATTTTCCTGTTCTTATGTTCAATCTTAGCTATAGTTATCCGACCTTCTACATCAGACCATACTCCCTTTAGTACAATATTCAACTTACGTTTAACGACTATGGCTACACCCCGAGTTCTCGTACCAATAGAAGAGTGACTGATATTATGGTATGTGTTGTCCGCTAATTTATCTATGTCTTTCCCTAGAATGTGCGTTTCGCTTAGCAGAGCAATGTCCACATGTTCTTTTTTCATCAGTGTGAGCACGCTTTTGCGTTTGAGTTGGTTATTTATTCCCCCGGTGTTCCATATCATTATATTCAAACTAGCCATAGTCTATACATGTTGCATTTACATTTTTGGTAATGCTTCTAGAGTGCGAGGCAATAATAGATATACATCCCACTAGTGAGGTCCCGTTGAGAGCCGAGCTTAAAAACATACATATATACAAATAAAAATCCCCTACCCTTCCCTCCCACCGAGAGTCGTACAGGATTGTGTTCCATGAACACAACCTTTGCGTATGACTCCCTCCCTTGCACCACCGGATATCCCAGAATGATCCAATTATCCTTAACATTCCTATGTATACCAACGTTATTTCGCTGAGCTCCGTCTTGATTTCTTTGTAGTTTCCCTTCATCTCAGCAGTTAGGTTAACGTTGTTAACCTCTACTTCTTTGTAGATGCGAGCGAAATTGTTTTCGTGGGCTTCCATTACTGTTTCCAGAGCCTCGGTGCGTTTAATCTGTGCGTCGGCGTCCGCTCTCAGCGCATCAATTTTGCCTTCAATATATTCTTTAATAGCATCTACTTTTTGAGTTATTATCTTCTCCATTTCCTCCATTCTCTTCTCCATTGTCTTCCCCATTTCCTCCATTTTCCGGATGATTGCATTCTTTGTGGTCCCTCAGAACAGCGTGGAATATGTGTTTCAAGCACCCAGCGCATATTTGGAATGGCGATCAGGAATTGGAATAATCTTTTTGGAGAACATCTGATCTGAGGTAAGGAATCTATTTTACCAGTCTTGGGGTAATCAGAGCTTTTTTCACAGATATATCAACGTGTGTGTGTGTGTGTGTGTGTGTGTGTGTGTGTGTGTGTGTGTGTGCGTGCTGATCAGGAAATAATATAATACATTTTTCAGCCCGCTTCTCTAGCGTGCATAAGTACACATACTATCGATAATCTAGCGTTTATTTGAAAACTATTAATAAATAGGCAGAAAAAAGACAACGTTTTTTGTGTATTCCAGTAAAGGGCGATTCCTGCAGAATAACTTTTTTTCTGGAAATTTCCAAAAACAAGCGTTTTTCAAAATGGTATAAAACAAAAATGTACAGATGAAAAAACAATCCGTTTCGACAATGTTGACTGCAAGCAAGTCATTGATAAGCGACGGGCGTATTAGACACATAGCCATCATTTAAGATATAGTTTATGCGTTCGCAAATGTGCTCGCCCTCTCATTGAATAGAGCGTTGGCACTCAAGCGCTAAATCGTGCGCCCCCCTGCTGGCACTCAAAGTGTTAATACTCAGGTTTTAAAACAGAATACCAACACTACTAGCATGTAATTTGTGCTCAATTGAAGTGCCATGACAAACTTTCAACAACTGACTGAGGCAGATGAATACATTTTAAAAAGCTGTCCATATCTCTATCCATAAAGGTAATAATTTAGTCAACTCTGTGGTCCAACATGTTTGATAGGTGAAATCTACAGGCGTTACCAACTCAGTCCTTTAGAGGGAAAGATTGGATGGGATTTTGGGAATAATATGCACAGCACCGACTACTGTACTGTACCTCTATGCGTACATATTCACTCCCTGATAACTCCGATATCTAATTCTCATACCAGACCGCGATGCAACCATTTTGCACATATTTTTTTGTCACAACTATAGACTATGGCAACATAGTTTATAGATTTGCTTGTCCTACTGTCTTAGCCAAGCTCGATCCACTTCACCATGCCGCTCTGAGATTTATCTCCAACTCACCTTATAGGCCGCATCACTGTACACTCTATTCACTAATTGGTTGGACTTCACTGGCTACACGCAGGTTGCAGCACTGGTGTGTCTTCATATATAAGGCTGTTCTTGGAAAACCTCTATGATACATCAGTTCCAAGCTTGAATTAATTCAAAACTCGCTCAATCTCAGATCCATCACCTGGATGCGTTTTAAAATACCGCCCGTGAAGAAAATACGCCTATTTTATTGTGGTCCTTGGGCCTGGAAGGACCTCCAGACACGTCTCAAATTGGCCTCTCCGATCTCCTTGTATTGTTTTAAACAAAAAATATCGGAAATCCTCTCCACCTGCTGCTTTGATGTTGAATACAAAATGTTGGTTGATTGCCATTGTTTTATTGTGCTTGTATTTTTTTTAACTGAATTTTACTTGAGAATATCGGTTGTATGGTAGTCTAAGTCTACTGTATGTGTATTGTGTCTTGTTATGTATGTTTTGTCATAATCTGTGCTCGCCTTCTTGGCCAGATCACCCTCAAAAAAGAGACTCAATGGGTTTTTATTTTCTGGTTAAATAAAGGTTTGATTTGATGATTCAACTTAGTTTGGCAGTTATTGACATCTAATGGGTTTGACTATGTCCTCCAATGATGCCAATCCCTGTTGCTACTTTTTCATCTACATCATTCCACTGAGCTGTAATTAACAACACAACGATTCAGTGTCCTCCGATGACATCACTGGAGGATATAGTCAAACTCATTCAATGTTAATAACTAGCCAAACTAAGTGAATGTGTTCAAAATGGTGCCGCTGCTTGCATCCCGGTCTGGTACAGGAACTGTTCTACCCACAGCTGCTAAATCACTAGAGAGTAGTAGAGGAGCTGGCAACAGACTCTTTTTTTGTATCACAAACAGTACTGTACAGTATTTGTAAATCTGGTATGTCATAAATGTACAGATGTAACAGTACTGTCTATCTGTATGTCATATATGTTATGATGAATTGAAAATGGGGGACCCTGATGTAAACAAGATGAAAGTCGTTCTCTGGTCTGCATCCCCTTAACAATTGTGTGTATTGAGCCGTACTGTATTGTACCCATTCTGCAATCTGTTAATAAACTTTTCAATCAATCAATCAATCAATCAATCAATCAATCAATCAATCAATCAATCAATCAGTGGTGCCTGTGAAAGGCACACAGCATCATCAAGGACCACGGCCACCCAGCACGCAGACTGCCCTCCCTGTCTGGAGGACCACGGCCACCCAGCACGCAGACTGCCCTCCCTGTCTGAAGGACCACGGTCACCCAGCATGCAGACTGCCCTCCCTGTCTGAAGGACCACGGCCACCCAGCACGCAGACTGCCCACCCAGCACGCAGACTGCCCTCCCTGTCTGAAGGACCACAGCCACCCAGCATGCAGACTGCCCTCCCTGTCTGAAGGACCACGGCCACCCAGCACGCAGACTGCCCTCCCTGTCTGGAGGACCACAGCCACCCAGCACGCAGACTGCCCTCCCTGTCTGAAGGACCACGGCCACCCAGCACGCAGACTGCCCTCCCTGTCTGAAGGACCACAGCCACCCAGCACGCAGACTGCCCTCCCTGTCTGAAGGACCACGGCCACCCAGCACGCAGACTGCCCTCCCTGTCTGGAGGACCACAGCCACCCAGCATGCAGACTGCCCTCCCTGTCTGAAGGACCACAGCCACCCAGCACGCAGACTGCCCTCCCTGTCTGGAGGACCACAGCCACCCAGCACGCAGACTGCCCTCCCTGTCTGAAGGACTACGGCCACCCAGCACGCAGACTGCCCTCCCTGTCTGGAGGACCACGGCCACCCAGCATGCAGACTGCCCTCCCTGTCTGAAGGACCACAGCCACCCAGCACGCAGACTGCCCTCCCTGTCTGGAGGACCACGGCCACCCAGCACGCAGACTGCCCTCCCTGTCTGGAGGACCACAGCCACCCAGCACGCAGACTGCCCTCCCTGTCTGAAGGACCACGGCCACCCAGCACGCAGACTGCCCTCCCTGTCTGGAGGACCACGGCCACCCAGCACGCAGACTGCCCTCCCTGTCTGAAGGACCACGGCCACCCAGCACGCAGACTGCCCTCCCTGTCTGAAGGACCACAGCCACCCAGCACGCAGACTGCCCTCCCTGTCTGAAGGACCATGGCCACCCAGCACGCAGACTGCCCTCCCTGTCTGGAGGACCACGGCCACCCAGCACGCAGACTGCCCTCCCTGTCTGGAGGACCACAGCCACCCAGCACGCAGACTGCCCTCCCTGTCTGGAGGACCACGGCCACCCAGCACGCAGACTGCCCTCCCTGTCTGAAGGACCACAGCCACCCAGCACGCAGACTGCCCTCCCTGTCTGGAGGACCACAGCCACCCAGCACGCAGACTGCCCTCCCTGTCTGGAGGACCACAGCCACCCAGCACGCAGACTGCCCTCCCTGTCTGAAGGACCACGGCCACCCAGCACGCAGACTGCCCTCCCTGTCTGAAGGACCACAGCCACCCAGCACGCAGACTGCCCTCCCTGTCTGAAGGACCACGGCCACCCAGCACGCAGACTGCCCTCCCTGTCTGGAGGACCACAGCCACCCAGCATGCAGACTGCCCTCCCTGTCTGAAGGACCACAGCCACCCAGCACGCAGACTGCCCTCCCTGTCTGGAGGACCACAGCCACCCAGCACGCAGACTGCCCTCCCTGTCTGAAGGACTACGGCCACCCAGCACGCAGACTGCCCTCCCTGTCTGGAGGACCACGGCCACCCAGCATGCAGACTGCCCTCCCTGTCTGAAGGACCACAGCCACCCAGCACGCAGACTGCCCTCCCTGTCTGGAGGACCACAGCCACCCAGCACGCAGACTGCCCTCCCTGTCTGAAGGACCACGGCCACCCAGCACGCAGACTGCCCTCCCTGTCTGGAGGACCACGGCCACCCAGCACGCAGACTGCCCTCCCTGTCTGAAGGACCACGGCCACCCAGCACGCAGACTGCCCTCCCTGTCTGAAGGACCACAGCCACCCAGCACGCAGACTGCCCTCCCTGTCTGAAGGACCATGGCCACCCAGCACGCAGACTGCCCTCCCTGTCTGGAGGACCACGGCCACCCAGCACGCAGACTGCCCTCCCTGTCTGGAGGACCACAGCCACCCAGCACGCAGACTGCCCTCCCTGTCTGGAGGACCACGGCCACCCAGCACGCAGACTGCCCTCCCTGTCTGAAGGACCACAGCCACCCAGCACGCAGACTGCCCTCCCTGTCTGGAGGACCACAGCCACCCAGCACGCAGACTGCCCTCCCTGTCTGAAGGACCACGGCCACCCAGCACGCAGACTGCCCTCCCTGTCTGGAGGACCACAGCCACCCAGCACGCAGACTGCCCACCCAGCACGCAGACTGCCCTCCCTGTCTGAAGGACCACGGCCACCCAGCACGCAGACTGCCCACCCAGCACGCAGACTGCCCTCCCTGTCTGGAGGACGGTGCAGGAGATTGGCTGCACTTTACCAGCAGACTTCAAGGACCGGTTTGACCACCAGGCCATCCATCAGGCTTCTCAACTCATAAACCTAAAATAGTCCACTGTGCCTATCTGCTCACCTGCTGTCTGTACCGTTTATATAAAAAATTAGGGCTGTCAAAATTAATGCTTTAACTTTGGAGATTCATTTTAATTGTTTAACTCTTTCAGTGCCCACCACGACATAACACGTGTTATCAGCCCGCCCCCTGAATGCCCACCACGACAATTAGCGTGTTATTTTTTTTATTAGCGATCTGAATTCATATTTCATCAACCAAGTCTCTCGTTGGTAAACCAGCCCCATCAGGAGCTCAGATGTGAAAAGGCGCCCCCTATCGTCTCCCAGATGGTAATGCACCCTTTTGGAATGGACTCAATGAAAATGGATGAGAAAAGAAAAATCCGGAATCCACATTTTACTTCTCAGGCATGTAACCCGAGCCGATCGGATTCATTGTGGAGCCTCAGAACAGCGTGGAATATGTGTTTCCAGTACCCAGCATTGGATCAATAAAAGCGATCGATTTTTGGAATGGCGATCAGGAATTGGAATGATCTTTTTGGAGAACATCTGATCTGAGGTAAGGAATCTATTTTACAAGTCTTCGGATAATCAGAGTTGTATTCGCTGAGCTCTCAGCGTTCGCCCTATGTGTGTGTGTGTGTGTGTGTGTGTGTGTGTGTGTGTGTGTGTGTGTGTGTGTGTGTGTGTGTGTGTGTGTGTGTGTGTGTGTGTGTGTGTGTGTGTGTGTGTGTGTGTGTGTGTGGCAATGGCTTTGAGGAAATCAGATCGCCTATATAGCGTGCATACGTACACATATACTATCGACTTGATAATCTTGCGTTTATTTGAAAACAATTTATAAATAGGCCGAAAAATTATAAAGTTTTTGTGTATTCTAGAATATTCCAGTACAGGGCGTTTATTATGGAATCTTTTTATTTTCCTTGAAAACGAAGGCTTTTCAAAATGCTATCAAACGAAAATGAACCGATAAAAAAACAATCCGCTTCGACAATGTTGACTGGAAAACGAGTCATTGATAAGCGACGGGCAGATTAGACACATAATTTAATTTAAAACATAGATTAGGCGTTATTAAGTCAAGTCAAGTCAAGAGTTTTAATTGTCACGGCATACAAGTATACAATGAAATGCGGGTGGTCTTGCCCGCGATGATGTGCAATACAGTGGTACAACATATAATAGAATCCAATAAAAAAAAAACATTGTGCAATAAACAGGTAACAGGTAACATGGTGTGACATCTCGGTATCTGTACATAGTATTTACAGAGCATATAGGACATGCTAGGTAGCTTTAGTAGTGCAATACACTGTTCCTGTTGTTATACTAATTTAAAGTGGCCTTTCCTTTTGGCCATAAGTGTGCGTGTGTGCGGCATGAGTGTGTGCCCGCTCGTGTTAAAGTGGCTGCTAGTGTGTGAGCGTGCACAGCGTGCATGTCGTGTGTGTGCTCGTGTGTGCTTGTGTGTGGATAGTTCAGTGTTCTGTGGCACTCAATGGACTACAGCCCCCTCAGCATCGACGGGGCACCGGTTGAGAGAGTCAACAGCTTTAAGTACCTCGGAGCCTACATATCCGAGGACTTGACATGGACCACACACATTGACAGTGTTGTGAAGAAGGCACGACAACGCCTCTACTTCCTCAGGCGCCTAAGGAAGTTCCAAGTCAGTCAAAAGATCCTTAAGAACTTCTACTCATGTACAATAGAGAGCATCTTGACCGGCAACATCACCTCCTGGTTTGGGAATAGCACTGCACAAGACCGAAGCAGACTACAAAGAGTGACACGTTCAGCCGAACGCACAATTGGAGGGGGGCTCCCCACCCTCCAGAACATTTACAACAAGCGTTGCAAGGGCAAGGCTAAGAGAATCATTAAAGACTCCAGTCACCCGAACAACTGCCTCTTTGAACTGCTGCGATCAGGCAAGCGATACCGGAGTCTCAAGGCGAGCACAGAAAGACTCAGAAGAAGCTTCTATCCCCAGGCCATCAGGCTGCTAAACGAACAATGAATGAACACTACACAACAACAACAACCACCAAACGCACATAGCACACACATCCACACGCACACACTCACTTTAAACAAACACACTGTAGCACCCACTCCACACACTTTATAGCACACACCCACTTTAAACAAACACACTGTAGCACCCACTCCCCACACTTTATATTTATTGATGAAGGATTGCACTACAACTCGTACACCTTACTGTAAATTGTACCTAAAATTGTACCTCATCCCATTTCTGCTTTGCACTAGATAGTACTGTACATTAGTACACTGCATAGTATTGTATACTATATGGTAACTCAGAACATTGTACATATGTCTATACCGAACACTGTGACCTCATTTTTCTTCTTCTAAATTACATGCTATATTATGTTATTTGATACTATCTTGTCTAGCACAGTCTCTGGAGCGTAACAGTAAGAAGCATTTTGTATGAAAGTATTCTGTACTTCTGTATGACAACTATTAAAGAACTTGAACTTGAACTTGAATGTTCATTGTTCAAGGCTCTGATGGCCTGGGGGTAGAAGCTGAGCCTAAGCCTCTCCGTCCTAGTAGCTGGGGTTCGCAGGCGTCTGCCTGACCTCAGCAGCTGGAACAGGCTGTTATTGGGGTGGTGGGGGTCTTTCATTATTCTGCACGCTCTGGATTTGCACCTCTTGTTGTATAGAGCCTGCAGGGGAGGTAGTGCAATACCCGTGGTACGCTCGGCTGAGCGCACCACTCTCTGTAGGGCCTTCTTGTCCTGTGCCGTGCTGTTTCCATACCAGGCAGTGATGTTTCCGGTCAAGATGCTCTCTACAGCTCCTGAGTAGAAGGACTGGAGTATCTTCCCCGATACTCTGAACTTCCTTAACTGTCTCAGGTGGTATAGGCGCTGCTTCGCTTTCTTTACTACTGTGTCTATGTGTGTTGACCATGTCAGATCCTCTGAGATGTGGACCCCCAGGTACTTAAAGCTGCTCACCCTGTCCACGGTAGCCCCGTTAATCATCAGTGGTGTGTGTGTCTCCTGCTCTCTCCTCTAATCCACGATCAGCTCCTTGGTTTTACCAATGTTCAGGAGCAGGCTGTTGTCCTGGCACCAGCGTTCCAGTACCTCAACCTCCTCCCGGTAGGCCTTCTCGTCGTTGTCCGAGATCAGCCCCACCACCACGTGTCGTCTGCGAACTTCACTATGGAGTTGGAGCTGAACTTGGCCACACAATCGTGTGTGTAGAGTGAGTACAGCAGGGGGCTTAGAACACAGCCCTGGGGGGACCCGATGCTCAGGGTGATGGTGTTGGAGGTCTGACCCCCCACCCTGACCACCCTTAACGCTAACATTGAAGTGGATGATGGGCATTCAAGCACTAAATCGTGCGCCCCCTGCTGGCACTGAAAGTGTTAAAGCATTAAAATAAATTAATCTAGATTAATCTATGGAGTGAAAAATCTTCAACGTTCTGAACTTTCAGCAGTATATTAGCTTGTTCGGATATAAGAAAGAGGTCTAGCTGAGTCAATGTTGATGGTTTTGTTGAACATTTGTATTTCACAGGAGAGAAACTGTATTCAAAGAAAGCTATTAAAATAGTCTTTGAATCTAAATATACTTTCTTTGTGTTGATTTTACATTAATTCCATGATTTTACTCAAGTAAATATCTGTTACAAGCTTCGGTCTTAAGTTGAAAAATGCTATTTTTAATCTAGTTTAATCTAGATTAATTACAGACTTTTTTTTGATTAATTAGTATAAAAAAAAATCTATTGACAGCACTAATAAAAATGCATCAACTACAGACGCAGCGCTCAAAAATCAAACCAATTCTGCTGCTTGTCTGCTGCTTGTTGCTGCTTGTGTGCCACTTAAGTCTACTCAGGTGTTAATTTTCCGGGGGTGTTGGCTGGGGGAACAAAGGGAGGGTAGTTAACTTAAGTGCTTCCCCAGGGAGGGGGTCGGGGGCTACTGCCCTCAGACCCCCAAAATAATTTGTATATGGGCAGTCTGACTTGGGGTACTGACCAGGGGAGGAAACTAACTTTTTGGCTTACCAGCCAACTGGCGAGTATCTGATTTTTTTTACCAGCCAAACAGATTTTTTACCAGACAAAAAAAAATCGCTAATTGTGATAATTACTTCTTTGTATGTCAAGCCGCGTCAATGTTGTGTATGCATCTGGGTAGGCACACTGTGCCTTTAAGACAGCACGGTGGTCTTACGACAGTGCTGTGAAGTACCGTCAAGTGTTGTGGTAACGTCAGTTGGGTTGGTGTGCTGTTGTGCACAGTGCACTGGTTGAGCTAGCCCCTTTCGTGACTGCGATGTGCAAGCCAGGGGCTTTTGAGCATGAAATAAAATGTCTAACCTTACGTCGTAGTCCGGTGCTTTTTTGGAAACATTATAGTCATAACAGATACACCTAGCTGGCTGCTTTGAGCACACGGGGCTAACGTTAGCTAGCAAGCAGCTATAGCTAAAACGCTAACTAGAAGCTAACCACTGTATACAGTTCCAGTAGACTAACATTACACCTCTGTGATTTAAATGTGTCCTTAGTAACTTATACTCGAGGGTTGTACTAGGGTTGGATGCAGTTTCCTGTTGGTCAGTCTGTCTGTTTTCCATCTTCTGCTGTGTTTAACGGTATCTGTTTGCGAGTGCTCCTGATGGCTAGCCTAGTACCGCGGGACTTTTATTATATGTCCGCGGGTTGGCCAGTACTGCGCAAACGTTTATTAAACATTATATGTCAGCGGGTGGTCTTGTGCAGTGCTCTCGTGGCACTGTCAACTAAAGCGAACACTCAGAAGACGCGCACCGTTTGCCAGTGCAGTGATTGCAGAATGTTTTATTTTTTTGTATACTCGCCAGCAGGGGAGGAAACTAACTTTTTGGCTTACCAGCCAACTGGCGGGTATCTGATTTTTTTTACCAGCCAAACGTAAAAAATACTAGCATTTGGCCAGTAAAGTGGCCTAATTTCCTCCCCTGGTACTGACCATATATTAGTGTTGCAATGCATGATAAGTAAACAGTGAAAGAAGCTAAGAAATCTGATGGGGCTGGGACATTTGGGACGAATAAAAATTTAAGATGAAAATCTGCCCAGCCTGTGGGAGGAAGTGGAGGTGTGAAATCTGGCCCGGTCAAGAACAATAGAGGAGTGGTAGAGAGTGGTAGAGAGGCATGAGAGGTTTGAGTTTTGAGTGCTGTATCTGTATGACTGCTGCTGTTGAACCTGGACTGCTACATGCCCAATGTGCAATACTGTTGTATAATACGCTTGTCACTTGTACTTTTACACACAAATTCTCATTATACATATATATAGTGTTACACATTTACTCCATGTTTGTTTTTAACTTACTTTATTTTGCCTTCATATTAGGGATGGGTACCAAATCCGGTACTTTTAAGGGTACCGACGGAATCACGTCGGTACTACCAAATACCGATTCACGTGATATTCCACCGGTGCCACATTTCGGTACCGTAAGTCCGATTACATCAACGTTTCGTTTACCGCGAAACGAAACCTATGAAGTGTGCCGCACGTTCACGCCAACATTCACGCGCACAATACACGCTTATACCTAGGATTCGACTTGATTAAACAACAAAGCAGTCGGGGCGATGGTTACACTTTACAAAGCTAGATGCAGACAACGCTTGCTGCAATATTATATATATATTAACAAATTGTTCTAAATAAATAATAATGATAATAAATAATTAGAAGTTTGGAAAAGATATTTACAACTGAGGTAGGTAGATAAAACTTTTAGAGACTAAAGTACCGAAAAAAGGTACCGTTGGGTACCGGTATCAATTCAAATGTGAACGGTACCCAACCCTATTCATATGACTAGTGCTCTAATATGCATCTATTGCTCCTTCAGCTGAGTTGACCTGTTCTCTCGTCCAACACGTCTCGTTGTACCCTTGACCTTGTGTTAACATGCATACGACCAATAAAATAAACTTGAACTGGGTTTTTGAGTTTTGCTAAATGTGTGAGGTTATGTGCTAAGTAATGAGCATTGTTGTGATTTAAGAGTCAACTTTTTGCAACAACAAAAAAATACATTCCCTATGATTCCACTCCCAAAGAAATACCTTTTCAACATAAATCTGTAAAATTTGTAGGCCCAACTTTATTGCGGGCTCGATACCATTGCATTAGTGTGATGGAGGAGTGCTCTGTGCATTTAGAGGGGGTGTGATTCTACTGAATTCCCATTCAATGTGATGCTGGAAATGACCTGGAGGTGTGATGGAGGTGTGTACAGTACATACACATTGAATGCACACAGTGCAGACTAGAGTTGTAATCATAGACTGTTGCAATTCAACTGAATTGGGGACAGAAGGTGATATTTTAACCAACACATGCCACAAAACCTAGTATTATTTGTATATGTATATATTTTTTATAAGATACGATTATTATTGAAATTGTAATTCCAATATTATGAAGCTCAACTTCCCATCATGGACAATTTCCAGAAATGTACCAGGAAGGTTTCAACCCCTTTGCAACCCAAATATGTGTCCTATGGATGAAAGAACCCCATGCGGTCGGTGCACACACCTCTACGAAATAGAAGCAAGGCAGGAGTGTCAAGCTGTCTTTGGGCGGCTTCTTCTTGAGCTTGTCTCTGGAGGTCATCATCTTGCAGTCTGACAGGGACCAGCCTGAAACAAACCCATACAGTACGTCATTAAACAAACTCCCAACTCAAGCACAGTGGATTCAAGGCCATTGGTTTACATGTACACAGTGTAACAATGTAACTGCTGGGACGCTGTGAAAGTAAAATTGTAGTTTAGAAGGTCCACTATTTTTGGACTTTGACCTTTGACCGGCACCCAAAAAGATAACTGTGGAACTAAATGAATGTGTGTAAAACAGTTTAGAGTTTTTTTGGATGCATGTGGGATGATGTGCAAAATAAATCAGCATTGTTTTTTGGTGAAGTGATTGGCTGTGGGGCCTTTAAATATATGGAACGTCTTGTGTTTGTAACTGAAGTCACCGCACCCCTCTCTCTACCTAAGCTCATCGTCTCCTCCTCAGTGTCTCCTAGCTGGCCAGAGGAGAGCACTCCTCTTCCTCAGTGTCTCCTAGCTGGCCAGAGGAGAGCACTCCTCTTCCTCAGTGTCTCCTAGCTGGCCAGAGGAGAGCACTCCTCTTCCTCAGTGTCTCCTAGCTGGCCAGAGGAGAGCACTCCTCTTCCTCAGTGTCTCCTAGCTGGCCAGAGGAGAGCACTCCTCTTCCTCAGTGTCTCCTAGCTGGCCACAGGAGAGCAGTCCTCTTCCTCAGTGTCTCCTAGCTGGCCTGGGGAGAGCACTCCTCTTCCTCAGTGTCTCCTAGCTGGCCAGAGGAGAGCACTCCTCTTCTTCAGTGTCTCCTAGCTGGCCACAGGAGAGCACTCCTCCTCCTCAGTGTCTCCTAGCTGGCCAGGGGAGAGCACTCCTCTTCCTCAGTGTCTCCTAGCTGGCCAGAGGAGAGCACTCCTCTTCCTCGGTGTCTCCTAGCTGGCCACAGGAGAGCACTCCTCTTCCTCAGTGTCTCCTAGCTGGCCAGAGGAGAGCACTCCTCTTCCTCAGTGTCTCCTAGCTGGCCAGAGGAGAGCACTCCTCTTCCTCAGTGTCTCCTAGCTGGCCAGAGGAGAGCACTCCTCTTCCTCAGTGTCTCCTAGCTGGCCAGAGGAGAGCACTCCTCTTCCTCAGTGTCTCCTAGCTGGCCAGAGGAGAGCACTCCTCTTCCTCAGTGTCTCCTAGCTGGCCAGGGGAGAGCACTCCTCTTCCTCAGTGTCTCCTAGCTGGCCAGAGGAGAGCACTCCTCTTCCTCAGTGTCTCCTAGCTGGCCAGAGGAGAGCACTCCTCTTCCTCAGTGTCTCCTAGCTGGCCAGAGGAGAGCACTCCTCTTCCTCAGTGTCTCCTAGCTGGCCAGGGGAGAGCACTCCTCTTCCTCAGTGTCTCCTAGCTGGCCAGAGGAGAGCACTCCTCTTCCTCAGTGTCTCCTAGCTGGCCAGGGGAGAGCACTCCTCTTCCTCAGTGTCTCCTAGCTGGCCACAGGAGAGCACTCCTCTTCCTCAGTGTCTCCTAGCTGGCCAGAGGAGAGCACTCCTCTTCCTCAGTGTCTCCTAGCTGGCCAGAGGAGAGCACTCCTCTCAGCCAAAGCTCATTTGATAATATGTACTTTGTACTAAT
The DNA here is from genome assembly GCF_963971535.1 of Notolepis coatsorum. Classification (NCBI taxonomy): domain Eukaryota; kingdom Metazoa; phylum Chordata; class Actinopteri; order Aulopiformes; family Paralepididae; genus Notolepis; species Notolepis coatsorum. The sequence continues at coordinate 201,297,465 of NC_140167.1, read as the reverse complement.
TGTTTTTACTATTAACCTATTTTGATTTTATAATTGACGAGTTATATAGTTACAGCTCCACATGTTTTACGTACAGAAAAGAAAAGAAACCTATGAAGTGTGCCGCACGTTCACGTCAACGTTCACGCGCACAATACTCGCTTACCTAGGATTTGACTTGATTCAACAACAACAAAGCAGTCGGGGCAATGGCAAGCCGAAAACGGTCGCAAGTGTGGTTACACTTTACAAAGCTAGATGCAGACAACGCTCGCTGCAATATTATATATATATTAACAAATTGTTCTAAATAAATAATAATAATAAATTATTTGAACTTTGGACACATTTTTTACAACTGAGGTATATTAAAAAATGTTTACTAAAGTACAGAAAAAAGGTACTGCTAGGGCGGCTGGGTGGCGCAGCGGACATTGCGCTCGTCACCAACGCAGGAGACACCGGGTTCTAATCCGGCTGTCGGCGTTGCCTCCGGCTTGGGCCAGCCGTCATACTAACTCAATTGGCAGAGTTAGCGGGTGGGGAGTCGAAGGGTGGTAGTCTGGTCGTTGTGAATAGCGACTCCTACAGGTCGGTTGGGGCGCCTGCACAGCAAAGTCAGGAAAATGGTGGGGGCAGTGTGAGCCTCCGACACGTTACTCCTCGCCAAATGAGAGTCCGCGCTGGCAGGTGAAAAGAAGTGGCTGGCTGCCTCCTCGTGTATCGGAGGGGACACGTGATGCAAGGCTTCTATCCTCCCTACAACCGGCCAGTGGGGGGCATATGCGAGCAACGATCAGGACAGGGGAGGGAGAATTGGCACGAGAGGTAAATTGGGATGGGGAGAAAAATCACAGAAAAAGGAGGAGAAAAAGTTGATAAAAAAAAAAAAAAAAAAAAACGTACTGCTGTTGGGTACCGGTAACGATTCAAAGGTACCGGTATCGATTCACAGGTACCGGTACCGGTTTAAATGTGAACGGTACCCAACCCTAACACACACACACACTTACAGTATAACACAAAGCTTCACAGGGAGTAGAGGTGGACTAGCCAGGCATGGAGTAAGTCCTCACCATAGGGTTAGCCTGCATCATTACCCTTCTCTGATACACATTACTCCTGCTGCTCGGTAGGCAGGTGCACGGCCAGTGCCATGTACCAAGATATGTTTAGAACACCGGCTGCTGCAGTAAATACTGTACAGATAAATATGAAATAATCCCGCAGATACATGTTAGAAAAAGTGTATTTAATTTATTTAGCAAATGTTAGGGCTATAACCACAATTAGAGGATGAGTTGTTTTGCAAATGGTCAAATGGACAGTAAACAAGAAGGCTACTTTATTGAGAGAGATCAATACTGTTGGTCTTCATTATTCTCAGCGAGGAAAGAGGCCTCTTCTGTCTGTCGTGAGACATTTCCTTTTCTGTGATCCAGCATACTAGCCTGGCATGAATGAATGAATGAATGAATGAATGAATGAATGAATGAATGAATGAATGAATGAATGAATGAATAAATGAATGAAAACTTTATTAACAGATTGCAGAATGGGTACAATACAGTACGGCTCAATACACACAATTGTTAAGGGGATGCAGACCAGAGAAAGACATTTGACTTGTTTACATCAGGGTCCCCCATTTTCATGCGCTAAAAACAAGATTACAAACATCACAAAACAAACTGGTCAGACTACTACTCGACCTTACTCCTAGAACCCACCTCACCCCTGCCCACTTTGACTACCTAGGATGGCTTAGAGTAGACGACAGACTACAGCAACTTGCAATGGGCCTGGTCTACAAGATACACTACACGACTAAGGTACCCATGTACATGTCAAAATACTTCCCAAAGGTCAGTGAATACCACGATCACAACACCAGAGGGAGTTCAACAAATCATGTTAAACCCAGATTCGGCTCAAACAAGGGACTAAACACGTTTCGCAATTATGCCACATCAATGTGGAACGCCCTACCCACAGCTGTAAAGGAATGTGAATCCCTACCCACATTCAAAACCACTCTCAAAGAGCACCTACGGGAGGCTGCAATTCAAAACTGGCCACCATAAATGTCATGATGTCATGTATGCTGTGTATGTCATAAATGTCACTATGAATTGAAAATGGGGGACCCTGATGTAAACAAGACAAACGTCTTTCTCTGGTCTGCATCCCCTTAACAATTGTGTGTATTGAGCTGTACTGTATTGTACCCATTCTGCAATCTGTTAAATAAAGTTTTCATTCATTCATTCAATTCATAATGACATTTATGACATACACAACATACATGACATTTATGGCATAGGGACATACATGACATACAGGTATATAGTACTGTTACATTTGTGACATACGATATGCAAATATACAGTACTGTTACCCATAGATCCTGACAGAGTATATACATATGATGGGGAGGAGACTGTACATTTGGAGGGGGTGGGTGGGAGAGAAATATACATACGGTGGGGAGAGAATATATACATACGGTGGGGAGGAGACTGTCTATTTAGGGGGGGGGGGGGGGGGGGTTGGACCTTTACGGTGGCCAGTTTCGAATTGCAGCCTCCCGTAGGTGCTCTTTGAGAGCGGTTTTGAATGTGGGTAGGGATTCACATTATTTTACGGCTGTGGGTAGGGCGTTCCACATTGTTGTGGCGTAATTGCGAAATGTGTTTAGTCCCTTGTTTGTGCCGAATCTGGGTTTAACATGATTTGTGATTTGTGGCATCCGTATAATACATTACATAATATACATCACTACACTAAACACTCCACATCATAAAGAAGCTGTATATAACGCCATCGCTGCTCCATTACACCGGGGACACAGGAGAGACTAATAGCCCAAGAGGGAGCTTGTCACATCACATGTGGTAATAACGAGTGGGTCCAAAGTTTCATGAGGACAAAGCGGCCTGTGAGTGGGTTCTAACGAGACAACACCTCATAGACGTGGGTGTGGACGCTGTTTATGCATGTTCTCTGGCTACATTCTGTGCCAAAGTGAACGGTCCCCCCTACGGACGTTCACTGGCCATTCATGAGGGGGGAAATGGATGTGCCAAGGCCCTTGACAGTCCTCAAGTGGCCGTGGTAAAATGCCAGCGGTGCGCTTGATTCTCACAGGGGGAGAGCCATGTTTATCTACAGGAGCCAGATTTGGGGGGGGGGGGGGAGAGAGAGAGAGAGAGAGAGAGAGAGAGAGAGAGAGAGATAGAGAATACAAGAGAGAGACAATACAAGCGAGAGAGAGAGAGAGAATACAAGAGAGAGAGACAGAGAATACAAGAGAGAGAGGGGGGGTACACAAGAGAGAGAGAATACAAGAGAGAGAGAGATAATACAAGAGAGAGGGGGGGGGTACAAGAGAGAGAGAGAATACAAGAGAGAGAGAGAATACAAGAGAGAGGAGGGGGGGTACAAGAGAGAGAGAATACAAGAGAGAGAGAGATAATACAAGAGAGAGAGAGAATACAAGAGAGAGAGAATACAAGAGAGAGAGAGAGATAATACAAGAGAGAGGGGGGGTACAAGAGAGAGAGAATACAAGAGAGAGAGAGATAATACAAGAGAGAGAGGGGGGTACAAGAGAGAGAGAGAATACAAGAGAGAGAGATAATACAAGAGAGAGAGGGGGGTACAAGAGAGAGAGAGAATACAAGAGAGAGAGATAATACAAGAGAGCGGAGGGGGGGTACAAGAGAGAGAGAGAATACAAGAGAGAGAGATAATACAAGAGAGAGAGGGGGGTACAAGAGAGAGAGAGAATACAAGAGAGAGAGATAATACAAGAGAGCGGAGGGGGGTACAAGAGAGAGAGAGAATACAAGAGAGAGAGAGATAATACAAGAGAGCGGAGGGGGGTACAAGAGAGAGAGAGAATACAAGAGAGAGAGATAATACAAGAGAGCGGAGGGGGGTACAAGAGAGAGAGAGAATACAAGAGAGAGAGAGATAATACAAGAGAGCGGAGGGGGGTACAAGAGAGAGAGAGTGGTACTGTATAACGTCTAACAGAGTAAGGACTGTGGAGATCCAAGCAGCTTGTCAGTGACTTGAATAAAACACCCAATGGATTAAAGGAGGATGGATAACAAAATGGCCGTTCCTGCCATCCTCGCTGGGGGCGACTTGTTCACTCCAGTTGGCGAGTCGAGATGGTCCCTTGAACCAAGACAACTCTGAGACACAAAACGTGACTCACTTTCAGAAAGCATCTGCTCCCCCATGGGTCCGTCTGGATGCTGCATGGCGTCAGAACGGGAAAAGGACCATAACGGTCTCTCGTGGGGAAAAGCCAATACTTTGTTCAACGAATATTGACTCTTGAAGAATCTTTGATCCACTTTTCTCCCATTTTCTATTTTTCTCCCATCCCAATTTCGTATCATCCAATTCAACTCTCCCCTGTCTCGAACGCTGTTTCTTGCCTCCCACAAGCCGGCTGTAATGTGAACGAAGCCATACATAGCACAAGTCCCCTCCGATACTCGAGGTAACAGCCGTCGCATCTTTTCACCTGCGCGGCGCGATCTTTCAGCGTCGGGGGTCTGCGCTTTGGAGGGACGCCGCCCCCGTCGCTTCCTGATTCTACTGCGCAGGCGCACCAACCGACCTGTAGGAGTCGCTGTCCACAACGTCCGATCCCCCACCCATCAGTTTTCCCACCCTCTAATACTGCCAATGTGTATTAGTACGGACGACCAGCCAAACTGAAAACAATGTGGAGAGCTGGGCTCGAACCCAGCGTCTCCAGGATTGGTGGTGAGTGCCTTGCCCACTGCACCACCTAGCCGCCCACTCTTGAAGAATCTTAAACTAAAGACACTTCACGTGTTTCATCTCACACCGTCCTCTCCGCCATTTGAAGAGCACACAGCCAGTCGGAAGTCGAAAACACAAAATGTTCTCGTGTAGTCGTCGTCACATTCTGTCCTTTGAACTTCCTCCAAACCCAATGCGTCAGCTTCACATGGCAGAGACACTCATGTTCTCTGGCGCTCAGCCTTCAGTCACTAAACGAGGCAGATATACAGCAGGTGGATCTCACACGTTTCAGGGGCCTTGGGATCAGGCCTATTTTTTTTTTTAGTTGTTGTTACATTAGTCTCATCATTCCCAAGCCATTCATATAGGCTACATAAACCAGAATATTATGGCCCCTATTAATGTAAAATATATATATATATATATATATATATATATATACAAATGTAAAACGTTCTAATGAGGGCTTTCTGTCTTCTAGCAGGGCAGTCTGGTTCTCTTTGATTTTGCAATGAATTCAGTCAATCCAATTAGCTCAGGTGGATGGGTCTCTCATTGGTCGATGGGGGGGGGTATGGATCGATATCCGAAAAGAAAAAGATAGATAGCTTGCAGACGAAGGGTATACTTTCCTATAACACGACTCATTGACTGGTGTGTTATTATCGTTCCCCTATTATAGACTGAAAACCGCCACGATTCCACCCAGATTATAGTAGTAGACCTACGAAAAAGCATTCCGAGGAGGACGAAGACAGCGATTGGAATATTATGTGTCGAACAGTACAAAAACAATTAACAGACGCTTGAAGAAGACATTAATAAGTTGGCCTTCAGGCATGCGGCATCATGTACAGTGTGTGTCTTCTGATCGATCAGGGGGGGGCGGAAGATTTAACTGCAGAACTGACAGACTGTCATCATATCTGCAAATTGTCGCTTATTGCCAAAACGCGTGTGCGGCATCCTGCAGCTGACAATGCGCGCAGACGACGCTCCTGGTTGATGATGATGGGCAATTAATAAGCGTCATGCAATCAAATTTCACTATGGATCTCATTCCGTTTACAAAGCATCGACAATTAAGGCTCGAGGATTATTATTTCAGTAAATACATGAAATCATAAAGACAGGTGGAGAAAGGGTTTGTACTAGAGCGCCATCATCATGTATGCAAATGCAAAATGCAAAACCCGCATGTTATTATGGTCAATGTTTGGGTGACTAGATTCTACAAGTAACACTGGCTGCAGGATCCGCTAAAACCCGATGGGCAATAATTATTAATACTTCTGCAGCCTGAATTCATTGTGCATAATATAATAGCCTATAGTTGTAGTTCCTCCTCAATACCTATAAACAGTCATCTCTCACTCAATGTCCAAACAACTGCATTATAGCGATCATCTGACAACAATAGAGGAATGCACGCCATGCACGGGGGGATCCGATGCACATCAGCCTCACCTGAGTTGTATAAACGGGGAATTTCCTCGATCGACTCCTTCTCCTCCTTTACGCAGCAGTTTAATAAATCCTCAGTCGTGTCATAATATTAATATTCCCTTTTCTGGTCCCGTTTTTCATCACCAACCGATCCGCTTGCATGATGTTGCGCCGCTGAGTGTATCGAACACAAGGGGGGGGGGGGGTAGACGATTAATGAGCAATTAATGTGAATGGCGATTCACCGATATAAATAATAACGAACCATGCATGATGCTGGTGCAAAATAATAATAACCGACAGCCTACCTGCAGGTCCTGCGCTCTGCGTTGTGCGAGACGATGGGGGGGGGGGGGGGGGGGTGCTTGCTATTGACAGCCCCGGTATTCCATCATCATCATGTGAGAAGTGGGGTCTGTCTGTCTGACACCGCGACGTGTTCCTTCTTGCCGCACAAAGGCGATGAGAACGGGAGATATGGAACACGGAGGCGTGTACAGCCGCTTCTATTGTGTGTGGGTGTGTGGGTGAGGAGAGAGAGAGACTGGTGGCTGGTTTCTCTGCTCCCCCCCAACACGACTAAAAGCCCCCCCCCCCCCCCCCCCCCCAGTTGGGACCTGTTAGTATTATCCATTTATTGATAACCCTGGAGTGGCTACACTGATCTATTCCCACTGACACTGTGTTCATAGTACTTAACTTACGTCAATTTACTTCTATCTTACAAACACTGTTCTTTACTTTTACTTTTCTACTGTATAATTCTATTGCATTATGTATTCTAATATTACCCTGTGTGTCCGTATACCTGCAGCCTACCTGCCTGAATTTCCCCCAAAGGGATAAATAAAGGAATATCTTATCTTATCTTGTAGCCATAATAGCCTAGCCTATAGCCTATATGCCATGTTGATACATGGAAAGATACTTTCTAGTGTGTGACTGTCTTCACTTCTGTGTGGCATTGTTATTCAAACGGCTCCTGTAAGGCAGAGAATAAGGAGTTAATTGTTTTAACTGCAGCAGACTGTACTTGCATGCCTTACAGTGCTTGCTATGCACAATTTTATGGGGATTTCATTTTCCAATTGAGATAACAGTGTGCCTGAAATTAGATGCTGGACGCAGCAACCAAGCCACAACAGCTTAAGGTCTAATTATTTCCCCAGGTTTTCCTCAGTCCTGATATACTTCCACATACTCCTTTCTATTTGCTGCATAGTCTTCCTCTGCTCTCTCGGTGGCTTCATATGGACGATACGTTAGGGCAGCAGCCTGCATGGTCTTCCTCTGCTCTCTCAGTGGCTTCATATGGACGATATACGTTAGGGCAGCAGCATGGTCTTCCTCTACTCTCTCAGTGGCTTCATATGGACGATACGTTAGGGCAGCAGCATGGTCTTCCTCTACTCTCTCATGGCTTCATATGGACGATACGTTAGGGCAGCAGGCCTGGTCTTCCTCTGCTCTCTCATGGCTTCATATGGACGATACGTCTTCCTCTGCTCTCTCATGGCTTCATATGGACGATACGTTAGGGCAGCAGCCTGGTCTTCCTCTGCTCTCTCATGGCTTCATATGGACGATACGTTAGGGCAGCAGCATGGTCTTCCTCTGCTCTCTCATGGCTTCATATGGACGATACGTTAGGGCAGCAGTCTGGTCTTCCTCTGCTCTCTCAGTGGCTTCATATGGACGATACGTTAGGGCAGCAGCCTGGTCTTCCTCTGCTCTCTCAGTGGCTTCATATGGACGATACGTTAGGGCAGCAGTCTGGTCTCTCTCTGCTCTCTCAGTGGCTTCATATGGACGATACGTTAGGGCAGCAGCATGGTCTTCCTCTGCTCTCTCATGGCTTCATATGGACGATACGTTAGGGCAGCAGTCTGGTCTTCCTCTGCTCTCTCAGTGGCTTCATATGGACGATACGTTAGGGCAGCAGCCTGGTCTCTCTCTGCTCTCTCAGTGGCTTCATATGGACGATACGTTAGGGCAGCAGCCTGGTCTTCCTCTGCTCTCTCAGTGGCTTCATATGGACGATACGTTAGGGCAGCAGCCTGGTCTTCCTCTGCTCTCTCAGTGGCTTCATATGGACGATACGTTAGGGCAGCAGCCTGGTCTTCCTCTGCTCTCTCAGTGGCTTCATATGGACGATACGTTAGGGCAGCAGCCTGGTCTTCCTCTGCTCTCTCAGTGGCTTCATATGGACGATACGTTAGGGCAGCAGCCTGGTCTTCCTCTGCTCTCTTAGTGGCTTCATATGGACGATACGTTAGGGCAGCAGCCTGCATGGTCTTCCTCTGCTCTCTCAGTGGCTTCATATGGACGATACGTCTTCCTCTGCTCTCTCATGGCTTCATATGGACGATACGTTAGGGCAGCAGCCTGGTCTTCCTCTGCTCTCTCATGGCTTCATATGGACGATACGTTAGGGCAGCAGCATGGTCTTCCTCTGCTCTCTCATGGCTTCATATGGACGATACGTTAGGGCAGCAGTCTGGTCTTCCTCTGCTCTCTCAGTGGCTTCATATGGACGATACGTTAGGGCAGCAGCCTGGTCTTCCTCTGCTCTCTCAGTGGCTTCATATGGACGATACGTTAGGGCAGCAGCCTGGTCTTCCTCTGCTCTCTCAGTGGCTTCATATGGACGATACGTTAGGGCAGCAGCCTGGTCTTCCTCTGCTCTCTCAGTGGCTTCATATGGACGATACGTTAGGGCAGCAGCCTGGTCTTCCTCTGCTCTCTCAGTGGCTTCATATGGACGATACGTTAGGGCAGCAGCATGGTCTTCCTCTGCTCTCTCAGTGGCTTCATATGGACGATACGTTAGGGCAGCAGCCTGGTCTTCCTCTGCTCTCTCAGTGGCTTCATATGGACGATACGTTAGGGCAGCAGCATGGTCTTCCTCTGCTCTCTCAGTGGCTTCATATGGACGATACGTTAGGGCAGCAGCATGGTCTTCCTCTGCTCTCTCAGTGGCTTCATATGGACGATACGTTAGGGCAGCAGCCTGCATGGTCTTCCTCTGCTCTCTCAGTGGCTTCATATGGACGATACGTTAGGGCAGCAGCCAGCATGGTCTTCCTCTGCTCTCTCAGTGGCTTCATATGGACGATACGTCAGGGCAGCAGCCAGCATGGTCTTCCTCTGCTCTCTCAGTGGCTTCATATGGACGATACGTTAGGGCAGCAGCATGGTCTTCCTCTGCTCTCTCATGGCTTCATATGGACGATACGTTAGGGCAGCCAGGGCCGCCTCAGGGGGTGTGCGAGCAGTGCGGTCGCACAGGGCCTCGCGGGAAGGGGGGCCTCGCAAAAAAGAAAAAAAAAATCTTTATTTATTTTTTATTTTTTATTTTTATTTTTATTTTTTATTTTTGCGAGGCCCCCCTTCCCGCGAGGCCCTTTTTCATCACAGACCTAAAATCTAGTTTTGCTTATATGCTTATATATTTCACATTAGACACGTTTGTAGAATGTGTCTGACTTGTTCCTGCCTCTGCGGCTCTGCAGACTGCAGTGTTCCGGTTTCTGCGGCTCTGCTGCTCTACACATTTTAGAATAGTGTTTCCGTGCTCTTCTCGGACCCACGAGGTACAGGGATCTAATTCAGCGCTATTCAGAGGAGCGAGTGGATGTCTTTTCAAAAGCAGCATGGATCAGAAGAAATTACACCGTGGGCCAAGAAAGTCTCCTTCCAACTTTACCATTGATACTGCGTTATGGTGAGTTCATGCAACCTATTCTATTCCCGCCGTGGATCTCTCTCTCTCTCTCTCTCTCTCTGGAGCCAAACTGGCCGACTAGCTGTTGTAGTACTAGTAGCTAACGGTGTGTGGCCTGGTGTCAGCACCTGTATTGCTTTTCTCATGTTGTACAGTTTCAGTGGTAGCCGCATAGCTTGCTTCTGCGTTAGCTAATGGTTAGCGATAGCCGGGTTGAGCTAACTGTTAGCCAGTTAGCTGTTTAGCTACGACGTTAGCTGCCGGCTGCGCACGTTAGTTTGATGCTATCAGTTAGCCTAGAGTTAGCTGTTAGCTTGTGCTACGACCATTGACATTAGCCATGAGAATAGCAGGGGGTTCTGGCACTCTGACTACGACATCATCTTTGACAGAAGATGTAGTCGGGCCTGCACCATGACAAGGCTCCGGCCATAGCATAGCTTCTTTTTGTCCCGCCAGCGAGAGGCCTTTCGTCAACGTGGAGACCTGTGTTGCGGCCTTTCGCCCTGCGTTCCTTGGTGCAGGTAAGATGAATGAAAATGTCATGACATTACCCCACTCTTCCTTCCTTCCCCTCCCGAATGTTTTGTTAATAACGATGTTTTTTTCCAGGCAAAACATGTTACTTCACAACATTTGGAGATACGACATGTGCTGTGTGTGAATGTCTTGGTCGTTTGTGTAGCTTGGGTAGCGTTGGGCCGTTGGCCAAAGCTGTGTGTGGCCTGGTGTCACAGTACCTGGCTAGCCTATTTAGCTGATGTCGGCCATTGGCTCCTTGCTGCTTTGTTTTCTCTGGTATAGACCCTCTTCTCTTTGGATTTAAGTGTTGATCTTTGTCCTTTTGGATCTCTCATACATGCTCTCTCTCTAACACACACACACACGACAAACACACATGCTCTCTCTCTCTCTCTCTTTTTTTATTTATTTTTTTGGTCTTTTTCCCCCTCCATTTTTCCTCCGATTTTCTCCCATCCCAATGTTAGTCGTATGCCAATTCCCAGTCCCTTCCTGGTCGCTGCGCTTTACCCCCCACAGTCAGATCATTTGGGAGAGTGGAGGCTACCACGTGCTTCCTCCGACACACGTCCAGCCAATCACCGCTTCTTTTCACCTGGCAGCGCGGATTCTCATTGAGAGGGCGTAGCGTGTGGGAGGACCACACTATCCCCCTCACGTCCAATCCGCGCTTAGCAGGCGCCCCGACCGAACTGTAGGAGTCGCTGTTTACAACGACCCGGACCCACCCCGCCAGCTTCTCCCACCCTCTGATACAGCCAATTGTATCAGTGCAGACGGCCAGCCAAGCTGGTGACAACCCCGGAGCTGTGAGCTGGATTCGAACAGGCGAACCAAGCTCACAGCTCCGGGGCTGGTGACGAACGCAATCTCCGCTCTACCACCTAACCGCCCTCTCTCTCTCTTTCTAACACACACAGTCTGCCTATGGCGGCCTTTCTCGATGGCTAGGCTGTGCTCGCTGAGTCTGTACCTAGTCAAGGATCTTCAGTCACAGTGCTCAGGTATTCTGCCACTGTGTACTCTCTGTTTAGGGCCAAATAGCATTTCAATTTCTTTCCAATGTGTCTCTCTCTCTCTCTTTGGATTTAAGTGTTGATCTTTGTCCTTTTGGATCTCTCATACATGCTCTCTCTCTAACACACACACACACGACAAACACACATGCTCTCTCTCTCTCTCTTTCTAACACACACAGTCTGCCTATGGCGGCCTTTCTCGATGGCTAGGCTGTGCTCGCTGAGTCTGTACCTAGTCAAGGATCTTCAGTCACAGTGCTCAGGTATTCTGCCACTGTGTACTCTCTGTTTAGGGCCAAATAGCATTTCAATTTATTTCCAATGTGTCTCTCTCTCTCTCTTTGGATTTAAGTGTTGATCTTTGTCCTTTTGGATCTCTCATACATGCTCTCTCTCTAACACACACACACACGACAAACACACATGCTCTCTCTCTCTCTCTTTCTAACACACACAGTCTGCCTATGGCGGCCTTTCTCGATGGCTAGGCTGTGCTCGCTGAGTCTGTACCTAGTCAAGGATCTTCAGTCACAGTGCTCAGGTATTCTGCCACTGTGTACTCTCTGTTTAGGGCCAAATAGCATTTCAATTTATTTCCAATGTGTCTCTCTCTCTCTCTTTGGATTTAAGTGTTGATCTTTGTCCTTTTGGATCTCTCATACATGCTCTCTCTCTAACACACACACACACGACAAACACACATGCTCTCTCTCTCTCTCTTTCTAACACACACAGTCTGCCTATGGCGGCCTTTCTCGATGGCTAGGCTGTGCTCGCTGAGTCTGTACCTAGTCAAGGATCTTCAGTCACAGTGCTCAGGTATTCTGCCACTGTGTACTCTCTGTTTAGGGCCAAATAGCATTTCAATTTCTTTCCAATGTGTCTCTCTCTCTCTCTTTGGATTTAAGTGTTGATCTTTGTCCTTTTGGATCTCTCATACATGCTCTCTCTCTAACACACACACACACGACAAACACACATGCTCTCTCTCTCTCTCTTTCTAACACACACAGTCTGCCTATGGCGGCCTTTCTCGATGGCTAGGCTGTGCTCGCTGAGTCTGTACCTAGTCAAGGATCTTCAGTCACAGTGCTCAGGTATTCTGCCACTGTGTACTCTCTGTTTAGGGCCAAATAGCATTTAAATTTATTTCCAATGTGTCTCTCTCTCTCTCTCTCTGTACACTGTATATTGACTGTAGAACGGGAGCTCTCTCTCGCTCTCTCTCTTGCTATATGTTGACTGTATCATGCCCCGCCTCGGGCAGCGCTATTATTTAAGAATATGTTGACTGCATGGCCCGCTGAACAAATGATGGCCCTCCTTCGCCTCCATAGGGCAGAAAACCTACTCACTACACTTAGTCTAAATCACTATTCTGCAGTGGTGGAAGAAGCACAGTGTTTCTTTACTTGAGAAGTAGAAAGGGGGGGGGGGGGGGGCTGGGTAGCATGATTGGCAGTGTTAGCGGGTGGGAAGCCGGTGGGGTGTGTATCCTGGTCGTTGTAAACAGCGACTCCTACAGGTCGGTAGGGGCGGCGCCTGCTCAGCGAGGAAGGGAACTGGGCGAAGTAGTGTGAGCCTCCCACACGTTACGCTCCCCCAGTGAGAGTCCTCGCTGTCAGGTGAAAAGAAGCGGCTGACTCCACATGTATCGGATGGAGGGGACATGTGATAGTATCTATCAACCCTCCCTAGACCGGCAAGTGGGGGGCAGAAATGCGCACAATGACCAGGAAGGGAGGGAAGGGAATTGGCATAATGACTAAATTGGGATGGGAGAAAGATACAGAAAAAAGGAGGAGAAAAAGTAGATTAAAAAAAAGAAGTAGAAAGGGGGCAGCGGTGGCTTAAAGGTTAGAGAAGCGGGTTTGTGACCGGAGGGTCGCCGGTTCGATCCTCCGGACCGGCAGGAAAAATCTGGGCTGGGGAAGTGAATTAATAACTCTCTCCCATACCCTTAACACCAACCGCTGAAGTGCCCTTGAGCAAGGCACTAAACCCCCAACTGATCCAGTGGAGTTGCTTAGTGGCCAACGGGTGTCAGACTGTGGTTGTACTGGGCGGCTCCCAGGTGTCAGACTGTGGTTGTACTGGGCAGCTCCCAGGTGTCAGACTGTGGTTGTACTGGGCGGCTCCCAGGTGTCAGACTGTGGTTGTACTGGGCGGCTCCCAGGTGTCAGACTGTGGTTGTACTGGGCAGCTCCCAGGTGTCAGACTGTGGTTGTACTGGGCGGCTCCCAGGTGTCAGACTGTGGTTGTACTGGGCAGCTCCCAGGTGTCAGACTGTGGTTGTACTGGGCAGCTCCCAGGCGTGAATGGAACTGTGTGACTGTGAAGCAGGGCGTAGCTGAAAAAGAGCATCCATGCTCAGAGAACCTACCCTGGGAAATAAAGGTTACATTTTTTATTTATATTTTTTTAATACCCAAATCAAATAGTACTCCGTCCTCCATACAAAATTCTACTTAAATATGTTTTTGAAACAAACAATTTGTATAAATGTGTTATAAACGACCAAAAATGTCTCAGCAGCACCTCTACACCGTTGCTCTAATAATAATAATAATAATTAGGGATGTCCGATATTATCGGCCTACCGATATTATCGGCCGATATCGGCATTAAAATGTGATATCGGAAAATAACGGTATCTGTTTTCAATTATTTATTATTTTTATTTTTACATTTCTATAACCTTTATTTACCCAGGCAAGCAAGTAAGAACAAATTCTGATTTTATTTATTGTCAAAAGTATGCATAATGTTGTGTTAATTCCACAACAAGAGATATGTAATGTTAATTACCTGAAATTATTCAGTTTTTTTTGGGGGGGGGACCCTGCATAATATCGGTATCGATTGATATCGGTATCGGAAATCAAGAGTTGGACAATATCGGTATATCGGTATCGGTAAAAAACCCAATATCGAGCATCCCTAATAATAATTCATTTTATTTATATAGCGCTTCTCAATGACCCGAAGTCGCTGACAGTAGGTGTTCTGAAGGGCCAGATTAACACTGAGAATCTACGGTTTATATAACTTGTATATTATTTATATATATAAGCTATATCCCTTTAAGCCTCCGTTTGAATCATAGCATTATTCGCTTTCCTCATTGGATAATGCCCTTGACACCCACGGCGCCAACAATCGCGCCCCCCAGACAAGTTCAAAGACGAGTTCGGACAAGTTGAGACATGCCCTTGGGCAGCGCATTGATTCCAGACAAGAGATTCGGTTGCGCCCTAGAAAGCCCTCTAAGTATATATTGTGGAAGGCGCAAAACAGTAGCAGTTCGTCAGAAGTAAAGTAGTAGCAGTTCGTCATTACAGTTAACGCAGTTCGGTGTGCAGCAGTAACGTGCAGTTCGACCTAACCTAGTAGCAAAGTGAAGCGTGAACCTTAGCAAGTGTGTGTGGACTTAATGTAATTAGTATCAGAACACAAGGTGAACCTAGCAGCCGAACTATTGGACATGTGAGCAGTGGAACCTACAGCGGTGTATCATTACGGATAATCAGTAGCTCCTTAGATACGACCTTGATATTGTAGAACCATTATTGGTGGATTATAGTGACTTGTGGAAACGTAGTACCGTGGAGAAGAGCATCGTTAATACCATTGTCGTTCGGATTTAACTACCCTGAAGATCTGCATCGGGCTAGCTTCAAGGACGAAGCTGGCTAGCTATCATCACTGCTGTCGGGCACTGGATTAATAGCTATTACCCTGCTAACGAGCACTTGGATTACAAGGACTGGATCCGTATGAGAACCCCTTTCTTCAAGTGACCAGCTGGAGTATCCGCTTATTCTTCAATCCTCTGGAGCTTACAACTCCGTGGAGGAAAACCCCAGTCTCCAGCTATACCCTCGTTTGCCCCCCTATCTTGCCAGCTCACGCCATGCAGCGTTCCGATCTAGTATACTTAGCCTAGGAATTATTCATTCCCATTGACTTTGATACGTTGACATTCTAATATCATTCGCCATAAAAGAGCGACCAGTAATTATCAGTTGTATATCTGCTGTTGCTAATAAAATACTGTAAACCTTATCTCTTTGTCACCGTGCCGTATATTGAGTGTCTGCCATATTAACTGTACTGTCTGGCAAGTAATAATAATAATATGTAGTAGTGGTTTAATCTATCACAATCTTTAATACAGTCAGGGTTTTGTAACCCCTCAGTTACAGTAGGTATAGGAACATAGTAAAAACAAAAAGCAGCGTGAGATAACACAAAAAGACGGAGCGACAGGAACAGACATCAATCAAGTTTCAAGTTCAAGTTTCTTTAATAGTTGTCATACAGAAGTACAGAATACTTTTGTACAAAATGCTTCTTACTGTTGCGCTCCAGAGACTGTGCAAGACAAGATAAGTATGAAATACTCGAGCCACCCGAACAACTGCCTCTTTGAACTGCTGCGGTCAGGCAAGCGATACCGGAGTCTTAAGGCGAGCACAGAAAGATTCAGAAGAAGCTTCTATCCCCAGGCCATCAGGCTGCTAAACGAACAATAATCGCTAAACGAACAATAATCACTATGCAACAACCATCAAATGCACACAGCACACACACCCACACGCACACACTCACTCAAACAAACAACACACTGCAGCACCCACTCTCCACACTTTAGATCACACAAACACACTTACACTTTATATTTATTGATAAAGGATTTGCACTACAACTCGTACACCTACTGTGAATTGTACCTAAATTGCACCTCGTCCCATTTCTCCATTTCTGCCTTGCACTATATAGTATTGTATATAGTATTGTATATTAGTACACTCGTCCCATTTCTCCATTTCTGCCTTGCACTATATAGTATTGTATATAGTATTGTATATTAGTACACTGCACAGTATTGTATATTGTATGGTAACTACGTCTATTCTGCATCGAACATTGTACATATGTCTAAACTGAACACTGTGACCTTTTTTTTTACTTCTAATTTTACTATGTTTTTATTTCATACTTATCTTGTCTTGCACAGTCTCTGGAGCGCAACAGTAAGAAGCATTTTGTACAAAAGTATTCTGTACTTCTGTATGACAACTATTAAAGAAACTTGAACTTGAAAACTTGAAATAAAAACATAGTAAAATTAGAAGTAAAAAAAGAGGTCACAATGTTCAGTTTAGACATATGTACAATGTTCGATGCAGAATAGACGTAGTTACCATACAATATACAATACTGTGCAGTGTACTAATATACAATACTATATAGTGCAAGGCAGAAATGGAGAAATGGGACGAGGTGCAATTTAGGTACAATTCACAGTAGGTGTACGAGTTGTAGTGCAAATCCTTTATCAATAAATATAAAGTGTAAGTGTGTTTGTGTGATCTAAAGTGTGGAGAGTGGGTGCTGCAGTGTGTTGTTTGTTTGAGTGAGTGTGTGCGTGTGGGTGTGTGTGCTGTGTGCATTTGATGGTTGTTGCATAGTGATTATTGTTCGTTTAGCGATTATTGTTCGTTTAGCAGCCTGATGGCCTGGGGATAGAAGCTTCTTCTGAGTCTTTCTGTGCTCGCCTTAAGACTCCGGTATCGCTTGCCTGACCGCAGCAGTTCAAAGAGGCAGTTGTTCGGGTGGCTCGAGTCCTTAATAATTCTCTTAGCCTTCCCCTTGCACCGCTTGTTGTAAATGTTCTGGAGGGTGGGAAGCCCCCCTCCAATTGTGCGTTCGGCTGAACGTGTCACTCTTTGTAGTCTGCTACGGTCTTGTGCAGTGCTATTCCCAAACCAGGAGGTGATGTTGCCGGTCAGGATGCTCTCTATTGTACATGAGTAGAAGTTCCTAAGGATCTTCTGACTGACTTGGAACTTTCTTAGGCGCCTGAGGAAGTAGAGGCGTTGTCGTGCCTTCTTCACAACACTGTCAATGTGTGTGGTCCATGTCAAGTCCTCGGATATGTGGGCTCCGAGGTACTTGAAACTGTTCACTCTCTCAACCGGTGCCCCGTCGATGCTGAGGGGGCTGTAGTCCTTGACCCCCGACCTCCTGAAGTCCACAATCATCTCTTTTGTTTTGCTGACGTTCAGGGAGAGGCAGTTCTCCTGACACCACTGTGACAGGTTCTCTACCTCTTCCAGGTAGGCCCTTTCGTCGTTGGCAGAGATCAGGCCCACCGCTACTGTGTCATCAGCAAATTTGCTGATGGTGTTGTTGTTCCGCTGTGCTACGCAGTCATGTGTGTACAGGGAGTAGAGGAGGGGGCTCAGAACACAGCCCTGGGGGGCCCCTATGTTGAGCGTGATGGATGAGGAGGTGCAGTTGCCGGCTCTTACCACCTGGGGTCTGCCCGTCAGGAAGTCCAAGACCCACTGGCACAGGTCATAGTTCAAGCCCAGGTCCCTGAGCTTGGCTATGAGTTTGGAGGGGACTATGGTATTGAATGCTGAGCTGTAGTCGATGAACAGCATTCTCACATAGTTCCCCTGCCTCTTGTCCAGGTGTGATGCTGCTGTGTGCAGCACATGGGCTATGGCGTCCTCCGTGGACCTGTTGGGGCGATATGCAAATTGCAGAGGGTCCAGGTTGATGGGGAGGGAGGAACAGATGTAGCCCTTCACTAGCTTCTCAAAGCACTTCATGGCTATGGAGGTGAGGGCTACAGGGCGGTAGTCGTTGAGGCAAGCGGGCGTAGATTTTTTGGGTACAGGGATGATGGTGGACTTCTTCAGACAGGTGGGGATGACAGCCTGTTCCAAGGACAGGTTGAAGATGTCAGTGAATACCGGGGCCAGTTGGTCGGCACAGACTTTTAGGACGCGGCCGGGGATGCCGTCCGGTCCTGCTGCCTTCCTGATATTCACTTTTTTAAAGATCCGTCTCACCTCATGCTCTGTTACCCTGAACACTGAGTCTCCATCAGCAGACCCCCCCCCCCCCCCATTGCCGTGGTTTGTAGGCTGGTGTTGTTATTCACAGCCTCAAACCTCGCATAGAAGGAATTGAGATCATTTGCTAAGGAGATGTCACTGTTCAGTTTGAGGGGGGTGCCTTTGTAGTCTGTCATTGTTCTGAGGCCCTGCCACATGCCTCTAGAGTCAGCCTGTTCAAACTGAAGTTCAACTTTATCCCTGTAACGCCGTTTTGCCTCTATTACTGCTCTCCTGACGTTGTATCTTGCCATCTTGGGTTCTTCCATGTTGCCTGTCACCAGCCCGGTGTTGTATGCTGATGTGCGCACTTTCAGAGCCTCACGGACGGATTTGTCTACCCAGGGCTTTTGATTTGGGTAGATTTTAATTTTGGTGGAGGGGATTGTTTCTTCTACCTGAGTACAGACATAGTCAATCACCGTTTCGGTGTATTCGTTAATATTGGCTGTGTTATCACGGAATACACTCCAGTCTGTGCATTCCAGTACAGCTTGGGGGGGGGGGGGTTATGGGTGGGGAAGGTTGAAGGCTAGGGAGAACAGGTGGGTTTTGAGGCGAGATTTGTTGAAGGTGGAGAGTGTAGGGGAGTCTCTGATGGACTGAGGGAGGGAGTTCCAGAGTCGGGGTGCAGTACGAGAGAGAAGGCCCGATCACCAACGTTTTTGAGTTTGGATGTCGGGACAGTGAGGGAGGCAGTGGAGGAGGACCAGGTGGGGCGGTAGGGAAGAAGGAGATCAGTCAGGTAGGGGGGGGGGGGGCAGGCTATGGAGGGTGTCGTATATTCCTATATGAATATCTATTAATTACAGCACAGTGAGGTTGCTAACTAGAGGAAGGGAAAGATCACAGTGTGATAGAAAACATGGTCCTCATCTGGGCTCCCAAAAATAGCCAGTAGAGAATAAGTTTGTGCAGCCAAACAACATGAAGCTATGGTCCAATATTCATTTAATTGCAGCGTGGGCCGAGAGTGGAATAATGCATTGGTTACATACAGGAAACTTCAAGCATAATACATGATTGTACAAAAGGATTTGATGAGGTAAATCACAATAGCCCTCACACGTTGGCTCTTTACATCAAAGACAGTATTGTACATAAATATTAGTCATGTTATGTTAATGAACTAAGACCATAGTACTCCTTGTCACCACATGATTAAACCTGGGTCTAAGATAGACATCTTACTCTAGTTATCACAAACAGTGATTATTCCATATACAGTTTTACTCACATCGGGACAAAGTAGAAACCATGGTCGGTGGTGGGCGATGGAGGCGCAGACTCAGACCCCCTGGGGACGGGACGGTGTCCTGAGCTGGCCTCCCTACTAACTGCACTCCTCCAATACTTATAGTTTATCTGACTTCCCTACTCTTAACCTAGTTCCACCAATCACAAGTATCTTAAAAACAGGCAGTCCTCATTTGGTGTCTTCTGGTCGTGTGGGTGCCTGTAGCAGCCAGGTGGCCCCCTCCTTTTTGGACAGAGGGGGGGTTGGACTGTGGCCCCCTTTGAATGAATCAATCGTTTTAACATTCCTTCTATATGATTTTTCTTTGTAAGTTACTTTCTAATAGGTTTCTATACTCTTGTTTTATTATTCCAACATTGTTTTCATTCTAAACTAATATAATGCAATTATTTCCTGTGACCTTATCTTGATTAGGCAACTGTCCTTACTGTTATACTGAGTCACCGTTTTTCTGTGGTGTGTGACTGAGTAAACAATGTCGTCATTAGAGAGGTGTCTCCTGGTGGTTTTCAACATGATGAGGTCTGATGACTTCAGCCTTAATAGTGCTTGTGTTGATATAACATTAACCCAGTATAGTCAGTGCTCCTTAGGTTAATACTATTCAATTCACAAGAGCCATCCCAAAACCCCATCTACCAAACTGACACTTTGTATTTTCTGAATCTATTATTGTAAAGATTCAACCACATTGCTCTGGTCTCACAGAGGCATTTCCGCTTTTGGTCTCTTGCTGTGCTCAACTGTCACATGTCTAGGTGTTTGGTTTCTTGGGGGACTGGAATGGCCTTCTCTCCAACTGTGTAAACAACCCTATAGGCTTGGCCTGCAGGTTTTCTCCAAAATGTGCTCTGAGAGTCTATGTAATGCCTAAATTACCATCACTACAGATATTTTCAGTTTTCAGGGTTAATCTAACATTTTGATTATGAAATTATGAAATTATGAAGTCAAGGTTACCACAAGGGCTTTGAAGGTGAGGAGTAGTGTTTTGAAGTCTCTATTTGAGATGCAAGGATCTACTACTGTATGAACAAATTATATTTACCAATCGATACCAAGTCGGCAGAAGACGTGCCGATACACAATATGCTGAAGCTAAAGGTGTCATGTTCCAAGTTCAAGTGCGGCCTATTAGTGACATCATCAGGGGGCGACAGTGGCTCAGGAGGTAGAGCAGTCGTCTGGTAGTCGGAAGGTTCCCGGTTTGATTCCCCACTCCTCCCGGGGCAGCGTGTCGAAGTGTCCTTGAGCAAGACACTTAACCCCTAATTACTCCCAATGAGCAGAGTCAAGGCCGCGCCTCCCGGAGGAGGAGGACACACGTTTCTGAGTGGAGGGGACGCCTAAATATTAAAGGCAACCAACTTGTGTCTAGCCACGCCCAACTTGTGTCTAGCCACGCCCCCGCGGCGACGCGGCAGCATTATGTAGCAGTAATCCGCCCTTTTTTTTACTATCCAGAACTAGCTCAATTGGCAGCGCTACATTGCTGTGGATCCTATGGCCCGTTGCTGGCAAGTTCGATTCCCTTCAATTTTTTTTTTTTTTTTTTTTTAACGTGCATTCGCATTCTTTCGCCGTTAAGTTTAGGCATAACTTTAAGCATTGTTTCGGAGTTGGTTAAGGTTAGGCATTGTTTCGGAGTTGCTTATGGTTAGAAGGGTTAAGTTTAGGCGCTGTTAAGGAGCTGGTTAAGGTTAGAGTTTGTCTTAGAGAATGGCAATAGACAGCCTATTTCCGCGCTGCAGCTCTCTCGCGCTGCCGTGGTCACATGGGCGTAGTGGCCAATCAGAGAAACGCTAAACACAAGTTGGTTGCCGAAAATATTCACGCGGAGGGGACGGACATTTAAGTAGAGGAGTATTTGATATTGAAAGTGAGGTATATTTATATTGTGTTAATAAATATTGTATAACTAGTTAACTTAGGTGACCTCCTGTTTGAACAAAAGGTCATCTGGTGGTTTGACACTGGTTGGTGAGGAGTTCCCACAGAAAACTCATAGTAGGTGTAAAGAGGATTTGAAATACCTTTTGTTGTGAAAGACAGCTGGTCTATTCAGATTCAAATCTTACAAATATTGATGGTGAATTAGGGTTCTTTCTTTCCTTAAAGGGGAACTATTTTACTATTTCTTTCACTATTTGGACACTTTTACACAATCCCTGTGAGTCTATGGAACACCTCTGTAATTCTTTTTTAAATTTTATTCATTGTTTTGTATTTCTAATCAAGTACTCAAAAACAGCATTTTTCTACCTCAAGATCTTAAGCCGTTTTGAGCCTGGGCTCCAACCACTGTGGGAACTGTGTGGAGTGTGTGTGAGTCTCAGCAGACTATCATGGAGCTGAGTCTCTCTGACATCACAAATCAGCACATTTTCAGATGACTCAGTTCAGTGAGGGTGAATATTGTGAGAGGAGAATTGGAAGAATGCGCCAATATGAGAATTAGAGACATAGATCATATTAATATAAGTCCATATAGCTAGGAAACAATGCTAAACACTGAAAAAGGCCATTTATAAGATAGTTCCCCTTTAAATGAAACTACAAAAGTAGGCTACTTATGTATTAGATTAGATTCAAATTCATTGTCATTATACAGCACAAGAACAGTACAACAAAAATAAGTTTGGCATCCAACCAGAGTGCAGAGTGTAGCAGTAAAGTGCAACAGCAATGTACAATGTACAGGTGGTTAAACTGGTTACAAAATATACAAATGAGTACTACTGAGTGTAGTGAATATACATATGCAGTATATACAGCAGTGTTGTACATGCTATCATACAGAGTATGCATATCAAGGCTATACATTCTATATATGCATGCTATATTACTTCTACATGTTTTACATGCTATAACATTTGTGTAGAATGTTTTACATTATTATTATTATAATTTTTTTGGCTGTGCTCTTCAAATGATGCTTCACAGTGTGAGACAAAACAGACGAAGCATCTTCAGTATAAGATTCTTCAAGAGTCAATATTCGTTGAACAATATTGTTTGAACAAAGTAAATATTTAATTTGGACTGTATTGGAGTAAAAGTACAAAGTTCACTCAAATGAAAATAGTAAAGTACAAGTGCCGAAAATTTTACTTAACACTTTGAATGCCGACGACGTGTATTGTCGTCTTATCATGCCCCCCGTTGAGTGCCGACGACGTGTATTGTCGTTTGATTTTTTTATTAGCGATCTGAATTCATATTTCATCAACCGAGTCTCCCGTTGGTACAGCCGGCTCTCTAGGAGCTCAGATGGGAAAATACCGCCCCCTATCGTCTATCCCTGTATAACTGCAGCCCATTCGATTATACTGGGAGATCCCTGTGGGGGAGGCTACTGGCTCCACTATGCTGGCGATGGATCTGATGAACATGGAAGTGATCGCGAGTTGGAAAGCAGCATGGAATATATATTTACAGCAGCCAATAATCAATCAATAAACGCGATCGATATTTGGAATGGCGATCAGGAATTGGAATAATTTTTTTGGAGAACATCTGATCTAAGGTAAGGAGTCTATGTTACCAGTTTTAGGATAATCAGAGCTGTATTCACTGAGATAACAGCGTGTCCCGTATGTGTATATGTGTGTGTGTGTGTGTGATGTTGAGGAAATGAGAGAATAGATTTCTCAGCTCGCTTCTATCGCGTGCATAAGTACACATATACTATCGATAATCTAGCGTTTATTTGAAAACGATTAATAAATAGGCCGACAAATGACAACGTGTCTAGTGTATTCGAGAATATTCCAATAAATGGCGTTTATGGGGGAATCTTTCAATTTTCCGGAAATTTTCGAGAGAACGATAGCTTTTCGAAATGCTATAAAAAGGATGTGAACCGATTAAAAAACAATCCGTTTCGACAATGTTGACTGCAAACAAGTCATTGATAAGCGACGGGCAGATTAGACACATAGCCATAATTTAAAACATAGATTATGCGTTTTTAACGCTAACATTGAAGTGTATGATGGCATTCAAGGGGGTAAAAAGGAAAACAAGGCCGGCACTGATAGTGTTAAAGTAATTATACATTTGTCCAAAATAGCTGGTTAATCCAGCTGCCCTGTGATCAGATGAATCCATATTATTAATTTGTCCGACCTATAGGGTTGACATGAAGGAATCACTATGATTCCTCCCAAATAAAGCCATTAAGAACATGGAGAACACAGTCTGTCAAGTTAATAAAATGTCCAATCAATCAATCAATCATAAGTGTGCTCCTCAGCACAAATTCTGCTCTACGGCCGAATCCAATCTCAGGGAAGTTTGGGGAATCTCTCTAATCTGTCGCAAATACGCCCGAGAGGACATTTCTTGTCGTAAATCCGTTTGGGAATGAGACCCAATGTTACTGCTGATCCTTAGCTGCCAGAGTTGTACCCTTCCTGCTGACGTGTCGTACAGAACTCGTCATTCGCTTTGGATAAAAGCATCAGCTAAATTACTAAATGTAAATGTCATGTCTTGTCGCTCCATACCACTAGAGATATTTCTAATAAAATGTAAAAAAAAAAAAAAAAAAAACATAAACCAAGCAATGGGAACTTTTGAATCCACTCAACCAAAATGGTGTTTTCCCAGATAAAATTCTGCCAGATCACCCTTTCGCAGTAAAACACACCATCCTTCTCAGTGTTAGTTAGTCTACCATCTTAATTGATTTCCCATGTGATCCCACGATGGTCACTTTGAATCAATTTGAGCTTACCTTCACATCCCACGGTGACCTTCACATCCCACGGTGACCTTCACATCCCACAGTGACCCGTCTAGAAAACCCCCCAGAGGAGGAACCTGTTGGTCCTCTCAGCTGATTGAAGATACGCCTCGACGACTTTCCACACAAACAGGACCCGGGCGAGCGGTAACGTGCTGCTGGGAACACTCTCCTCCTCCGTCCTCAGACACTGTGTCCACAGCACCTGCACTGACTGATTGCATTTTGATTGATTTCCCCCCTCCCCCTCCCCCTCCCCACACCACCACCACCACCACCCCACCTCCCCGTCAATTCCTTTCGCTCTCCATTTGCTGCAGAGTCGTTCCGCTAGGCTGCACGCCTGCCTGCCTGCCGGCCTCCGCGGTGGTAGGTGAGAGGAAACAGCTGTTTGTGTGTGAACTCCCCTCTCTGTCGCTGCATGGCCGCCGCGGCAGCAGCCTGCTGGGCCACGAGCTGACCGTTTGTTGGCGTGCGGACCGGAGTCCGTCTCTGTTTGGGCCCTCCTCCGCTCCGCTGACTGAGGAGGGGAAGGCCTCATTACAGTCACTCTGGACGACCGGCTAGGTTCTTCTTATTTTGTGTGCCATGCGGCGAGAGCAGGGATTCTCTGTGTGGGATGGAAAGATTGGGAGGGGGGGAGGGGGGGGGGTCATGGATGGATGAAGAGCTTGGCTCTGGTTTCAAGTTTCAAGTTTCTTTAATAGTTGTCATACAGAAGTACAGAATACTTTTATACAAAATGCTTCTTACTGTTGCGCTCCAGAGACTGTGCAAGACAAGATAAGTATGAGATCAAATAAAATAGTAAAATTAGAAGTAAAAAAAATGAGGTCACAGTGTTCAGTTTAGACATATGTACAATGTTCGATGCAGAATAGACGTAGTTACCATACAATATACAATACTGTGCAGTGTACTAATATACAATACTATATAGTGCAAGGCAGAAATGGAGAAATGGGACGAGGTGCAATTTAGGTACAATTCACAGTAGGTGTACGAGTTGTAGTGCAAATCCTTTATCAATAAATATAAAGTGTAAGTGTGTTTGTGTGATCTAAAGTGTGGAGAGTGGGTGCTGCAGTGTGTTGTTTGTTTGAGTGAGTGTGTGCGTGTGGGTGTGTGTGCTGTGTGCATTTGATGGTTGTTGCATAGTGATTATTGTTCGTTTAGCAGCCTGATGGCCTGGGGATAGAAGCTTCTTCTGAGTCTTTCTGTGCTCGCCTTAAGACTCCGGTATCGCTTGCCTGACCGCAGCAGTTCAAAGAGGCAGTTGTTCGGGTGGCTCGAGTCCTTAATAATTCTCTTAGCCTTCCCCTTGCACCGCTTGTTGTAAATGTTCTGGAGGGTGGGAAGCCCCCCTCCAATTGTGCGTTCGGCTGAACGTGTCACTCTTTGTAGTCTGCTACGGTCTTGTGCAGTGCTATTCCCAAACCAGGAGGTGATGTTGCCAGTCAGGATGCTCTCTATTGTACATGAGTAGAAGTTCCTAAGGATCTTCTGACTGACTTGGAACTTCCTTAGACGTCTGAGGAAGTAGAGGCGTTGTCGTGCCTTCTTCACAACACTGTCAATGTGTGTGGTCCATGTCAAGTCCTCGGATATGTAGGCTCCGAGGTACTTAAAGCTGTTCACTCTCTCAACCGGTGCCCCGTCGATGCTGAGGGGGCTGTAGTCCTTGACCCCCGACCTCCAAAGGGCTAGTTTTTACTGCGCTCAGCATCCACACTACGGTGAGATTGTCTCTATGTCTCTACGGGGCAGGTTATAGGTTTTCTCCACTGAACTCGATAGCTCAGGTTATTTATGGTAAAGAGGCCCAAGTGCCCCTGGTAGCCAGACATCCTGCACTGACCTTCTGAGCACAATGTGGCAGTGCCTAACTGGAGATCACAACAAGACCAACACGTATGGGCTCTTTTGCAGGTGAAATCTGTTTTGTTTAAGATTGTTTAAGAGTCCTCATGCATAAGCGGTCAGGTGGCGTAACGGAGATTGCGTTCGTCACCAACCCCCGGAGCTGTGAGCTGGATTCGCCTGTTCAAATCCAGCTCACAGCTCCGGGGTTGTCACCAGCTTGGCTGGCCGTTCACACTAATACAATTGGCAGTATTAGAGGGTGGGAGAAGCTGGCGTGTGGGTCCGGGTCGTTGTAAACAGCGACTCCTACAGTTCGGTCGGGGCGCCTGCTGAGCGCGGATAGGACTTGAGTGGGATAGTGTGATCCTTCCACACGCTACGCCCTCTCAATGAGAATCCGCGCTGCCAGGTGAAAAGAAGCGGTGATTGGCTGGACGTGTGTCGGATGAAGCACGTGATAGCCTCCACTCTCCCAGACCGACTGTGGGGGGTAAGTGCACAGCGACCAGGAAGGGGATTGGGAATTGGCATAACGACTAACATTGGGATGGGAGAAAATCGGAGGAAAATGGAGGGGGAAAAAGATAAAAAAAATAAAAAAAATAGTCCTCATGCATAACGCAAGTACTCTCAAGCTTGAATGATGATATAGGTTGGTAGGGGACCGTGAGAGCACCCAGAGGGATGTCTGTGTGATATCTGATGTCTGTGACACATGGTGGTGTAGTGGTCAAGACTGTTCCCTCACAGCAAGCACGTCCTGGGTTCGATTCCCACTTGGGGACCAGGATGCCGGGTTGCCCTGGTACGCAGGTGGGGTATCTCCCGGGCCTTTCTGTGTGGAGTTTGCATGATCCCCTCCAGAAAAGTTCTGCTCCCGGCTGCCCTTGGGGGGGGAAGGATGACGGGATGGGTCAAGCGCAGAGGACATTTCATCGGCGACCCAAATAAATGCATGTGTGTCGCCCATCTCTCATGTGCGTGTCGCTGCACGACTACATTGCAATGTGTGCTATGAATAAAGACTTCTTCAAGTCAAGTTTAATCTTAATATTAGGGATGTCCGATATTATCGGCCTACCGATATTGGCATTAAAATGTAATATCGATTTTTTATTTTTACATTTGTTTAACCTTTATTTACCCAGGCAAGCAAGTAAGAACACATTTTTATTTTATTCATTGTCAAAAGTATGCATAATGTGAATGAATGAATGAATGAATGAATGAATGAATGAATGAATGAATGAATGAATGAATGAAAACTTTATTTAACAGATTGCAGAATGGGTACAATACAGTACGGCTCAATACATACAATTGTTAAGGGGACGCAGACCTGAGAAAGACGTTTGTCTTGTTTCCATCAGGGTCCCCCATTTTCAATACATATAGACATTTATGACATACACAACATACATGACATTTATGGCATAGGGACATATAGGTATTTAGTACTGATACATTTGTGACATAACGGTATTCAAATATACAGTACTGTTACCCCTAGATCCTGACAGAGTATATACATATGATGGGGAGGGGACTGTACATTAGGAGGGGGTGGGTGGGTGGGAGGGAAATATACATACGGCGGGGAGGGAATATATACATGCGGTGGTGAGGAGACTGTCTATTAGGAGGTGGTGGGGGTTTTGGGCATTTACGGTGGCCAGTTTCGAATTGCAGCCTCCCGTAGGTGCTCTTTAAGAGCGGTTTTGAATGTGGGCAGGGATTCACATTCCTTTACAGCTTTGGGTAGGGCGTTCCACATTGTTGTGGCATAATTGCAAAATGTGTTTAGTCCCTTGTTTGAGCCGAATCTGGGTTTAACATGATTTGTTGAGCTTCCTCTGGTGTAGTGGTTGTGGTATTCACTGACCTTTGGGAAGTATTTTGACATGTACATGGGCACCCCGGTCGTATAGTGTATCTTGTAGACCAGGCCCATTGCAAGTTGCTGTACTCTGTCGTCTACTCTAAGCCATCCTAGGTTGGCAAAGTGGGCAGGGGTGAGGTGGGTTCTGGGGTTCAGGTCAAGTAGTAGTCTGACCAGTTTGTTTTGTGATGTTTGTAATTTTGTTTTAAGCGCCTTTGAGGTGCTTTGGTACCATGAGGTGCACGCATAGTCATAGTACCCTTGAATGAGTGCTCCTGCCAGAGTCTTCAGGGTATTCTTGTTTACCAGAGAGGAGATCCGGTACAAGAATCTAGTTCGTTGGTTGACTTTTTTTATTACATTGGATGCCATTTTGTCACAGGAAAGATTTGCCTCTAGGATGGAACCCAGGTAGGTAATTTCGTCTTTCCTTGTGACAATATTGTCACCCACTGTAACTGAGAATCCGTCGGTCTTGCTGAGTTTGTTATTTGAACCGAAGAGAATGGACTCTGTTTTGCCCATGTGTAATGATAGTTTGTTATCAGCGAGCCATATGCAGATTTTGCCTAGTTCCGTGCTGAGGGTTTTTTCAACCTGCAATTTGTTCTTGTCAGAGACCAGCAGGGCTGAGTCGTCCGCAAACAGGAACAAGTTGCAGTCACAGGCTGACGACATGTCATTTGCATAAATTAGGAAGAGTAGCGGTCCTAGTATGCTTCCTTGTGGAACACCACAGCTCACTGTGAGGGGGGGGGGTAAGGTACCGTTTACCTCTACCATCTGTTCTCTCCCCTCCAGGTAGGATGTTGTGTTAATTCCACGACAAGAGATATGTAATGTTAATTACCTGAAATTATTCACCATTGTATTATATATATGCAGGACCCTGCATATATCGGTATCGGTTGATATCGGTATCGGAAATTAAGAGTTGGACAATATCGGTATATCGGATATCGGTAAAAAAGCCAACATCGAACATCCCTACTTAATATAGGTTTGTAGGGGACCATGAGAGCACCCAGGGGGGGGGGGGGGGGGGGGTCTGTGATGTAGGTTTGTAGGGGACAGTGAGAGCACCCAGGGGGGGGGGGGGGGTCTGTGATGTAGGTTTGTAGGGGACCGTGAGAGCACCCAGGGGGGGGGGGGGGTCTGTGATGTAGGTTTGTAGGGGACCGTGAGAGCACCCAGGGGGGGGTGTAGGTTTGTAGGGGACCGTGAGAGCACCCAGGGGGGGGGGGGGGGGGGGGTCTGTGATGTAGGTTTGTAGGGGACCGTGAGAGCACCCAGGGGGGGGGTCTGTGATGTAGGTTGGTAGGGGACCGTGAGAGCACCCAGGGGGGGGGTCTGTGATGTAGGTTTGTAGGGGACAGTGAGAGCACCCAGGGGGGGGGGGGGGGGGGGGGGGTCTGTGATGTAGGTTTGTAGGGGACCGTGAGAGCACCCAGGGGGGGGGGGGGGGGGGGGGGGTCTGTGATGTAGGTTTGTAGGGGACCGTGAGAGCACCCAGGGGGGGGGTGTAGGTTTGTAGGGGACCGTGAGAGCACCCAGGGGGGGGGGGGGGGGGTCTGTGATGTAGGTTTGTAGGGGACCGTGAGAGCACCCAGGGGGGGGGGTCTGTGATGTAGGTTTGTGGGGGACCATGAGAGCACCCAGGGGGGGGGGTCTGTGATGTAGGTTTGTGGGGGACCATGAGAGCACCCAGGGGGGGGGGTCTGTGATGTAGGTTTGTAGGGGACCGTGAGAGCACCCAGGGGGGGGGGGGGGTCTGTGATGTAGGTTTGTAGGGGACCGTGAGAGCACCCAGGGGGGGGTGTCTGTGATATAGGTTTGTAGGGGACCGTGAGAGCACCCAGGGGGGATGTCTGTGGACGGCTGGCCTACATTTTCTGGTTTCTCACTATCCTGGATTAAGTCAAGTCAAGTGTTTCTTTATTTATCCCGTTGGGGAAATTCAGGCGTCATAGCAGCGGGGGGGGGGGGGGGGGTACAGTACGGTACTGGAGGGGGAATGTGTCTTCTAGGTTAATAGTTATTAATGCATTTGAAGTTACTATCCGTGTCCAGGCCAGAAGTCAGCGTACTGGAGTACAGCGCAAAAAACAGCTATTTAATGTGGGAGCCTCAGGGCAGCTCTGGCTGCAATTGTAGCTTACCACCACCGGTATGACTGTGTATGAACGAATAATGGACTCTGTAAGCGCTCTGGGGTCACTGGGGGGTCATGAAGAGCGCTATATAAATCCAATCCATTATGTGGGCGCAGACGTGTTCGCTCTTTGATAGTCTTTTGATAACCTTGCAGAAGCTCTGGGTAAATGTCAAATGGATTAGTGCTTTCCCCCCGGGCTAGAGGAGCAACAAGCCAACGTCATTATTATCCTGAACTCTTTGATTACATCTAGATGCTGATGAAATATGCACCTTGCAGACGGTCACGTTATCTGAAATACCCATCGTAGAAGCCTCTACTACAAACACACCGACATAATAAACTACGAGTCATTGGTGCAGCTACCCTGCTGGTTCATACACATATTTTATATCATTGGAAAGCCCTAGTTTGGTAGCTTCATAATGGTACCAAATATGAGGTACTTTGACATACCCAGTAACTAATAATCTATCACAAACCGATGTACGTTCAAGTTCATGAATTTTCTGGGCAAGAGGGTTAAAGAGATTTGCACTACATTCATACATCATTTGCATTTTCACCTTGCCTTAAAGTTTTTGTACCTCATTGTACTTTAGTTTGTATATTGTAATTCCTCTTTTACTTACTTTTTTACTGTATGAAGCACATTATCAGGGGCTCATGTGAATTTGTATTCATTTTTAATTTATGTTTTGTTTTATTTTCATTTGTCTTTTTTGTTGTACATTTGTATTGTATTTGTTTAGTCCAGGGCCCTCATGCATCAACGTGTTCTACGCACAGATCTGTGCGTAACCCGTGCGTACGATCATTTCTAAGCAAAGAGTGGGATTCATCAACTTCAACTTGAACTTGACTTCGTGCTTACATCTACGCACATTTCGGACCTGGCGTACCTCGCGCCCAGTGGTAGAATATATTATTACAACAAGGAAATGAGCTTCTGTGCATGAATGAATGAATGAATGAAAACTTTATTAACAGATTGCAGAATGGGTACAGTGCAGTACAGCTCAATACATACAATTGTTAAGGGGATGCAGACCAGAGAAAGACTTTCGTCTTGTTTCCACCAGGGTCCCCCATTTCCAATTCATCGTAACATATATGACATACATGACATACAGATAGACAGTACTGCTACATCTATACATTTATGACATACCAGATTTGCAATTACAGTACTGTATTTGTGATACAAAAAGAGTCCAGAAAGAAAAGAGTATATACATTAGGCGTAGAAACTGTACATTGGATTGGGTAGGTGGGGGTGGGACTGTACATTGGAGGTGGTTGGGGGGGGGGGGGGGGGGGGGGTAGGAGTGGGGGGGGGGGGGGGGGGGTGTTGGCGGGGGTTGTGTTCGGACATTTACAGGGGCCAGTTTCGAGTTGCAGTCTCCCTTAGGTGTTTTTTGAGAGTGTTTTTGAAAGTGGGTAGTGATTCACATTCCTTTACAGCTTTGGGTAGGGCGTTCCACATTGATGTGGCATAATTGCGAAACGTGTTTAGTCCCTTGTTTGAGCCGAATCTGGGTTTAACATGATTTGTGGAGCTCCCTCTGGTGTTGTGATCGTGGTATTCACTGACCTTTGGGAAGTATTTAGTCATGTACATGGGTACCTTGGTCGTGTAGTGTATCTTGTAGACCAGGCCCATTGCAAGTTGCTGTACTCTGTCGTCTACTCTAAGCCATCCTAGGTTGTCAAAGTGGGCAGGGGTGAGGTGGGTTCTAGGAGTAAGGTCAAGCAGTAGTCTGACCAGTTTGTTTTGAGATGTTTGTAATTTTGTTTTTAGCGCCTTTGAGATGCTTTGGTACCATGAGGTGCAAGCATAGTCGTAGTACCCTTGAATGAGTGCTCCTGCTAGAGTCTTCAGGGTATTCTTGTTTACCAGTGAGGAGATCCGGTACAAGAAACGAGTTCGTTGGTTGACTTTTTTTATTACATTGGATGCCATTTTGTCACAGGAAAGATTTGCCTCTAGGATGGAACCCAGGTAGGTAATATCTTCTTTCCTTGTGACAATATTGTCACCCACTGTAACTGAGAAGCCGTCGGTCTTGCTGAGTTTGTTATTTGAACCGAAGAGAATGGACTCTGTTTTGCCCATGTGTAATGATAGTTTGTTATCAGCGAGCCATATGCAGATTTTGCTTAGTTCTGAGCTGAGGGTTTTTTCAACCTGTAATTTGTTCTTGTCAGAGACCAGCAGGGCTGAGTCGTCCGCAAACAGGAACAAGTTGCAGTCACAAGCTGACGACATGTCATTTGCATAAATTAGGAACAGTAGCGGACCTAGTATGCTTCCTTGTGGAACACCACAGTTTACTGTGAGGGGGGGGGGGTAGGGTACCGTTTACCTCCACCATCTGCTCTCTCCCCTCCAGGTAGGATTGCATCCAGCTCACTGATAGACTATCAAAACCAATTGCTTTTAGCTTGTCAATCAGAATGGTGTGATTGACAGTGTCGAAGGCCTTTTGTAGGTCCAGCATGACCATGCCGCAGTATTTGCCCGCGTCCACCTCTTGTTTGATGTGGTCGTTTAAATAGAGAAGGCATGTGTCAGTGGAGTGGGATGTTCTGAAGCCAGATTGGAATTCGTAGATTAGATTTTTTTCCGCAAGGTATTTTTCGACCTGTTCGTATACAATTTTTTCCATGACTTTCGTTGCATTGCATAATAACACTGGATGTTCTATGAACCGTAGTTCATTATAGTTCATTGTAAAATAGCAACAGTAGTGTAATTATGGTCAAAACCCTATAAATAGCATTTGGAATAATAGATCTTTCTCTCAGAATGAATGCAGCATGTCATATATGTTACGATGAATTGAAAATGGGGGACCCTGATGTAAACAAGACGAAAGTCTTTCTCTGGTCTGCATCCCCTTAACAATTGTATGTATTGAGCTGTACTGTACTGTACCCATTCTGCAATCTGTTAATAAAGTTCTCATTCATTCATTCATTCATGGTTTATATAGCGTTATCGGAATATACGGGGTGTAGGCTACTGACTGACTGCGCTCCGCGTAGCTTGATTGATTGATTGATTGAAAAGTTTATTAACAGATTGCAGAATGGGTACAGTACAGTACAGCTCAGTACATACAATTGTTAATTGGGGATGCAGACCAACTTTCGTCCTGTTTACATCAGGGTCCCCCATTTTCAATTCATCATAAATCATAAAGCTCAACTCGTTATTATTTTGCGCACAGACCGCCGAAACACGGGAACGTTTTGATTATATTTAAAAGGCTTTACGTTAAACGAAACAAGTGGAATTTCGAAGCTGTAAGCAGAATAAGTCATATGAATATAGTGTTCTTCCCCCTTTTTACTGTACAAGAAAGAATAGAAAACGCATTGCAATGACACCATGCAGATAGTGGACAGACTATATGATGGAATTCAAGTTCATGTATTGAAAGGCAGGATACATCATACATGCAGTGAGATTCATTGTTCTTGTATATGCTCTCGTATTATATTGTTTATATAGGCTACCCAATACTGACATCAAAATAGATTGTAGTAGTATGCCTCTAGAAATCATGCAGCAGGTAGAAAATTGACGGGAGATCCGTCGCGATTTGGAATAGAATTGAGGAGAACTTTAATCCGTGGGTATTAATCAAACAACACGGGAAAAGGCAGTCATATTCCAGCGCGGTCTTTATTAGCCGACAACAAAATAGATGCCTCTAAAAATCATATAGCCAATCGAACACAAATAATAAAGGCATTCATATTGTACAGCACGGTTATAATGACACACAACACAACCAACGCCAAACAGTGGTCAACGAACGGTCTTTATTAGTATTTTGAGCTGTCCAGGCAGAATTGCAGCAATGGTCTTAGGGAGCCGTTGATATCTGACATCACCGTTTACAAATCCGCCTTTTATTTATCCACCTCCGTTACGAGGACCTCCACCTCGGTGTCTGTGTAGTTTCTCTTTTTCGTTCGCTTTGCCATCCTCCAACATTCCACGCACAGGGATTCCCTCATGGTATTTGAAGGGGAGGGCCTGACCATATTTGGTTGGTCGGGGCGGTTTTGGTATGCAAATACGTGAAAGCGTGCACGAGCTGCGGCGCAGGGCCAAGGTGGGATTCATCATGACAGGTGTGCGTAGAGCCTGCTTACGCACGTGTGATGAATGCCGACTTCCCTGTGCGTGCGCTAGTTCTAAATTCCGTGCTTACGTGTGGAAGTAGGTCAAGGTCAAAGTCCACGTTGATGAATGAGGGCCCAGGACCCCAGGAACACTAGAGGCTCTTTCATGTGTCTCTAATGGGGATCCTTTAATAAACGGTCTGTACCTGTAACTCTGTACATACATCGGATTAGCACTACACTCAGTAGTACTAATTTTGCACCCAGTTTGATCACCTGTATATTGCTGTTGCACTTTACTGTTACATTTGCACTCTGGTTGAATGCCAAACTTCTTTTTGTTGAACTGTACTGTGTAATGACAATACATTGGAATCGAATCTAATATAAGATGCAGTATCTTGCACTTATCTTGGGGAATACAAATCTATGTTTTGTTTACATTGCTTGTTTTCCTACCATTTCAACAATCAAACGTAAAACCAAAGGCAACTGAACAAAATGCAAGCACTGCTCTTAAATCTACGTCTGGTGCCAAGTAAGTGACCTCAATTTTAATTTTAATTGCTACTGGCTATAGCTGCCTTAATCTCATGGGACAAATGAGCTACTTTGGGTGACCGAGCCCTTAACATGATCAAAGCAGCTGTTCTATAGATTGGCACGTGAATTAATATTTTGAGAGGGAAATTGCACTGCCGCTCATTTTTGTATTATAGAAAGTATGTCTCTGAGTGAGAGGCAAAGCTGTGCTCTTCACATAAACCCATGTTCCATTAATATTGTTTCATTACCGGTCTCTTAATCTAACATAACACTTGGCTGTCGTGACAGGAGTAAAAATGTGATTATGTAGACGTTCACATTATTTTAGCTACAGAGCCTCCCTGTGGCAAATCACAAAAAATACACCGAGCTATAAATCCACATTAAAGCAACGAGGCCACAATACCCACTGATATATAAACCACTCGGAGTGCACTAATGACACCCGGGCTACCCATCAATCAATGTGTCCCGTGGGATATTTCAGTGCCTTGAATTTGGTCTTGGAAATGTTGCACTGAACACGCTAAGACACGGTAAAGGGAGCCTTCAGTAACAGCCAAAAGGGAAAATCTACAAAGACCATACGTGTATTTTTTAGCAGCCGTGTTAGTTTAAGTTTATTTGCACTTTGAGACCTCTGAAGATCGGGGACACAACGTTTTCAAGATGTGATCTTTCCCGTATACCGATTACCTGCTAGAAGATTCTAGTCAGTAACGAAATCAACAATAATACTCTGTGATGCAATCCATGTACTGCCTATTACACTTCACAGAAGCAGCTATACACACAGATCAAGTTACAATCATTAGTTCACAAAGACTTTTATTTTCTTGACGTAGAAAAAAAAGAAAAATAACTGCTATTTACAAGAAAACAAGTGCTTGACATAATATAAACCCGTTCTAAATGTCAATATCTGAAACATGGCTGAGGGTGGATGGACACTGTTGTTTATGAGGGCAACCAGGGAACCATTGTGATTGCTAGGAACCCAGTGTGTCAACATAGATGTAAACATGCCAATATAGAAAATATCATCTCATCAGATCTGTCATCAGAGAAGAAAGGATGACACCGGTTTACTGTCCAACGGACGACAGAGTAGCAGACACTATGAGGAAACCTGTTCCAAATTAAAAGGGATTTGCAAGGGTCATGTTTAACACTTTGATCGCCATGGTTCAAATTCATAATTTACCATCCCTAGCCAGCTCTATTTGTCTATGGAGAAGTTCCCCTTCTTTGCAGGGCTATAACTTTTTAAATTCTATTGATAGAGCAGCTGTGAGATGAAGCCAAGGCAACGTAACAACTCCATGAAGACAGCCGACCATTTCTTATAGAAACACGAGCAACTTATGACAAATAGTTACTTCGCACCTTTCTGTATGGATTTATTGGATTACGTGCCTCGACACTGAAATAAACACCCGGGATGCTTTGACACGGTTGGTAAATTATATGGCTTTAAAAAGAAGCCAATTCAGAAATACGGTTTTCACAAGAGCATCTTTTAACACCAGATGGCAGCACATGTATGTGGGACGCCATCTATAATAGACCAGAGGCCACTTATGATCCTAGAGGGGGCAGAATCTATATAGTCACTAGGAATGAGGCAGAAGATGTATGCATGAGCATTGTGTTTATAGTTACTAATAGTTACATAACACAAACATGTCATATCAACACAAAAGGCCTTCGATAAATAGAACAATACCTAACGTAGAGTCAAAATGCATACATACATATCTAGGATTCTAGATAAGAATGTCACAATAATTTGGGGAACCTGTTTCAGTATCTTGAGTGTTAACAGTGATTGCTAAACTCAAAGATCGGTTACATGATGTGTGAAAGTTGCATCCTGAAAACTGAAAAAATTTATTGTGTGAAATTGTGTAAAAAATAGCTATACAAACCATTTTCTTGAAAACCAAAGTGAATTGACTTATTCTTACCGGTAAATGTATATCAGAATTGTTCCACAAGTTAACCCCAACAATAGAAATACATCTCCTTTTAATCCCTTTAGCTTTTTGAACACACTTTCCTGTGTCAAAAGGAAAACCTTTGCAACACAGTCCGGGAGTAACAACGCTTTAGCTCTGTACATTATTTGTGTCTGGGTCAGCGTAGCCCCAGTCTCAAGGTCCAGTCTCAGCGGTTTGGCTGATCTCAGGTCAGCGTGGGAGGTATTCTCCTCCAGAGACCGACCCCCACACAGACACGGTTTGGCTGACCTCAGGTCAGCGTGGGAGGTATTCTCCTCCAGAGACCGACCCCCACACAGACACGGTTTGGCTGATCTCAGGTCAGCGTGGGGGAGGTATTCTCCTCCAGAGACCGACCCCCACACAGACACGGTTTGGCTGACCTCAGGTCAGCGTGGGTGGTATTCTCCTCCAGAGACCCCCACACAGACACGGTTTGGCTGACCTCAGGTCAGCGTGGGAGGTATTCTCCTCCAGAGACCCCCACACAGACAGTTCTTGATCCAGCGCTGCTCCCACTGCTTCATGGCGTTGGTCGTGTTGGGCGAGCGGAGCATCGTCACGCAGCCACACCTGGGAGAGGCAGACAGGCAGAGAACCACCAGGTGAGAGGCAGACAGGCAGAGAACCACCAGGTGAGAGGCAGACAGGTAGAGAACCACCAGGTGAGAGGCAGACAGGTAGAGAACCACCCGGTGAGAGGCAGACAGGCAGAGAACCACCAGGTGAGAGGCAGACAGGCAGAGAACCATCAGGTGAGAGGCAGACAGGCAGAGAACCACCAGGTGAGAGGCAGACAGGCAGAGAACCACCAGGTGAGAGGCAGACAGGCAGAGAACCATCAGGTGAGAGGCAGACAGGTAGAGAACCATCAGGTGAGAGGCAGACAGGTAGAGAACCACCAGGTGAGAGGCAGACAGACAGGTAGAGAACCATCAGGTGAGAGGCAGACAGGTAGAGAACCATCAGGTGAGAGGCAGACAGGTAGAGAACCATCAGGTGAGAGGCAGACAGGTAGAGAACCATCAGGTGAGAGGCAGACAGGTAGAGAACCATCAGGTGAGAGGCAGACAGGCAGAGAACCACCAGGTGAGAGGCAGACAGGTAGAGAACCACCAGGTGAGAGGCAGACAGGCAGAGAACCATCAGGTGAGAGGCAGACAGGCAGAGAACCACCAGGTGAGGCAGACAGACAGAGAACCACCAGGTGAGAGGCAGACAGGTAGAGAACCATCAGGTGAGAGGCAGACAGACAGAGAACCATCAGGTGAGAGGCAGACAGACAGAGAACCACCAGGTGAGAGGCAGACAGGTAGAGAACCACCAGGTGAGAGGCAGACAGGTAGAGAACCATCAGGTGAGAGGCAGACAGACAGAGAACCACCAGGTGAGAGGCAGACAGACAGAGAACCACCAGGTGAGAGGCAGACAGACAGAGAACCATCAGGTGAGAGGCAGACAGGCAGAGAACCATCAGGTGAGAGGCAGACAGGTAGAGAACCATCAGGTGAGAGGCAGACAGGTAGAGAACCACCAGGTGAGAGGCAGACAGGTAGAGAACCATCAGGTGAGAGGCAGACAGGTAGAGAACCATCAGGTGAGAGGCAGACAGGTAGAGAACCACCAGGTGAGAGGCAGACAGGCAGAGAACCATCAGGTGAGAGGCAGACAGACAGAGAACCATCAGGTGAGAGGCAGACAGGTAGAGAACCACCAGGTGAGAGGCAGACAGACAGAGAACCAACAGGTGAGAGGCAGACAGGCAGAGAACCATCAGGTGAGAGGCAGACAGGTAGAGAACCACCAGGTGAGAGGCAGACAGACAGAGAACCACCAGGTGAGAGGCAGACAGGTAGAGAACCATCAGGTGAGAGGCAGACAGACAGAGAACCATCAGGTGAGAGGCAGACAGGTAGAGAACCATCAGGTGAGAGGCAGACAGGTAGAGAACCACCAGGTGAGAGGCAGACAGGTAGAGAACCATCAGGTGAGAGGCAGACAGGTAGAGAACCATCAGGTGAGAGGCAGACAGGTAGAGAACCACCAGGTGAGAGGCAGACAGGCAGAGAACCATCAGGTGAGAGGCAGACAGACAGAGAACCACCAGGTGAGAGGCAGACAGGCAGAGAACCATCAGGTGAGAGGCAGACAGACAGAGAACCATCAGGTGAGAGGCAGACAGACAGAGAACCACCAGGTGAGAGGCAGACAGGCAGAGAACCACCAGGTGAGAGGCAGACAGGTAGAGAACCATCAGGTGAGAGGCAGACAGGTAGAGAACCATCAGGTGAGAGGCAGACAGGCAGAGAACCACCAGGTGAGAGGCAGACAGGTAGAGAACCACCAGGTGAGAGGCAGACAGGCAGAGAACCACCAGGTGAGAGGCAGACAGGTAGAGAACCACCAGGTGAGAGGCAGACAGGCAGAGAACCATCAGGTGAGAGGCAGACAGGTAGAGAACCATCAGGTGAGAGGCAGACAGACAGAGAACCAC
Organism: Notolepis coatsorum; assembly: GCF_963971535.1. Lineage (NCBI taxonomy): Eukaryota > Metazoa > Chordata > Actinopteri > Aulopiformes > Paralepididae > Notolepis > Notolepis coatsorum. The sequence continues at coordinate 201,257,997 of NC_140167.1, read as the reverse complement.
CAGGTGAGAGGCAGACAGGTAGAGAACCATCAGGTGAGAGGCAGACAGGTAGAGAACCATCAGGTGAGAGGCAGACAGACAGAGAACCACCAGGTGAGAGGCAGACAGGTAGAGAACCATCAGGTGAGAGGCAGACAGGTAGAGAACCATCAGGTGAGAGGCAGACAGGTAGAGAACCATCAGGTGAGAGGCAGACAGACAGAGAACCACCAGGTGAGAGACAGACAGGCAGAGAACCACCAGGTGAGAGGCAGACAGGCAGAGAACCACCAGGTGAGAGGCAGACAGGTAGAGAACCACCAGGTGAGAGGCAGACAGGTAGAGAACCACCAGGTGAGAGGCAGACAGGCAGAGAACCACCAGGTGAGAGGCAGACAGGTAGAGAACCACCAGGTGAGAGGCAGACAGGTAGAGAACCACCAGGTGAGAGGCAGACAGGCAGAGAACCACCAGGTGAGAGGCAGACAGGTAGAGAACCACCAGGTGAGAGGCAGACAGACAGAGAACCACCAGGTGAGAGGCAGACAGGTAGAGAACCACCAGGTGAGAGGCAGACAGGTAGAGAACCATCAGGTGAGAGGCAGACAGGTAGAGAACCACCAGGTGAGAGGCAGACAGGTAGAGAACCATCAGGTGAGAGGCAGACAGACAGAGAACCATCAGGTGAGAGGCAGACAGGCAGAGAACCATCAGGTGAGAGGCAGACAGGCAGAGAACCATCAGGTGAGAGGCAGACAGGTAGAGAACCACCAGGTGAGAGGCAGACAGGTAGAGAACCATCAGGTGAGAGGCAGACAGACAGAGAACCACCAGGTGAGAGGCAGACAGACAGAGAACCATCAGGTGAGAGGCAGACAGGCAGAGAACCATCAGGTGAGAGGCAGACAGGTAGAGAACCACCAGGTGAGAGGCAGACAGACAGAGAACCATCAGGTGAGAGGCAGACAGGTAGAGAACCATCAGGTGAGAGGCAGACAGGTAGAGAACCATCAGGTGAGAGGCAGACAGACAGAGAACCACCAGGTGAGAGGCAGACAGGTAGAGAACCACCAGGTGAGAGGCAGACAGGTAGAGAACCATCAGGTGAGAGGCAGACAGGTAGAGAACCATCAGGTGAGAGGCAGACAAGTAGAGAACCATCAGGTGAGAGGCAGACAGGTAGAGAACCACCAGGTGAGAGGCAGACAGGCAGAGAACCATCAGGTGAGAGGCAGACAGACAGAGAACCATCAGGTGAGAGGCAGACAGACAGAGAACCATCAGGTGAGAGGCAGACAGGCAGAGAACCATCAGGTGAGAGGCAGACAGGCAGAGAACCACCAGGTGAGAGGCAGACAGACAGAGAACCACCAGGTGAGAGGCAGACAGGTAGAGAACCACCAGGTGAGAGGCAGACAGACAGAGAACCACCAGGTGAGAGGCAGACAGGTAGAGAACCATCAGGTGAGAGGCAGACAGACAGAGAACCACCAGGTGAGAGGCAGACAGACAGAGAACCACCAGGTGAGAGGCAGACAGGTAGAGAACCATCAGGTGAGAGGCAGACAGACAGAGAACCATCAGGTGAGAGGCAGACAGACAGAGAACCATCAGGTGAGAGGCAGACAGGCAGAGAACCATCAGGTGAGAGGCAGACAGGCAGAGAACCACCAGGTGAGAGGCAGACAGACAGAGAACCACCAGGTGAGAGGCAGACAGGTAGAGAACCACCAGGTGAGAGGCAGACAGGCAGAGAACCATCAGGTGAGAGGCAGACAGGTAGAGAACCATCAGGTGAGAGGCAGACAGGCAGAGAACCACCAGGTGAGAGGCAGACAGGCAGAGAACCATCAGGTGAGAGGCAGACAGGTAGAGAACCACCAGGTGAGAGGCAGACAGGCAGAGAACCATCAGGTGAGAGGCAGACAGGTAGAGAACCACCAGGTGAGAGGCAGACAGGCAGAGAACCATCAGGTGAGAGGCAGACAGACAGAGAACCACCAGGTGAGAGGCAGACAGACAGAGAACCATCAGGTGAGAGGCAGACAGACAGAGAACCACCAGGTGAGAGGCAGACAGACAGAGAACCACCAGGTGAGAGGCAGACAGGCAGAGAACCACCAGGTGAGAGGCAGACAGGTAGAGAACCATCAGGTGAGAGGCAGACAGGCAGAGAACCACCAGGTGAGAGGCAGACAGGTAGAGAACCACCAGGTGAGAGGCAGACAGGTAGAGAACCACCAGGTGAGAGGCAGACAGGTAGAGAACCATCAGGTGAGAGGCAGACAGGTAGAGAACCATCAGGTGAGAGGCAGACAGGCAGAGAACCATCAGGTGAGAGGCAGACAGGTAGAGAACCACCAGGTGAGAGGCAGACAGGTAGAGAACCACCAGGTGAGAGGCAGACAGGCAGAGAACCATCAGGTGAGAGGCAGACAGGTAGAGAACCACCAAGTGAGAGGCAGACAGGTAGAGAACCATCAGGTGAGAGGCAGACAGGTAGAGAACCACCAAGTGAGAGGCAGACAGGCAGAGAACCATCAGGTGAGAGGCAGACAGGCAGAGAACCACCAGGTGAGAGGCAGACAGACAGAGAACCACCAGGTGAGAGGCAGACAGGCAGAGAACCACCAGGTGAGAGGCAGACAGGTAGAGAACCATCAGGTGAGAGGCAGACAGGTAGAGAACCACCAAGTGAGAGGCAGACAGGTAGATAACCACCAGGTGAGAGGCAGACAGGCAGAGAACCACCAGGTGAGAGGCAGACCGGTAGAGAACCACCAGGTGAGAGGCAGACAAGTAGAGAACCATCAGGTGAGAGGCAGACAGGCAGAGAACCATCAGGTGAGAGGCAGACAGGTAGAGAACCACCAGGTGAGAGGCAGACAGGTAGAGAACCACCAGGTGAGAGGCAGACAGGCAGAGAACCATCAGGTGAGAGGCAGACAGGTAGAGAACCATCAGGTGAGAGGCAGACAGGCAGAGAACCACCAGGTGAGAGGCAGACAGGCAGAGAACCATCAGGTGAGAGGCAGACAGGTAGAGAACCACCAGGTGAGAGGCAGACAGACAGAGAACCACCAGGTGAGAGGCAGACAGGTAGAGAACCACCAGGTGAGAGGCAGACAGGTAGAGAACCATCAGGTGAGAGGCAGACAGGTAGAGAACCACCAGGTGAGAGGCAGACAGGTAGAGAACCACCAGGTGAGAGGCAGACAGGTAGAGAACCACCAGGTGAGAGGCAGACAGACAGAGAACCATCAGGTGAGAGGCAGACAGGTAGAGAACCATCAGGTGAGAGGCAGACAGACAGAGAACCATCAGGTGAGAGGCAGACAGACAGAGAACCACCAGGTGAGAGGCAGACAGGTAGAGAACCACCAGGTGAGAGGCAGACAGGTAGAGAACCATCAGGTGAGAGGCAGACAGGTAGAGAACCACCAAGTGAGAGGCAGACAGGTAGAGAACCACCAGGTGAGAGGCAGACAGGCAGAGAACCATCAGGTGAGAGGCAGACAGGCAGAGAACCATCAGGTGAGAGGCAGACAGGTAGAGAACCACCAGGTGAGAGGCAGACAGGTAGAGAACCACCAGGTGAGAGGCAGACAGGCAGAGAACCACCAGGTGAGAGGCAGACAGGCAGAGAACCATCAGGTGAGAGGCAGACAGGCAGAGAACCACCAGGTGAGAGGCAGACAGACAGAGAACCACCAGGTGAGAGGCAGACAGGTAGAGAACCACCAGGTGAGAGGCAGACAGGTAGAGAACCACCAGGTGAGAGGCAGACAGGCAGAGAACCATCAGGTGAGAGGCAGACAGGTAGAGAACCATCAGGTGAGAGGCAGACAGGCAGAGAACCATCAGGTGAGAGGCAGACAGGCAGAGAACCACCAGGTGAGAGGCAGACAGGTAGAGAACCATCAGGTGGGAGGCAGACAGACAGGTAGAGAACCACCAGGTGAGAGGCAGACAGACAGAGAACCATCAGGTGAGAGGCAGACAGACAGGTAGAGAACCATCAGGTGAGAGGCAGACAGGTAGAGAACCACCAGGTGAGAGGCAGACAGGTAGAGAACCATCAGGTGAGAGGCAGACAGGCAGAGAACCATCAGGTGAGAGGCAGACAGGCAGAGAACCACCCGGTGAGAGGCAGACAGGTAGAGAACCACCAGGTGAGAGGCAGACAGGTAGAGAACCACCAGGTGAGAGGCAGACAGGCAGAGAACCACCAGGTGAGAGGCAGACAGGTAGAGAACCACCAGGTGAGAGGCAGACAGGTAGAGAACCATCAGGTGAGAGGCAGACAGGTAGAGAACCATCAGGTGAGAGGCAGACAAGTAGAGAACCATCAGGTGAGAGGCAGACAGACAGAGAACCATCAGGTGAGAGGCAGACAGGCAGAGAACCATCAGGTGAGAGGCAGACAGGTAGAGAACCATCAGGTGAGAGGCAGACAGGTAGAGAACCATCAGGTGAGAGGCAGACAGACAGAGAACCATCAGGTGAGAGGCAGACAGACAGAGAACCACCAGGTGAGAGGCAGACAGGTAGAGAACCATCAGGTGAGAGGCAGACATGTAGAGAACCATCAGGTGAGAGGCAGACAGGTAGAGAACCATCAGGTGAGAGGCAGACAGGTAGAGAACCATCAGGTGAGAGGCAGACAGGTAGAGAACCATCAGGTGAGAGGCAGACAGGTAGAGAACCATCAGGTGAGAGGCAGACAGGTAGAGAACCACCAGGTGAGAGGCAGACAGACAGAGAACCACCAGGTGAGAGGCAGACAGACAGAGAACCACCAGGTGAGAGGCAGACAGGTAGAGAACCACCAGGTGAGAGGCAGACAGGTAGAGAACCATCAGGTGAGAGGCAGACAGGTAGAGAACCATCAGGTGAGAGGCAGACAGGCAGAGAACCATCAGGTGAGAGGCAGACAGACAGAGAACCACCAGGTGAGAGGCAGACAGACAGAGAACCACCAGGTGAGAGGCAGACAGGTAGAGAACCATCAGGTGAGAGGCAGACAGGTAGAGAACCACCAGGTGAGAGGCAGACAGACAGAGAACCACCAGGTGAGAGGCAGACAGACAGAGAACCATCAGGTGAGAGGCAGACAGGTAGAGAACCATCAGGTGAGAGGCAGACAGGCAGAGAACCACCAGGTGAGAGGCAGACAGGTAGAGAACCACCAGGTGAGAGGCAGACAGGTAGAGAACCACCAGGTGAGAGGCAGACAGGTAGAGAACCACCAGGTGAGAGGCAGACAGGCAGAGAACCACCAGGTGAGAGGCAGACAGGTAGAGAACCACCAGGTGAGAGGCAGACAGGTAGAGAACCATCAGGTGAGAGGCAGACAGGTAGAGAACCACCAGGTGAGAGGCAGACAGGTAGAGAACCATCAGGTGAGAGGCAGACAGGTAGAGAACCATCAGGTGAGAGGCAGACAGGTAGAGAACCACCAGGTGAGAGGCAGACAGACAGAGAACCATCAGGTGAGAGGCAGACAGGTAGAGAACCACCAGGTGAGAGGCAGACAGACAGAGAACCATCATGTGAGAGGCAGACAGGCAGAGAACCATCAGGTGAGAGGCAGACAGGTAGAGAACCATCAGGTGAGAGGCAGACAGGTAGAGAACCACCAGGTGAGATGCAGACAGGTAGAGAACCACCAGGTGAGAGGCAGACAGGCAGAGAACCACCAGGTGAGAGGCAGACAGGTAGAGAACCATCAGGTGAGAGGCAGACAGGTAGAGAACCATCAGGTGAGAGGCAGACAGGCAGAGAACCACCAGGTGAGAGGCAGACAGGTAGAGAACCACCAGGTGAGAGGCAGACAGGCAGAGAACCATCAGGTGAGAGGCAGACAGGTAGAGAACCATCAGGTGAGAGGCAGACAGGTAGAGAACCATCAGGTGAGAGGCAGACAGACAGAGAACCATCAGGTGAGAGGCAGACAGGTAGAGAACCATCAGGTGAGAGGCAGACAGGTAGAGAACCACCAGGTGAGAGGCAGACAGGTAGAGAACCACCAGGTGAGAGGCAGACAGGCAGAGAACCATCAGGTGAGAGGCAGACAGGCAGAGAACCACCAGGTGAGAGGCAGACAGGTAGAGAACCACCAGGTGAGAGGCAGACAGGTAGAGAGCCATCAGGTGAGAGGCAGACAGGCAGAGAACCATCAGGTGAGAGGCAGACAGGTAGAGAACCACCAGGTGAGAGGCAGACAGGTAGAGAACCATCAGGTGAGAGGCAGACAGGCAGAGAACCACCAGGTGAGAGGCAGACAGGCAGAGAACCATCAGGTGAGAGGCAGACAGGCAGAGAACCACCAGGTGAGAGGCAGACAGGTAGAGAACCACCAGGTGAGAGGCAGACAGGCAGAGAACCATCAGGTGAGAGGCAGACAGGTAGAGAACCACCAGGTGAGAGGCAGACAGGCAGAGAACCATCAGGTGAGAGGCAGACAGGCAGAGAACCATCAGGTGAGAGGCAGACAGGCAGAGAACCATCAGGTGAGAGGCAGACAGGTAGAGAACCACCAGGTGAGAGGCAGACAGGCAGAGAACCATCAGGTGAGAGGCAGACAGGCAGAGAACCATCAGGTGAGAGGCAGACAGACAGAGAACCACCAGGTGAGAGACAGACAGGCAGAGAACCATCAGGTGAGAGGCAGACAGGTAGAGAACCACCAGGTGAGAGGCAGACAGGCAGAGAACCATCAGGTGAGAGGCAGACAGGTAGAGAACCATCAGGTGAGAGGCAGACAGGCAGAGAACCACCAGGTGAGAGGCAGACAGGTAGAGAACCACCAGGTGAGAGACAGACAGGCAGAGAACCACCAGGTGAGAGGCAGACAGGCAGAGAACCACCAGGTGAGAGGCAGACAGGCAGAGAACCATCAGGTGAGAGGCAGACAGGTAGAGAACCACCAGGTGAGAGGCAGACAGGCAGAGAACCATCAGGTGAGAGGCAGACAGGTAGAGAACCATCAGGTGAGAGGCAGACAGGCAGAGAACCACCAGGTGAGAGGCAGACAGGTAGAAAACCACCAGGTGAGAGACAGACAGGCAGAGAACCACCAGGTGAGAGGCAGACAGGTAGAGAACCACCAGGTGAGAGGCAGACAGGCAGAGAACCACCAGGTGAGAGGCAGACAGGTGAGAGGCAGACAGGTAGAGAACCACCAGGTGAGAGGCAGACAGGTGAGAGGCAGACAGGTAGAGAACCACCAGGTGAGAGGCAGACAGGTAGAGAACCACCAGGTGAGAGGCAGACAAGTAGAGAACCACCAGGTGAGAGGCAGACAGGTAGAGAACCACCAGGTGAGAGGCAGACAGGCAGAGAACCACCAGGTGAGAGGCAGACAGGTGAGAGGCAGACAGGTAGAGAACCACCAGGTGAGAGGCAGACAGGTGAGAGGCAGACAGGTAGAGAACCACCAGGTGAGAGGCAGACAGGTGAGAGGCAGACAGGTCTCTGGATGTGATGGAGGAGTGCACTGCATGCTGAATGCACAGTTGCAATAGTGATGCACCGACGATGTGAAAATTGTGGCCGATACCGATAACCGATATTAATATTGCTGTTCTGGCCGATACCGATATTTACCGATGTCGATATCTCTGTATAGAAAACACTTTTTTTATGATAATCAAATAAAGAGCTATTTTCCAAAACACTCCAAAAAACGTTTTAACCTATTTTCAGAAATGACTGATATTTTGAAACTATTTAAGGCCAAAACATGCAAAAAAAAATGAAAAAATATTAAATATATATATATTTTTTAAGATTTTTTATATCGGCCCTATCTTGATATCGGACCGATACCGATTTGTAAAAAAAAAACTGCCATATCGGCGGCTGATATATCGTGCACCACTAGTTGCAATTCAACAGAATTTACATGAAATGGGGATATTTTAACTAAAACATGCCACAAGACCTAGTATTTTAGTATAGTATAAAGTATTACAAAATAATTTATATATTTTTTTTTCTTTACACATGCAAAAACTTCGATAAATCGATAAGTGATCTCAGACTTTAAAAAAAAACTAAAAACAACAGTCAGCATTATCAACTCCTATCAAAGCCCGACCTGGTGCACGCCTTGCTCTCCTCTGTGGGGCAGACGCCCATGTGGAGACACCGCAGGTTATCCATCCGCTGGGCGCCCGGACTCCTACACACACACACACACGCACACACACACACACACACACGCACACGCACACAGTTAGTGACATGACAGTACCATCGCCTACTGTTACCACCAGGTTATTAGACGATGGTATCTCCTGAGAATAGGTGAAACATTCCCACACAATCACAAGTCCTACTTTATAGAAGTCAAGATAAGGGAACCATAGTCCCGCCACAGTTGTATAATGAACGAAAAAAATAAATGTAATTAATTTGTTTTTACTATTTTTTTTAAATATAAAGTTTGCCAATAGGGATGTATCAGTAGTATTGGCAGTGGTAGTAGTCGTAATAGTAATCCAGTATATTTTTTTATTTTCTAAAAAAATAAACCAGTTCAACACAGGTAACCACTGTGATGGCTCAAATGTATGATCTAGTCCAGTGGTTCCCAAACCTCTCCTCGAGACACCCCATGTATTTGTTCAAATCCACCACCAGCACACCTTGATTCAACTAATAAAGGGCTAGTTAAATTGAATCAGGTGTGCTGGTGGTGGAATTTAACAAATACATGGAACAGCTGGGGTGCTTCGAGGAGAGGATTGGGAAGCACTAGTCTAGTCGATTTTGTGTTTTGAGCACAAAGTTCATCATAGATCTAGCCTCTTTATTTTGCTCTCAAAGTGCACCAGATTGATGCATTTAACTTTAAAATGTACAAAAGAATGCCCCCGGACCCCCCTAGAGGGGCAGAGGTTCACCCACCACAGTCTCACAAAATCCTGTGGGAAACACTGAGGCGGTTATGTGTTAAACAGCAAGCAGCATGTCACTCTACAGGGGGGAAACGTTAGGTTTTTATTAATGACATCGACAGATTAGACTGTATCAAGTTCAATATCCTCTAACATTAGCCAAACTAGCACAGCAATTACAATTCAATGTGAAACAGCATGTAGGGCAAGCTAACACTTCAGGACAAGCGGCAATGTAGTGGTTAACACTGTCTCCTCACAGCACGGTGGTATAGTGGTTAACACTGTCTCCTCACAGCACGGTGGTGTAGTGGTTAACACTGTCTCCTCACAGCACGGTGGTATAGTGGTTAACACTGTCTCCTCACAGCACGGTGGTGTTGTGGTTAACACTGTCTCCTCACAGCACGGTGATGTAGTGGTTAACACTGTCTCCTCACAGCACGGTGGTATAGTGGTTAACACTGTCTCCTCACAGCACGGTGGTGTAGTGGTTAACACGGTCTCCTCACAGCACGGTGGTGTAGTGGTTAACACTGTCTCCTCACAGCACGGTGGTGTAGTGGTTAACACGGTCTCCTCACAGCACGGTGGTGTAGTGGTTAACACTGTCTCCTCACAGCACGGTGGTGTAGTGGTTAACACTGTCTCCTCACAGCACGGTGGTGTAGTGGTTAACACTGTCTCCTCACAGCACGGTGGTGTAGTGGTTAACACTGTCTCCTCACAGCACGGTGGTGTAGTGGTTAACACTGTCTCCTCACAGCACGGTGGTATAGTGGTTAACACTGTCTCCTCACAGCACGGTGGTGTAGTGGTTAACACTGTCTCCTCACAGCACGGTGGTGTAGTGGTTAACACTGTCTCCTCACAGCATGGTGGTGTAGTGGTTAACACTGTCTCCTCACAGCACGGTGGTGTAGTGGTTAACACCGTCTCCTCACAGCACAGTGGTGTAGTGGTTAACACGGTCCCTAACAGCACGGTGGTGTAGTGGTTAACACTGTCTCCTCACAGCACGGTGGTGTAGTGGTTAACACTGTCGCCTCACAGCAAGGTGTAGTGGTTAACACTGTCTCCTCACAGCACGGTGGTGTAGTGGTTAACACTGTCTCCTCACCAGCGTTTCCGTTAGCCGGTAATTACCGGCAAAATCTGACCGGCAAAATCTGTTGAAGTCCGACATATTTAATCTCTCCGGTCTTAATGTCCGGTGAAAATAATTCCCTCTAAGCACAATTTGATTATTTGAATTGTATTAAAATAGGCTAAAATTAAATAGCCTATGCGATGAACGAAACAATCATTACATTTGTTTCATCGTTGCTTCTAATAATGACAACGACGTTGTCAGCGAGAGCTTAGTGCTGGGTTTGCGAGTGCATGTGCAGCTGCAGAGCCGGAGCTGCAGCGGCACAGTGCAGTACTCCAATTCAGCCATTGGCAATTCAGCTGTTGGGTGGGGGGCGCTGCTGAGCGGTCCCCAGATAGAGCCAGGAAAACAGCTGAATCTGCTGCTCTGCATCGACATACTCTCGCAAATAAGTCATTGGGAGGTGGAGAGAGAGAGTCGTCACGCAAACCCACGATAATGTTGCCGTCTCTCTCTGCCAAATTTCTCAGTTCTTCGCTTGATATAATTAATACAAATGTCCAATATAACGGAATTCGTTAGCTCATAAAAATGTGATTATAACAGACTGCTGTTTATTAATGTCGGGCGACTGCCCACAGACACCTATTTGATTTAAAGTCGGCAGCAGCACGGAGTCTCAGGACTTATTTTATTTGGAATATAATGACTATACGCAAAAGTAGCCTAGTTTTAAGTAAAAATATTATAAATCTACATGCCTTGATGATGTCATTCTTTTGTTTTGTTGTCATTCTTTTGCCTATCAATTGTTTTTAAGCTCAATAAACTCTGACCGGAATTTATCTCATTTGACCGGTAGATTGAAAGGCCGGCAACAATTTTTTCTAACGGAAACCCTGCTCCTCACAGCACGGTGTAGTGGTTAACACTGTCGCCCCACAGCTAGAAGGTCCAGGGTTCGATTCCCGCTTGGGGACCAGGTTGCCAGGTACTAGGGGTGTAACGGTACACAAAAACCACGGTACGGTACGTACCTCGGTTTTGAAGTCACGGTTCGGTACGGGTTTTCGGTACAGTGGGGGAAAGTTTGGGTTTCCATGTTCCACTCAGGGGTGATGTAGTGTGCAGTAACTAATTGTACTTGTAGGGCTGTCAACGAATATTCTATATTGAAATTAATAATCGACTTGTAAAAAAAAATATAAATATTATAATAATTATATTGTGAAAAAAACAGCCCCCGGTGGGCGGTCGTTAGTGGTTAACGTACCGTTGTATTCGTTCGGTACACTACACAGCCGTTCGGTACGGTACGGTACACACTGAAACGGTTCGGTTCGGTACGGATACGTGTACCTTTACACCCCTACCAGGTACCCAGGTGGGGTATCTCCCGGGCCTTTCTGTGTGGAGTTTGCATGTTCTCCCCCCCCGTGCTCGCAAGGGTTCCCCCTCCAGAATATAAACCCAATGGAAAAACATGCAGAACAGATCATGAAGACGGACAGGAGCACTTGGATTGGTCGCGGGCACGGCCCCATGCCGCAGCCCATGTCTGCTCCCAGCTGCCCTTGAGGGGGAAGGACGACGGTATGGGTCAAGCAGAGACAAAATGTCATCGGTCACCAAAAGCATTTGTGTGTGTCGCCCATCAGATGTATGTGTCGCTGCATGACGACATTGTCAATGTGTGCAATAAATAATTCTTCTTCTTCTTCTTCTTCTTCTTCTTCTTCTTCTTCTTCTTCTTCTTCTTCTTCTTCTTCTTCTTCTTCTTCTTCTTCTTCTTCTTCTTCTTCTTCTTCTTCTTCTTCTTCTTCTTCTTCTTCTTCTTCTTCTTCTTCTTCTTCTTCTTCTTCTTCTTCTTCTTCTTCTTCTTCTTCTTCTTCTTCTTCTTCTTCTTCTTCTTCTTCTTCTTCTTCTTCTTCTTCTTCTTCTTCTTCTTCTTCTTCTTCTTCTTCTTCTTCTTCTTCTTCTTCTTCTTCAGGATTAAGGCTGGATTGCGCCCCAGCAGGAGCAGCATCCTCCGTATAGAAAGCTGAACCTCCTCACGCCATAATAACGCTCCTCAGAGGCTCCGCTGGGAGGAACTCTTGATGCTTAATTGGGTCCAGAAACAGTCCTTTGATTGCTTTGAGCCGGAGAGCGTTAGCTGCGAGTCAGAGACAGTTGGCACCTGGGGACCTCGACTTCTTGAGAAGCTTAGGCTGGCTTTACAAGGTGAAACTTCACGCCACTTTAGTTGCGTTTGAGTTGCATCTGCAACACACTTGTTGAAACTCAGCCGCAAACACGGATGTGACACAGGGTTCCCACAGACATTGCAAAATGAAATTCAAGGACTTTCAAGTATTTTTCTAAGCTCTATGTTTCATTTTAAAAGGGCATTTAAAAGAATACAATTCACTTTTAAATGCAGTTTTTTATAGAACAAATAAATCAAATCCAATATTTATGGCTTAAAACCAATTTCCGACAATTAGTTACACTTTAAATAAAAAAATTCAATTTCTTGATTGAGAATTTTTTTTATCATGGATGAACACAACTTCAATGCGAATGGTTGATTTTAATTTCAAGGACTTTTTAAGCACCTTGTTAAAAGAATTGCCGTTTTCAAAGAATTCCAGGCCTTGAATAATTTTTTTTATTATTATTATTATTATTATTATTATTATTATTATTATTATTATTATTATTATTATTATTATTATTATTATTATATATATTTTTTAATCAAGCACACCGGTCCCGAAATGCCATCTGGTCATTAATCAATCTTTTTTTTGACTGTTGTATAAAATTTGCGATTTAAATTTCAAACGTATTCAAGTACGGTATTAACATCACTAACATGTCACAACAGCATGTAGAATGTATATGATCATCAATACGTTAGTTTAGCAATAGGTTAAAAGTGTCATTAGATAGATTTAACTTTTCGATTTGGACAAGTCTAGTTGCGAGGACGACCATTTTGGATATTTTTGAACCATGGGAATTGTAGTCTTTTTGCGGCCATTTTGTAGAGGACATGCATAGCAGTCGATCAGCGTTGGAATTTTTCAGAACTACACTTCCTGGAAGATTCTATAGGGGTTCAAGGTTCAGAGTTCTGTATGAATTATATCAATAACTGTTATTATTCGGGATAATAAGCCACAAAAGGTAACGTTTTTGACAAATATTGTACGGCAGTTAGTTTCTCCTCCCTATTGTTAGCACGTAGCAACAATTAGATCTGAAATTAGTTTCAAAATGGTTGCACTGGTGAAAATAAAAAGTACAGTAAATTACAGTAGATATCATTATCTGTTCTTACGCACGTCTAGTGATACTAAATCCAAATTGAACTTGGGCATTTGAAAGATAATATATGTATATATATATATAAATGTGCAAATGGGCTATAATAAGGTAATTTATAAGCCTCCTATTCTATAATAATATTTCAAATTGCATTGGTCCGGATGGGACAATTCAGTACTGTATCTACAGAACCTTCTGTTTAATCATCTTCCCTTTATTAATTTCCTTAGATTTTTTTTTACACATGATCTCAAGAAGGTACTGAACGAGATCAGTGGCAGTTTTTTATGTTATTCACTGTCAAAGATGCAAAGAAAAATCATAATTCATATTCTCCTTTGTTTCATCACAATTTAAGCAAGCCTAGTAATAGACACAATATTTCTGACACTGTGAATACATTCCCTGAGGTCCATAGATGTCCCTAGATACCAAGAATATGCAAATGTGCCTTGTAGAAGTGGAGCAATATTCCATTTACCTAGGTATATATTTTAGGCGGATTTTCACCACGGGTGGAACAGGTTAAGCATTTCAAGGACCTTGTGCGAAGCCTGGTGATACTAGTTTCATGGAACAGCCCATCAAAATGCCCATAACGTGCCAGTTGGGCCTAACAAAAAAAAAAAATATTGGTACCGGTTGCCGACCGACCCTGCCGATTTAGGTGCGACCCAAATTATTTTATGAGTTAAAAACAATCAAGTTTAGTTAAATCTTAGTCAAAAAGTGCAGTCCATGTCAATAATGAGAATATATAAAAAGCAAGTATTTCACTATTTGCACAGCTCTCTGACGTCAGGATATTTAGTGAGTAGTATTTAGGGGTGGCATTTTTTAATACTACTACCTTTGTACATTGTACTTTTGTAGTACAGTGTCTTTGTATAGGGGTGTCAAAATGTATGCTTTAACTTTGGAGATTAATTTAAATTATTTAAAGCATTAAAATAAATGAATCTAGATTAATCTATGGAGTGAAAATCTTCAATCTTAGCGCCGCGGATATAAGAAAGAGGTCTAGCTGAGTCAATGTTGATGGTTGATTGTTGAACATTTGTATTTCACAGGAGAGAAACTGTATTCAAAGAAAGCTATTAAAATAATCTTTGAATCTAAATATACCATATTCCATGATTTTACTCAAGTAAATATCTGTTACAAGCTTTTGTCTTAAGAAGAAAAATGCTATTTATAATCTAGATTAATTACAGAAAATTGTGAGATTAATTAGTTCATTTTATTTAATCTATTGACAGCACTTATTTTAATATTATGGATATTAAACATGCTGGCAGAGTACATGCATCCATGTTGTCGTAAACATTTTAATTAAATAAAGAAATTCCCTATCTACATTCACTGTGAAAAAAATATATATATATATATAAATTCCCTACCTACCCATGGCCTTAACTGACAACCAACAGGAACCAAACAATTAATTTCGTTAGGCCTTGGTGATGTCAAACTAATGACTGCTGGTGTTTTTTCCACCCCATTAACTCTTGAGTAGCCTTTCACCCACACTCATAGATCATGTTTTCTCCTGTAGCCCGTCAACATTAGTACACTGATAGCGGTCTTAGCGGTTATTGTAGTAATAAAAGATGACTCAAACCTCTGGTAATGATAGACTGTCACAATGTTACAATGTATCCACCTAACTATTAAATATATTTCATCAAGATTGAGCAAGCAAAGCACTCTGGTGTTTATTAAGTATTAACAGCATGCCACTACTTGGGTAAACAATACCGGCTTTTGCTAAATAATTCACACGGCTAATTTGTACATTTGTTCATTAAAAAAAAAAAAAATTGGGGGGGCCGCAAGATGTCTGGCTAGTAATCCAGCCTTGTTGTCAAACATAATGTCTGATCATATTTACTGTTTGTCAACTATAGGCAATGTTATTGACAGAAAGGCTTGCCAGTATAAAGTCTAACTGGCACCAATCAAGTGACAGGTGGTTGTCGGGCGGTTTTGACGTGGAGGTGAAGGTCAAGTCAAACGGGCTTTCGAGACCCAAACTGTTGACTCGTGGACGTCAGTCAGTCAGGTACCTTTCCTCCCGTAGGCCCGGGCAGGTCCAGCAAAAACAACAACACCAATCTAGCTAGTTAATGTTAATGTTAGTGGAATAAACTATTAAAGTTGCATGCAACTTAGATAATTTTTGATTGTCTTTGTGTAACCGTCTAGTTGCATGGAAATGATGATTTGTTTCGATTTGCAACGTGCAACTAGTGCCGTGAACGTTTCACTGTGTAAAGCCAGCCGTGGTTAACCTTTCCAGTGAGGTGTGTAGTAGGCGACACGACAAATTGGGTTGAAGACTATTCCGTGACGTGAATACTGTAAACTAGGGGTGTAACAATGCATCGATCCTAAGGTGATGATTCAACAGCATCGATTTGAAAATGTTAGAATCGATTAGAATATATATATATATTATTTTTTATTTAAATTATTATTTTTATTTTTAAATAGGTTGATTTTTTTATTGACTTATAATCTATTCATGCTGAGTGAATCAGTTTCCCCAGCCACATTTGTGTATACATTTTTTTTTGGGGGGAATTAACAGATCGAATCGTGGTCAAATGAAGAGATTTCATGACGCATTGAAGAGAAGAGAAGCCATCGTCAGAAAACACGAGAGTTTGACATTGACGGAAATAGGGGTCTTACACTTTCTCATGTTATCCTTTGGATCCCTGTTGTGTGTTTTTAATACATCAATAAAAAGATCAATCAAATGAAAACCCGGTCTTTACCTGGAGAATATCTCCACCTGAGCGCTGGAGCTGACGCCGGGCAGGGAGTAGGGCTTCCCGAACTGCAGCCTCAGCGGGTGCTTGCCCTGCAGCTTGACGATGATGCCATCGTTGACGGGCAGCCAGTCCATGCCGGGCACCAGCAGCTGGCTGGGCAGCAGGCAGCACTCGTCGATGAGGCTCTCGTCCGGCTCCTGGGTGTGGCCCTCGTCTCGAGCTGCGGGGGGGGGGTCTGTGATCAATTACTTAATCCAGGGTTCCCACAGACATTACCAAATTAAATTCAAGGACTTAGTTCTATTCCAAGCACTATTTTTATTTTTTTAAATGATCCAATTCACTTTTAACTGTTTTTCTTTTATTTGGAAAAAAATGGTATCCAATATTTTTGGCTTAAAATCAATTTCCGACAATCAGGGTGTGTTCACACCTGAAAGTCCGTGGATAGTCCGGACTTTCTGGTGGACCAAATGTGAAAATGATACATTGTTTGATTTTGGTCTGCGTTCACACTACCCTGTTTGGTGCGGATCTAATTAGTAAACAAAGGACATGCTGTCGCATCTATTGGACTATAGCACTCACAAACGTAAACAGTTGCCAACAGCGTCTCTTGTGATAAAGCAGAGAGATACTGTCATTACGAGCGTGGCGCAAGTAGACTAGAGAGTAGAGATATAGAGAGAGAGAGAGAGAGACGCCAGTCTAGAGAGACAGAGAGCGGAAGAGAGAGACTGTCCGCGAGCGTTGTTAATTTTTTTTGCTGTTTTCAAGGAATTCCAGGCCTTGACTTTTTTTGGTCAAAAATCGAATTGAAGCACTTCAAGGACCTTGTGCGAACCCTGTTAATTGACACCA
Organism: Notolepis coatsorum; assembly: GCF_963971535.1. NCBI lineage: Eukaryota > Metazoa > Chordata > Actinopteri > Aulopiformes > Paralepididae > Notolepis > Notolepis coatsorum. The sequence goes on along the minus strand of NC_140167.1, from coordinate 201,241,072 downwards.
TCCATCTTGACATTTTACAACGAGCCGGCCGGGTGAACTGAGACACGGGTAAGAATTCTTCACTTGATTCAAAAGGGTAGCGACACGTATATCATGCCGGTTAGGGTACCTTATGTATACTGTACCTGTGTATGCTGTATACAGTACATTACTTATTCATGGTGTATATTTAGATTCTAGTGTTTATTGTAACCATATTTATTGTAATGTATAATATAACTGATAGGGCATACAGACCCTCATCTGCACCTTGCTCAGATGCGTATATTCAGTTAATTATATTGTTTACACTGCCTATTTTAACTTTTCTACCGTACTATAATTGTATCGCCTGTATACAATATATTACAGTCACCTGTAATAGTATGTCTTCTACTATTAGCCTGCCCATACCTGTATCGCCCCTCCCCCCTCCTGCCTGAATTTCCCCAAGGGGATCAATAAAGGAATAGCATATCTTATCTTATCTTTTTAAGCCGTTTCTAGTCTTAACAAAATGACAAATGTAGAACCGCCCCCATGATTTGAGGAGAGGCTCAGAGAAGAATAACAGACTAAAGATCACAAGGTCCAGGTGTCCCGTAACATAAGGGATCAGAGCTTGATACTTTAACCCTTTCACTACCACACTACATAAGGTTAACCGTCTGTAGTGTGGTAGTTAGTGAAATGTTTAACCTTCTGTAGTGTGGTAGTGAAAGGGTTAACCTTCTGTAGTGTGGCAGTGAAAGAGTTAACCTTCTGTAGTGTGGTAGTGAAAGGTTAACCTTCTGTAGTGTGGTAGTGAAAGGTTAACCTTCTGTAGTGTGGTAGTGAAAGGTTAACCTTCTGTAGTGTGGTAGTGAAAGGTTAACCTTCTGTAGTGTGGTAGTGAAAGGGTTAACCTTCTGTAGTGTGGTAGTGAAAGGGTTAACCTTCTGTAGTGTGGTAGTGAAAGGTTAACCGTCTGTAGTGTGGTAGTGAAAGGGTTAACCTTCTGTAGTGTGGTAGTGCAAGGTTAACCGTCTGTAGTGTGGTAGTGAAAGGGTTAACCTTATGTAGTGTGGTAGTGAAAGGGTTAACCTTCTGTAGTGTGGTAGTGAAAGGTTAACCTTCTGTAGTGTGGTAGTGAAAGGGTTAACCTTCTGTAGTGTGGTAGTGAAAGGTTAACCTTCTGTAGTGTGGTAGTGAAAAGGTTAACCTTCTGTATTGTCGCAGTGAAAGGGTTAACCTTCTGTAGTGTGGTAGTGAAAGGGTTAACCTTCTGTAGTGTGGTAGTGAAAGGTTAACCTTCTGTAGTGTGGTAGTGAAAGGTTAACCTTCTGTAGTGTGGTAGTGAAAGGGTGAACCGTCTGTAGCGTGATAGTGAAAGGTTAACCTTCTGTAGTGTGGTAGTGAAAGGGTTAACCTTCTGTAGTGTGGTAGTGAAAGGTTAACCTTCTGTATTGTCACAGTGAAAGGGTTAACCGTATGCATTGTTGCAGTGAAATGGTTAACCTTATGCATTGTCACAGTGAAAGGGTTAACCTTCTGTATTGTCGCAGTGAAAGGGTTAACATTCTGTATTGTCGCAGTGAAAGGGTTAACCATTTGGTAGTGTGGTAGTGAAAGGGTTAACCATGTGGTAGTGTGGTAGTGAAAGGGTTAACCATGTGGTAGTGTGGTAGTGAAAGGGTTAACCTTCTGTATTGTCGCAGTGAAAGGGTTAACCTTCTGTAGTGTGGTAGTGAAAGGGTTTAATGACAGATGGTGAGCATGTCCAACCCTAACGCTGCGCGCGCCAAGACAACACCTCCGCAGCTCCAGTGTGGATCACGTCCGGAGGAGGAGGAGTCGACACATCCAGTGAGCGATGGTTGCCATAGAGACACAGATGAAACCCTTGGCTGGGGGGAGGACGTCTTCATACCGATGTTAAAAATATACCCAACGCATGCACGCATTATGCAATCTCGCCGGAGAGAACAGCAGAAGAGCAAGTGCTCAATTTGGTGACACATTTGGTGAACATTCTCAAATCAGATGTCTAGCTTCAGGGGGGCACAAGGATAGCATAATTAAAATCTTTTAATAAGGTTAGGAGAGGTGGACATGTGACCGGACGCTTGTCGGTTCAAATCCCCAAGACCAGCAGCGAAATCTGGGTGGAGGTATTGCACCAGGTTCACTCTCCCCCTCTAGTGATGCACGTTATATTGGCCGCCGATATAATATCGGCCGATATGGCAGTTTTTTTTTACACATCGGTATCGGTCCGATATCAAGATAGGGCCGATATGGGCCAAAAAAGAAGAAAAAAAATAATATATATATATATCTATTTTTATTTATTTTTTTACATGTTTTGGCCTTAAATAGTTTCTAAATATCAGTCATTTCTGAAAATAAGTTACAAAAGTTAAAAAAAAAAGTATGCGTTTTTATAGTATGCGTTTTACGTCAAATAGCTCTTTATTTGATTATCATAAAAAAGTGTTTTCTATACAGAGATATCGACATCGGTAAACATCGCCAATTTAATATCGGTTATTATCGCTATCGGCCACAATTTTCACATCGGTGCAGCATCACTACCCCCCCCCCCCCCCTCCCTTCACAACCGTCGCTAAAGTGCCCACGAGGAGCAAGGCACTGTCGCCCAAACAAAAATGTGATGGATGGGAGGAGGAAAGAGAGAGAGAAAGAGAAAGAAAAGGCGTCTCCTCACTCACAGCAGAGCCAGAGCTTGGTGAGCAGGCGGAAGAGCAGAGACATGCTGTCCTGGCTGTCGGAGGTGGCCGTGTAGACGGGCAGGCAGCCGGGCTTCAGCAGGCCCCAGATGCGGATCATCACCATCAGCTCCCGCAGCAGGCCCAGCGACGAGCCGTCCCGCAGGAAGCCGAAGCCCGGACGCACCAGGACGGAGCCCTGTGGGACGCCGTGACACATCACTTTCAGTTACACAAACTACAGTTAACCCTTTCACTGCCACACGACCAGAAGGTTAGCCCTTTACTATCACACGATCGACGGCGATGCTCCATCATTAGCGTCATTAGCTCCGCAAATGCGGAGCTAATGATGCTAATGATGGAGCATCGCCGTCGGTCGTGTGATAGTAAAGGGCTAACCTTCTGTATTGTCACACAGTGAAAGGGTTATAACCGGCTGTCGTGTGGCAGTGAAAGGGTTAAATGGACCAGGGGCGTCATGTGCACTCATTCCAGAAGTCAAATGAATGAAAAGGATATAAATACAATAACAAATAGACTTGGTCTACAAGCTCTCGTCCATAGTATACTATAGACCCACCAGTGTTTTTTGTGATTATCGGAACCCAAAATGCTTTTCTGCTGCTGGCGGGACAAAACCTCATAACTCCATTTTTTATTTTATTTTTTATATAAATCAACTCCGTAGATCAGCCTCCATTATGCGTGTGTGGGTTTTACAAAGTTTAAACAATGGGAAAGCATTCAACCGATCATCTGTCTAAACCTCCTAACTCTATTCACCCTCAAATCTGTGTTCGTTTTTTTCATCTGCTGAAAAGTTGGGTTTTTGGAGTTATGAGGTTTTGTCCCGCCAGCAGCGTTTTGTTGCAGTTTTCTTTTTTTTTTTCATGTATTGCAATGTAATTCGCAAAGTGTTTTTTGCGTTTTTACTTTTATTGCAGGAAAATAATGGTTGGAAATTGTGAAAGTCCATATATATATATATATATATATATATATATATATATATATATATTAAGGCTGTCAAATATATCGCGTTAATATCGCGTTAACTCCCGATTCTATTAATGCCACTAATTTCTTTAACTCAAGATTAACTAACATTTTTATTTATTTTTATTTTTTTACTAGACTTCACTCAGGTGTATTATTGATGCTCTCATTGATACTATGTTTGTTTCTGAAGTGTGTGTGTGTGTGTGTGTGTGTGTGTGTGTGTGTGTGTGTGTGTGTGTGTGTGTGTGTGTGTGTGTGTGTGTGTGTGTGTGTGTGAGATATAGAGAGAGAGGGGGGTGAGAGAGATGAGGAAGGGGCAAGAGAGAAAGAGAGTTGGGAGTGTGTGTGAGGGAGAGAGGGGTGTGTGTGATTAATCAGCCCTTGTGTGTGTGAATGTAACAAGTTCCTAACGTTTTTTTTCCCCTATTATTTCATGCACACTTTATCCATTGTTTTAAATTATTATTTTCTTTTAAGTTATTTTGTGCATCACTCTGTTTTGAATTTGATGCAAATTTGCAATGCATGAGGGTCATCCTTTTGTGTTAAATGGCTGCACAAAGCAAGCATTTGTTGACTCGCATGTTGATAAGAGTATTAAAACTTGGAACTTGAAAAAGATCTGTTTAAGGTAAAAAATAAATTAAAAATAAAAATGCAATTAATTTGCGATTAATCGCGAGTTAACTATGGACAATCATGCGATTAATCGAGTTAAATATTTTAATCGTTTGACAGCACTAATATATATATATAAAAAACGCCATTTAATAAATGTGACTGTCAAATTAAGACGGTCACTTCTTGCTACACTGTTGCAACAAGGTGACATCAAGTGGCCAAACAGATGATGAGAATCAGACAATTGCGATAATTTGTGCGATTGCAGAATCCTGGGCGGGGGACTGATGGTAGTTACGAGAGAGCGGCGTGGAGACGAGAACAGACCTGGTTGGGCAGGTTGGCCATCAGGTACAGCACAAAGTCCCCCACCCACTGGATGAGCTGCTGCAGAGACTGGAGGGGGGGCCCGTCCAGCACAAACTCCTCTGTCTTCAGGTTGATCATCACCTTGTCGATATCTACGGCAAGAGGACAGGGGTCAGAGGTCAGCAGCAACAGAGAAAGAGGAAAAGCACATCAGCTCCCAGCAGATAACGCCTGAAGTCCCACCATTGTGAACCTTAAGTGATCAGGCTGGTCCTCCCTCCACACCAGGCGACCTCATCACTGGCTTTTGATTTGATTTGAAATCTTTATTTCTAACATGTAAATGAATACAAACAAAATAAATAACTAAACAAAATCAAAACATAACTCAAACTAAATAATAACTACCGGTAAACAAAAGCAAAACATAACTCAATCTACATGTTCGAAAAGGAGTAGGAAGAAGTATACACTTATTTAATCCTACCCCTTTTCCATTACTCAAATGAGTGTACTAATTTAAAACATAAAAAAAAAATATATATATATATATATGCAAAAAAAACAAAAAACAAAAACGATATATGTAAAACATGAAAGAAATAAAATAAAAATGTGAAAACCCGTGAATATCAAGTCCCTTCCTCATCCCTGTACCTTGTGAACATCATTTCCTTATACATCAGTTTGAATTGTCTCATGTTTGGACATTTCTTTAGCACCACATTTAGACTGTTCCACAGTTTCACTCCACATATTGAGATGCAGTGTCTTCTCATGGTAGTGCGTACGTTTAGAACTTTTAAATAATTTTAAATTCATCTACAAGACTCTACTGGGGAAGACGCCTCCACACCTCTCCAGCCTCCTGCACCTTTCCCAGAGCAACTACCGCCTGAGGTCCAGTGACCTCAGGTCTCCATCTGTTCCCACGGCCTGCACTGTCTTTGGCCAGAATTCCTTTCGTTTTGCTGCAGCAAATGACTCAAAACCCCCTCAAACCTTCAGCTCTACCGTGTTTAAGCAGAAACTGCAACAGTTCCTAGCCGACTGTTGTGCATGTCGATTCCTCGTCTCCTCTCTCTATATATTGCTAGTAGTTATTTAGGCTGTTTTTAACTTCATTGTTGATTTGAATTTCAGGGACTTTTTAAGCACCTTGTTTTTTTTTTTTAAATGCTGTTTTCAAGGAATTCCAGGCCTCGACTTTAAAGCACTTTAAGCACTTCCAAGGACCTTGTGCGAACCCTGTTTTGACGTCTGCTGGGGCCTCTTGGCCAGGTCATCATTGTAAAACGAGAAGCTGTTCTCAATTGATCTTCCTGGTGGAATAAAGGGGACGGGTCCGAGGAGCCACAGTAACGGGTGTGTTTCTATGCATTCACTGGACCTGTGTCTGTGTTCTTGGCACATATCTCCGTCAGCCGGTCTCCGGGACTCTTGTCCGGCGTGTTGAGGACGTGGGGCCTCAGCAGGGACTTGAGCGTGGAGCTGATGGCAATGAGGAGCAGCTTGGCGTGGAAGTCGCAGGCGCGCGCCGCCGTGGCGGTGGACAGCTTGCAGAGGGAGGCCTTCACCGCCACGATGCGCGTGGAGAGAACCTGCGGAGGAAACGCATCGACCAGCCTGTTATTATTTGATGATCTGTAGGCAGGGTTCCCACACAGACAGTGCAAAACGAAATTCAAGGACTTTCAATTACTTTTTACAGCACTATTTTCCATTTTAAAAGAGCAGTTAAAAAGGATACAATTCACTTTTAAATGGTGTTTCTTTATAGGAAAAAAAAACTGATCCAATATGTATGGCTTAAAACCAATTTCCGACAATTAGTTACACAAAATTCAATTTCTTGATTCAGTTTAACAACAAAATTTAACAACGTTCAATGCGAATGGTTCATTTGAATTTCAAGGTCTTTTTAAGGACCTTGTTAACAAATATGTACTGTTTAACTCATTCCCCGCCAACAACGATTATACTCGTTATTGGGCGCCATCCTTTGAACGCCAACAACGAGTATACTCGTTATTTGATTGTTTTTCCTTTTTTTCTATTTTAATATTCTATTCAATGTCACCGACCTGTATGTTGCTGTTAAAAGGCATACTGGGACGCAGAGGGTGCAATACCAGCCAGATCCTGCCAGGTGGCAGTATCGAGAGTGCAGTAAACCCTGTTCCAGACCGGGTGTTACGTTTAAACCGCCTTGAGATTCACTCGGTCGCATTGAAACGGGTCCGGGCCCCTCAATGCTTGTGTTGTGCCGTATTATGTCGTGGACCACATGGACATCAGATGGACCAGATGGCGATCAAACAATTGGAATATTCTTTTTGGATTACCCCCATTTGATACCGATCCAGCTGATCAGCGTTTTTAGTGTTCAATACGAATGCCGTTACTGGCAATCAAAGCATCAGAAACGACCCCCTCCCCCCCCGCTTTCATGCATTCATGATGAAACATACCTATTATATACATTTGATTTGGAAATAGTAGCGTGTCCAGGTGAGCAACGCCAACGCTTATAGTAGGATTCACGTTGCGCCCCATTACTCGCTTCCCAGGAATTATCCCGGATCACTCTGAAATTATACTTATATTCACCACGGGTTAATGCGTGAACGTATGCATGAAAGAATGATCTCTTTTTTGCATCTTGGACGGAAGAAAGTCACTGTCAAATGACTATAGTATTGTCTCCATAGCTAGAATATAGAATATAGATATAGTCGCTCTACAAACGAGGTGACACACTCCTATCTTTAAAGCGTGGCATAGCTACAACGGGACCCGGCTAATCCCCGGCGCTGAATGAGTTACGGAATTCCAGGCCTTGACTTTTTATTTTAATTTAATTTAATTTTTTAAATCAAAGTGGCTGGTAAGAGTTACACGCCACTGCCGAATTCTACCCGCATTTGGCGAGGTGGCGGGCGTTAATGTCAAGCCCTGGACGCAACAGTTGTGATTGGAGGATCAAGAAAAGAGGGTGGAGTTTGCGACAGGGGCAATCCCGTGGTCCTCACCTGCTGCAGGGCTTGGTTCTGCCTCATGTACTCCTCGTGCAGCTTCTCCACCAGGTTGTGCACCATGCCCGGCTGCACGTGGAGCAGCACGTCCCACCAGTCGTACCCCGTCACCATGCAGTACTCCAGCAGGAACAGCAGGTGGCGCAGTGTGGTGTTCATGTCCAACATCTGGCCCATGGAGGGCGACACGCGGATCATGTGCAGCTGTGTGGAACGGAAACGGAGGAGTTGTGTTCAAAATTGGGATTCCCAGAATGGTTGAAAATAATAAAATGGCTTGCCAGTTGCTATAGAGAGAGCAGTGAATATAAGTACCCTGTGGGTGTACATAACCGTCTTATCTGTAGATGCATCCCAGAAGAAGAAAGAACCATATTATAGTCTGACCAGGAACATGTGTTGAGATTGGGACCATGACGGAAATAAGGGTTTTACTCTCTCATGTTATCCTTTGGATCCGTGTTGTGTTTTTAATCCATCAATAAAATCAATCAATCAATCAATCAATCATTTAAATAGTCAAATAGATGGTGGAATGAACTTCCCAGTTCCCACCAATCAGGACAGCAGAAACCATTTTGACGTTGACTAAAAACACACTTCAATAATCGATATCTGAAAACTGTGGCAAGTTGGGTTATATACAGAACACACACACACAGCTTCGCAAACATAGTGAAACGACCGCGGAAACGACTATAAAGCTGGCATTCTAGGGGAAAAGATAAGCGATACGCGTGGCTAGAGCTGCCGCGATAACCGCATTACCGCGGTATCGCTGTTGCATCACGCTCACCGCAGAGTTAGGCTGAATACCGCGTCACCGCTGTTTTTTATCATAATAATAAAGTTGGCTTGCGGCTTGCGGCTCTGCAGATATACCCTACTCGGTTCCAAGCGACCCTATTGGGTAGAAGTGGTACCAGAAAAGTCATGTGAAACATTGCAGACCACTGACTGGTCAGAAGAGAGACGCGTCACACTTTGTAGCCTCTGAACAAAAACAGAACGCCGCCATCTTTACTGCCTCGCTAAGGATGCATTTCATTCAGGATTTGTTTGCGACAGAACCAAGTGCAATAAACAAAAAAGAATGGATTCACTGTGTATTCTGCCTTATTTATTGATGAAACAAAACCGACATCAACCCAATTTACCACCGAGCGGAGAGTTTAGTGTCACAACAAGATCGCTGATGTGTTAAGTTTGTTGTTGTTATTAGCCTAATACTACCGTCAGCCGATATACACGAGAGGTAACGTTAAACCTGGGTTTGCTTGGTAGAATACACAATGAGAGGTAACGTTAGCTTTGGCAGAATAGACACAACGAGAGTCTGGTTAATGTTGTTATTGATTGATTGATTGATTGATTGATTGAAACTGTGTTAAACTCTGGCTTGCTGCAAGCCCTCGGACATCTATGCCCACGGAGCTTTCAGTGTACACAAGCGAGCGGCCACGCCTGCATCCCCACACGGAGACAAACGGAGTAGTACCTGGCTGCAGTGGAAAAGGAACGAAGTACCAGGTGCCTAAAGCGGGTCGAGTCGAGTAGGTACTATGCAGTGGAAAAGCGCCATTAGACTAGAGGCAGGCTATAAGAGTAGCATGCATTCAAACTTTTTTTTTTTTTTTTTGCGCACTGTGCGGTAATAACCGCGGCGGTAGGAAATATTTCGCAAATTCGTGCGGTAAGGAAAATATCAATACCGCGGCAGCTCTACGCGTGGCACCCAAAGTGTTAAGCAGGACCTTGTGCGAGCCCTATAGGTCTAACTCTGACCTTGCTGTGGTTAAAGACACACCAAGCCTAGGTCTAACTCTATAGACACACCAAGACTAGGTCTAACTCTCACCTTGCTGTGGTTAAAGACACACCAAGCCTAGGTCTAACTCTATAGACACACCAAGACTAGGTCTAACTCTCACCTTGTGGTTAAAGACACACCAAGACTAGGTCTAACGCTCACTTTTTTTTTTTTTTTTTCTTTTTTTTTCTTATTATTGCAAAACAAAAATTATTAAAAGTCAGTACTCAACACATAATGCATAATGAAACTATCAGTCAAGGTGGTTAAAATTACATGCAAGTACAGAAACAAGATAAAACAAAAAGAGTCTATAATAACATTTTAACCGTATACAGTGTATATCCAGCGAAATTACAATTATATAAATGTTTATATAGAACATACCCCTAATACCTATTTTCTAAAACCCTACACACATATGCTCCAGCTCGAACCCCCCCCCCTCCCGGACCCCTCCTTGGATAGTACCTCCATTATCCCTCACTCCTAACCAGACACTACCATTATAAGCTAGCTTTTATTCTCTCCACCACTTCTACCCACATTGACATTTTGGATTCATTGAGACCCAGAATTCTTGCTGTAGATATTTCTTGATATATCACATCGAGATATGTAAGAAACCAAACTTTCCGGCAAATTTTTTCCGGTTGAAACCAGCGTGATGCGATCAGCTTTTTAGCTACTGTGATACCCGATAAAACCAATCTCTTTAGCTGTGGATTCACTGCAAACTCAAAAACATCATTCAATAGTAATACCGAGGGGTGTACAGGTATATTCCAAGATACGAGTTTTGATAATTGTTGGGACACATCTTTCCAGAATGCCTTAACTGGTGGGCAGTCCCAATACATGTGCATAAATGTCCCTTCGTCCCCATTTGTACATTGGGAGCATTTGGAGTCTTGTTTAAGCCCCATTCTGCACAGTCTTATAGGAGTCAAGTATGTCCTGTGAATATAGTTCAGATTGATTTGTTGATGATCCGGGTTCCTTGATGTAAGTCGGACATTTGCCCAGGCTCCTTGCCAATCAAAGTCATTTTCCAGGTCTGGTATATCCCTCCTCCAGACAGTGTCTAGTTGAAGGGTTTCATACGAGGACGTTAGTAATTGATAATAAAAACCTGATACAAAACCTCCCAATGTTTCTCTTTCATAGAAAAATTTGTGGTATCTGTGGTGTTCAACTGGTATGTGTAATGGAACACCGTGAGACCTCAAACATAGTCGTAACTGTATGTAAAAAAGCCATGTGGACTCGGTGAGGTTAAACTTTGTGCATATTTCGCCATAATTACAGAAGCCCTGGTTATTAAAAATATCCCCTAATGAGTGTATGCCTTGCTCTTCCCATATAGGGAATCTTATAGGGCGTTTTCTCATTAAGAGTGCATTGTTATTGAATATGGGAGTGTGATTATGCCATTTTTGAGGGTTAGGATATTTTTTTTGTGTTTCCCGCCATGTTCTGATTGCATGGGTAATTATGGGGCCAAATTCCCGCTCACAATGCTTGATTGAAAGTTTAGTGTGTGCTATGTCTTTCAGTCTCTGTGGGGCTACTATGTTTTCTTCCAATTCTCTCCAAGATACCAAAGCCTGGGGATCAAACCATATTTTCAATGGTCTTAATGTGAAAGCCTTAAAATATTGTAAAAAATCTGGAACTGCCATGCCACCGTCTGCTTTATTTCTCTGTGCGGTGGATCTTTTTATGCGAGGTGGTTTGTTATTCCAAATAAATTTGTATGTGGAGGATTGTAATCTTTTCCAGTAGCCCTCTGGAGGAGGTGACGGTAGCATTGAGCTGATGAAGTTGATTCTTGGTAATACATCCATCTTAACTATTGATACCCTTGCCTGTACTGAGTTTTTAAGTTTTGCCCACCTGTCCAGGTCATCTTTGATTTTGTTCTGTATTTTTGTGTAATTGTGCTTCACCGTTTGTCTTATGGTGGGAAATATTTCCACACTCAAGCATCTAAAATGTTTAACCATGGGTATCGCACCTGGGAGGGTTGTGTCTTTTTTTGCACGGATGTTAATAGGAAGGAAAGCCGACTTCGGCCAATTTATTTTAAATCCCGATAAATCACCAAAGTTCTCTATCAACTTGAGTAGATGCGGCAATGTGGTGTTGGGGTTTTGCATGAACAATATTACGTCGTCCGCATATAAACTAATTTTATGTTGTGTGCCCTTGATTACGATTGGTTCTATGTGTTGGGATTGTCTTATATATTGTGCTAAAGGCTCTAATGATAGATCGAATAGTCCGGGACTAAGAGGGCAACCCTGTCTGGCTGAGCGTGATACCGGAAAGATTTCGGAGATGAATGTGCCTGTTGTAATCATGGCCGATGGGTCCTTGTATAGTACTTTAATCATATCAATGAATCCTTTTCCTAACCCCATCCTTTCTAATACTGCCCATAGAAACGACCATTCCAGCCTGTCAAATGCTTTCATAGCATCCAGGGATAGCATCGCCTTAGGTGTGGTGTCCTCTTTGTCTGCATCTAGTACGTGCAGTATTCGCCTTATGTTATCATTGATCAGGCGACCTCTTATGAAGCCAGTTTGGTCCGGATGAACCAAAGACGTCATATGCTTTTGCAATCTGATGGCTAATATCTTAGAGTACAGTTTGACATCGTTTCCGAGGAGGCTTAAAGGTCTGTAACTACCGCACTCAGTGGGGTCTTTGTCTTTTTTGAGAAGGACTGAAATGAGTGCGATATTGTGGTGTTTATGGAAGCTCCCCTCCTTGACTGAGTATAAGATCATATTTAGTAATAAGGGTCCAAATATGTCCCAACAAGAAAGGTACATTTCTGATGGGATACCGGATAACGGAGCCTTACCGTTTTTCATTCCGGATATGGCTTCCTTGAGTTCTTCTAATGTGATCGGTGCTTCTAACTGTTTAGCGTCGTCCTCCGAAAGTTTAGGGAGAGTAATTTGATTAAGATATGTGTCTAATTTGTTTTGATCAAAGGTCGTTTCTGAATTATACAAGTCGGAGTAGAATTCTTTGAATGTATCGTTTATTATTTTGGGGTCTGTTACAAGTACTTGTTGTTTTCTAATGGCAGTTATATCTGCAAATTTTGCATTAATTCTTAATCGCATGGCTAATAGGTGACTAGGTTTAGAACCTTGGAAATACTGCTGTTGTCTTGTGCTGCGATTTTGTGCTGCGATTTTTGTCTGTATATTGCTTTGATCTCTGTCTTTAGAATGTTAACTTGATTTTCTAGTCTAGTAGAGTTGTTGTATTTTAAAGAATTAAATAGCGTTGAGTAAAGCGTTTCCATTTCAGACAGTTTTGTGCATTGATTTTTGCGCAATATGGAGGAAAATCTATCCGTGAAATCCTTGATCATACCCTTTACCGACCCTTTAACGCTCACCTTGTGGTTAAAGACACACCAAGACTAGGTCTAACTCTCACCTTGCTGTGGTTAAAGACACACCAAGCCTAGGTCTAACTCTATAGACACACCAAGACTAGGTCTAACTCTCACCTTGTGGTTAAAGACACACCAAGACTAGGTCTAACTCTCACCTTGTGGTTAAAGACACACCAAGACTAGGTCTAACGCTCACCTTGTGGTTAAAGACACACCAAGACTAGGTCTAACTCTCACCTTGCTGTGGTTAAAGACACACCAAGACTAGGTCTAACTCTCACCTTGTGGTTAAAGACACACCAAGACTAGGTCTAACTCTCACCTTGCTGTGGTTAAAGACACACTAAGACTAGGTCTAACTCTCACCTTGTGGTTAAAGACACACCAAGACTAGGTCTAACTCTCACCTTGTGGTTAAAGACACACCAAGACTAGGTCTAACTCTCACCTTGTGGTTAAAGACACACCAAGACTAGGTCTAACTCTCACCTTGTGGTTAAAGACACACCAAGACTAGGTCTAACTCTCACCTTGTGGTTAAAGACACACCAAGACTAGGTCTAACCCTCACCTTGCTGTGGTTAAAGACACACCAAGACTAGGTCTAACTCTCACCTTGCTGTGGTTAAAGACACACCAAGACTAGGTCTAACTCTCACCTTGCTGTGGTTAAAGACACACCAAGACTAGGTCTAACTCTCACCTTGTGGTTAAAGACACACCAAGACTAGGTCTAACTCTCACCTTGTGGTTAAAGACACACCAAGACTAGGTCTAACTCTCACCTTGTGGTTAAAGACACACCAAGACTAGGTCTAACTCTCACCTTGTGGTTAAAGACACACCAAGACTAGGTCTAACTCTCACCTTGCTGTGGTTAAAGACACACCAAGACTAGGTCTAACTCTCACCTTGTGGTTAAAAACACACCAAGACTAGGTCTAACTCTCACCTTGTGGTTAAAGACACACCAAGACTAGGTCTAACTCTCACCTTGTGGTTAAAGACACACCAAGACTAGGTCTAACTCTCACCTTGTGGTTAAAGACACACCAAGACTAGGTCTAACTCTCACCTTGTGGTTAAAGACACACCAAGACTAGGTCTAACTCTCACCTTGCTGTGGTTAAAGACACACCAAGACTAGGTCTAACTCTCACCTTGTGGTTAAAGACACACCAAGACTAGGTCTAACTCTCACCTTGTGGTTAAAGACACACCAAGAGTTTCAAGTTTCAAGTTTCTTTAATAGTTGTCATACAGAAGTACAGAATACTTTCATACAAAATGCTTCTTACTGTTACGCTCCAGAGACTGTGCTAGACAAGATAGTATCAAACATAGTATACGTGTAATTTAGAAGAAGAAAAAGAGGTCACAGTGTTCGGTATAGACATATGTACAATGTTCTGAGTTACCATATAATATACAATACTATGCAGTGTACTAATGTACAGTACTATCTAGTGCAAAGCAGAAATGGGATGAGGTACAATTTAGGTACAATTTACAGTAAGGTGTACGAGTTGTAGTGCAATCCTTCATCAATAAATATAAAGTGTGGGGAGTGGGTGCTACAGTGTGTTTGTTTAAAGTGGGTGTGTGCTATAAAGTGTGTGGAGTGGGTGCTACAGTGTGTTTGTTTAAGTGAGTGTGTGCGTGTGGATGTGTGTGCTATGTGCGTTTGGTGGTTGTTGTTGTGTAGTGTTCATTCATTGTTCGTTTAGCAGCCTGATGGCCTGGGGATAGAAGCTTCTTCTGAGTCTTTCTGTGCTCGCCTTGAGACTCCGGTATCGCTTGCCTGACCGCAGCAGTTCAAAGAGGCAGTTGTTCGGGTGACTGGAGTCTTTAATGATTCTCTTAGCCTTGCCCTTGCAACGCTTGTTGTAAATGTTCTGGAGGGTGGGGAGCCCCCCTCCAATTGTGCGTTCGGCTGAACGTGTCACTCTTTGTAGTCTGCTTCGGTCTTGTGCAGTGCTATTTCCAAACCAGGAGGTGATGTTGCCGGTCAAGATGCTCTCTATTGTACATGAGTAGAAGTTCTTAAGGATCTTCTGACTGACTTGGAACTTCCTTAGGCGCCTGAGGAAGTAGAGGCGTTGTCGTGCCTTCTTCACAACACTGTCAATGTGTGTGGTCCATGTCAAGTCCTCGGATATGTAGGCTCCGAGGTACTTAAAGCTGTTGACTCTCTCAACCGGTGCCCCGTCGATGCTGAGGGGGCTGTAGTCCTTGACCCCCGACCTCCTGAAGTCCACAATCATCTCCTTTGTTTTGCTGACGTTCAGGGAGAGGCTGTTTTCCTGGCACCATCCCGCCAGGACCTTGACCTCTTCCAGGTAGGCCCTCTCGTCGTTGGCAGAGATCAGGCCCACCACCACTGTGTCGTCAGCAAATTTGATGATTGTATTGCTACTCCGCTGAGCCACACAGTCGTGTGTGTACAGGGAGTAGAGGAGGGGACTCAGAACACAGCCCTGGGGGGCCCCTATGTTGAGGGTGATGGATGAGGAGGTGCAGTTGCCTGCTCTCACCACCTGGGGTCTGCCAGTCAGGAAGTCCAAGACCCACTGGCAGAGGTCATAGTTCAAGCCCAGGTCCCTGAGCTTGGCTATGGTTAGACACACCAAGACTAGGTCTAACTCTCACCTTGTGGTTAAAGACACACCAAGACTAGGTCTAACTCTCACCTTGTGGTTAAAGACACACCAAGACTAGGTCTAACTCTCACCTTGCTGTGGTTAAAGACACACCAAGACTAGGTCTAACTCTCACCTTGTGGTTAAAGACACACCAAGACTAGGTCTAACTCTCACCTTGCCGTGGTTAAAGACACACCAAGACTAGGTCTAACTCTCACCTTGCTATGGTTAAAGACACACCAAGACTAGGTCTAACCCTCACCTTGTGGTTAAAGACACACCAAGACTAGGTCTAACTCTCACCTTGTGGTTAAAGACACACCAAGACTAGGTCTAACTCTCACCTTGTGGTTAAAGACACACCAAGACTAGGTCTAACCCTCACCTTGTGGTTAAAGACACACCAAGACTAGGTCTAACTCTCACCTTGTGGTTAAAGACACACCAAGACTAGGTCTAACTCTCACCTTGTGGTTAAAGACACACCAAGACTAGGTCTAACTCTCACCTTGTGGTTAAAGACACACCAAGCCTAGGTCTAACTCTCACCTTGTGGTTAAAGACACACCAAGACTAGGTCTAACTCTCACCTTGTGGTTAAAGACACACCAAGACTAGGTCTAACTCTCACCTTGTGGTTAAAGACACACCAAGACTAGGTCTAACTCTCACCTTGCTGTGGTTAAAGACACACCAAGACTAGGTCTAACTCTCACCTTGTGGTTAAAGACACACCAAGACTAGGTCTAACTCTCACCTTGCTGTGGTTAAAGACACACCAAGACTAGGTCTAACTCTCACCTTGCTGTGGTTAAAGACACACCAAGACTAGGTCTAACTCTCACCTTGTGGTTAAAGACACACCAAGACTAGGTCTAACTCTCACCTTGTGGTTAAAGACACACCAAGACTAGGTCTAACTCTCACCTTGCTGTGGTTAAAGACACACCAAGACTAGGTCTAACTCTCACCTTGTGGTTAAAGACACACCAAGACTAGGTCTAACTCTCACCTTGTGGTTAAAGACACACCAAGACTAGGTCTAACTCTCACCTTGTGGTTAAAGACACACCAAGACTAGGTCTAACTCTCACCTTGTGGTTAAAGACACACCAAGACTAGGTCTAACTCTCACCTTGCTGTGGTTAAAGACACACCAAGACTAGGTCTAACTCTCACCTTGTGGTTAAAGACACACCAAGACTAGGTCTAACTCTCACCCTGTGGTTAAAGACACACCAAGACTAGGTCTAACTCTCACCCTGTGGTTAAAGACACACCAAGCCTAGGTCTGGTTGTACAGGTCTTAGTGACACACGATATATCGGCCGCCGATATAATATAAATATAAATATAATATAAAAAAAATATATATATATGTCTTTTTTATTTATTTTTTTATATTTATTTTTTATTTTTACATGTTTTGGCCTTAAATAGTTTCAAAATATCAGTCATTTATGAAAATAAGTTACAAAAGTAAAAAGATTATGCGTTTTGGAAAATAGCTCTTTATTTGATTATCATAAAAAAGTGTTTTCTGGGGCGGCTACATGGCGTAGTGGGCAAGGCGCTCGCCACGAATGCTGGAGACGCTGGGCTTGCCTGTTCGAGCCCAGCGCTCCACATTGCTTTCAGTTTAGCTGGTCGTTCATACTAATACACATTGGCCGTATTAGGGGGTGGGAAACTGATGGGTGGGGATCGGGCGTTGTGGACAGCGACTCCTACAGGTCGGTTGGTGCGCCTGCGCAGTAGAATCAGGAAGTGTCGGGGGCAGCGTGAGCCTCCCACGCGTTACTCCTCGCCACTGAGAGATCGAGCTGCGCAGGTGAAAAGATGCGACTGCTGTTACCTCAAGTACCGGAGGGGACTTGTGCTATATGTATGACTTAGTCCACATTGCAGCCGGCTTGTGGGAGGCAAGAAACAGCGTTCGTGACAGGGGAGGGTTGAATTGAATGATACGAAATTGGGATGGGAGAAAATATAGAAAATGGGGGAAAAAGTGGATTAAAAAAAATAAAAATAAAAAATGTTTTCTATACAGAGATATCAACATCGGTAAATATCGGTATCGGCCAGAACAGCAATATTAATATCGGTTATCGGTATCTGCCACAATTTTCACATCGGTGCATCATGTCAGGTCTACATGCATGATGCACACACACACGATGTCTCTGCTCCTGCTCCTCTCACCTTGCCGTGGTTGTCCACTCCAGCCAGGGCGAGGGAGGTCCAGGAGAACTGCAGGGCCTTGAAGTGGAGGGCGGGGCCTCCGGTGCGCTGGCGCTTGATGGCCGACTCCTCGCCGGGCCGCTGGCCGGGGTTGGAGGAGGACGAGGAGCCGTAGAAGACGCCCATGGTGTGGAGGGAGAGGCGGTGGAGGATCTGGACGCTGCCGTCGTGGAAGGAGAGGGCCAGGCCTGTGGGCACCACGAGCACCACCTTCACTTTCCACTCAATTGAGAGGTGGGCACTGTATCCGTGCTCATCAGTTGTACATTTGTCTAAATCAATGCTAAAATATTTGGTGACGTCAGTTGAAGATTAAAAGTTTAAAGTTTGATACGGTATACCGAAAGACTTTTGGCAATGAAAAGGCGGTCACATCAAACCAATACACAACTAATTGAGAACTGTGGAAGATTCCTTTCATGGCCTGGACCCTCATTCTAGTCCTTTTGATAACACCTTCCCCCCCTCCTGCCTGTGCCCCTCACCCTCTCCTTCCCGTCTTCACCCTCCTTCCTGTATAACCTGGTCATCCCTTCCCCCGCCCCCTCCCTTTGTGACAGATAGTTTATAAGGTGACCCCACAAAGAAGTCAGGGAGCTTCACCCACTTCTCCTGAACCAGAGAACATCAAGTCCTCTACCAAACTACTGACCAGAGAACATCAAGTCCTCTACCAAACTACTGACCAGAGAACATCAAGTCCTCTACCAAACTACTGACCAGAGAACATCAAATCCTCTACCAACCTCCTGAACCAGAGAACGTCAAGTCCTCTACCAAACTCCTGAACCAGAGAACATCAAGTCCTCTACCAAACTACTGAACCAGAGAACATCAAGTCCTCTACCAAACTACTGACCAGAGAACGTCAAGTCCTCTAGCAAACTTCTGAACCAGAGAACGTCAAGTCCTCTACCAAACTACTGACCAGAGAACATCAAGTCCTCTACCAAACTACTGACCAGAGAACATCAAGTCCTCTACCAAACTACTGACCAGAGAACATCAAGTCCTCTACCAAACTACTGACCAGAGAACATCAAGTCCTCTACCAAACTACTGACCAGAGAACATCAAGTCCTCTACCAAACTACTGAACCAGAGAACATCAAGTCCTCTACCAAACTTCTGAACCAGAGAACGTCAAGTCCTCTACCAAACTACTGAACCAGAGAACATCAAGTCATATACCAAACTCGTGAACCAGAGAACATCAAGTCCTCTAGCAAACTACTGAACCAGAGAACATCAAGTCCTCTACCAAACTACTGACCAGAGAACATCAAGTCCTCTAGCAAACTACTGAACCAGAGAACATCAAGTCCTCTACCAAACTACTGACCAGAGAACATCAAGTCCTCTACCAAACTACTGACCAGAGAACATCAAATCCTCTACCAAACTACTGAACCAGAGAACATCAAGTCCTCTACCAAACTACTGACCAGAGAACATCAAATCCTCTACCAACCTCCTGAACCAGAGAACGTCAAGTCCTCTACCAAACTCCTGAACCAGAGAACATCAAGTCCTCTACCAAACTACTGAACCAGAGAACATCAAGTCCTCTACCAAACTTCTGAACCAGAGAACGTCAAGTCCTCTAGCAAACTTCTGAACCAGAGAACGTCAAGTCCTCTACCAAACTACTGACCAGAGAACATCAAGTCCTCTACCAAACTACTGACCAGAGAACATCAAGTCCTCTACCAAACTACTGACCAGAGAACATCAAGTCCTCTACCAAACTACTGACCAGAGAACATCAAGTCCTCTACCAAACTACTGACCAGAGAACATCAAGTCCTCTAGCAAACTACTGACCAGAGAACATCAAATCCTCTACCAACCTCCTGAACCAGAGAACGTCAAGTCCTCTACCAAACTCCTGAACCAGAGAACGTCAAGTCCTCTACCAAACTACTGAACCAGAGAACATCAAGTCCTCTACCAAACTCGTGAACCAGAGAACATCAAGTCCTCTAGCAAACTACTGAACCAGAGAACATCAAGTCCTCTACCAAACTACTGACCAGAGAACGTCAAGTCCTCTACCAAACTACTGAACCAGAGAACATCAAGTCCTCTACCAAACTCGTGAACCAGAGAACGTCAAGTCCTCTAGCAAACTTCTGAACCAGAGAACGTCAAGTCCTCTACCAAACTACTGACCAGAGAACATCAAGTCCTCTACCAAACTACTGACCAGAGAACATCAAGTCCTCTACCAAACTACTGACCAGAGAACATCAAGTCCTCTACCAAACTACTGACCAGAGAACATCAAGTCCTCTACCAAACTACTGACCAGAGAACATCAAGTCCTCTAGCAAACTACTGACCAGAGAACATCAAATCCTCTACCAACCTCCTGAACCAGAGAACGTCAAGTCCTCTACCAAACTCCTGAACCAGAGAACATCAAGTCCTCTACCAAACTTCTGAACCAGAGAACGTCAAGTCCTCTACCAAACTACTGAACCAGAGAACATCAAGTCCTCTACCAAACTCGTGAACCAGAGAACATCAAGTCCTCTAGCAAACTACTGAACCAGAGAACATCAAGTCCTCTACCAAACTACTGACCAGAGAACATCAAGTCCTCTACCAAACTACTGAACCAGAGAACATCAAGTCCTCTACCAAACTCGTGAACCAGAGAACATCAAGTCCTCTAGCAAACTACTGAACCAGAGAACATCAAGTCCTCTAGCAAACTACTGAACCAGAGAACATCAAGTCCTCTACCAAACTACTGACCAGAGAACATCAAGTCCTCTACCAAACTACTGACCAGAGAACATCAAATCCTCTACCAAACTACTGAACCAGAGAACATCAAGTCCTCTACCAAACTACTGACCAGAGAACATCAAATCCTCTACCAACCTCCTGAACCAGAGAACGTCAAGTCCTCTACCAAACTCCTGAACCAGAGAACATCAAGTCCTCTACCAAACTACTGAACCAGAGAACATCAAGTCCTCTTCTGAACCAGAGAACGTCAAGTCCTCTACCAAACTACTGAACCAGAGAACGTCAAGTCCTCTACCAAACTCGTGAACCAGAGAACATCAAGTCCTCTAGCAAACTACTGAACCAGAGAACATCAAGTCCTCTACCAAACTACTGACCAGAGAACATCAAGTCCTCTAGCAAACTACTGAACCAGAGAACATCAAGTCCTCTACCAAACTACTGACCAGAGAACATCAAGTCCTCTACCAAACTACTGACCAGAGAACATCAAATCCTCTACCAAACTACTGAACCAGAGAACATCAAGTCCTCTACCAAACTTCTGAACCAGAGAACGTCAAGTCCTCTAGCAAACTTCTGAACCAGAGAACGTCAAGTCCTCTACCAAACTACTGACCAGAGAACATCAAGTCCTCTACCAAACTACTGACCAGAGAACATCAAGTCCTCTACCAAACTACTGACCAGAGAACATCAAGTCCTCTACCAAACTACTGACCAGAGAACATCAAGTCCTCTACCAAACTACTGACCAGAGAACATCAAGTCCTCTAGCAAACTACTGACCAGAGAACATCAAATCCTCTACCAACCTCCTGAACCAGAGAACGTCAAGTCCTCTACCAAACTCCTGAACCAGAGAACATCAAGTCCTCTACCAAACTTCTGAACCAGAGAACGTCAAGTCCTCTACCAAACTACTGAACCAGAGAACATCAAGTCCTCTACCAAACTCGTGAACCAGAGAACATCAAGTCCTCTAGCAAACTACTGAACCAGAGAACATCAAGTCCTCTACCAAACTACTGACCAGAGAACGTCAAGTCCTCTACCAAACTACTGAACCAGAGAACATCAAGTCCTCTACCAAACTCGTGAACCAGAGAACATCAAGTCCTCTAGCAAACTACTGAACCAGAGAACATCAAGTCCTCTAGCAAACTACTGAACCAGAGAACATCAAGTCCTCTACCAAACTACTGACCAGAGAACATCAAGTCCTCTACCAAACTACTGACCAGAGAACATCAAATCCTCTACCAAACTACTGAACCAGAGAACATCAAGTCCTCTACCAAACTACTGACCAGAGAACATCAAATCCTCTACCAACCTCCTGAACCAGAGAACGTCAAGTCCTCTACCAAACTCCTGAACCAGAGAACATCAAGTCCTCTACCAAACTACTGAACCAGAGAACATCAAGTCCTCTACCAAACTTCTGAACCAGAGAACGTCAAGTCCTCTAGCAAACTTCTGAACCAGAGAACGTCAAGTCCTCTACCAAACTACTGACCAGAGAACATCAAGTCCTCTACCAAACTACTGACCAGAGAACATCAAGTCCTCTACCAAACTACTGACCAGAGAACATCAAGTCCTCTACCAAACTACTGACCAGAGAACATCAAGTCCTCTACCAAACTACTGACCAGAGAACATCAAGTCCTCTAGCAAACTACTGACCAGAGAACGTCAAGTCCTCTACCAAACTACTGAACCAGAGAACATCAAGTCCTCTACCAAACTTCTGAACCAGAGAACGTCAAGTCCTCTACCAAACTACTGAACCAGAGAACATCAAGTCCTCTACCAAACTACTGAACCAGAGAACATCAAGTCCTCTAGCAAACTACTGACCAGAGAACATCAAGTCCTCTACCAAACTACTGACCAGAGAACATCAAGTCCTCTAGCAAACTACTGACCAGAGAACATCAAATCCTCTACCAAACTACTGACCAGAGAACATCAAGTCCTCTACCAAACTACTGACCAGAGAACATCAAGTCCTCTACCAAACTACTGACCAGAGAACATCAAGTCCTCTACCAAACTACTGACCAGAGAACATCAAGTCCTCTAGCAAACTACTGACCAGAGAACATCAAATCCTCTACCAACCTCCTGAACCAGAGAACGTCAAGTCCTCTACCAAACTCCTGAACCAGAGAACATCAAGTCCTCTACCAAACTTCTGAACCAGAGAACGTCAAGCCCTCTACCAAACTACTGAACCAGAGAACATCAAGTCCTCTACCAAACTCGTGAACCAGAGAACATCAAGTCCTCTAGCAAACTACTGAACCAGAGAACATCAAGTCCTCTACCAAACTACTGACCAGAGAACGTCAAGTCCTCTACCAAACTACTGAACCAGAGAACATCAAGTCCTCTACCAAACTCGTGAACCAGAGAACATCAAGTCCTCTAGCAAACTACTGAACCAGAGAACATCAAGTCCTCTAGCAAACTACTGAACCAGAGAATATCAAGTCCTCTACCAAACTACTGACCAGAGAACATCAAGTCCTCTACCAAACTACTGACCAGAGAACATCAAATCCTCTACCAAACTACTGAACCAGAGAACATCAAGTCCTCTACCAAACTACTGACCAGAGAACATCAAATCCTCTACCAACCTCCTGAACCAGAGAACGTCAAGTCCTCTACCAAACTCCTGAACCAGAGAACATCAAGTCCTCTACCAAACTACTGAACCAGAGAACATCAAGTCCTCTACCAAACTACTGACCAGAGAACATCAAATCCTCTACCAACCTCCTGAACCAGAGAACGTCAAGTCCTCTACCAAACTCCTGAACCAGAGAACATCAAGTCCTCTACCAAACTACTGACCAGAGAACATCAAGTCCTCTACCAAACTACTGACCAGAGAACATCAAATCCTCTACCAAACTACTGAACCAGAGAACATCAAGTCCTCTACCAAACTACTGACCAGAGAACATCAAATCCTCTACCAACCTCCTGAACCAGAGAACGTCAAGTCCTCTACCAAACTCCTGAACCAGAGAACATCAAGTCCTCTACCAAACTACTGAACCAGAGAACATCAAGTCCTCTACCAAACTTCTGAACCAGAGAACGTCAAGTCCTCTAGCAAACTTCTGAACCAGAGAACGTCAAGTCCTCTACCAAACTACTGACCAGAGAACATCAAGTCCTCTACCAAACTACTGACCAGAGAACATCAAGTCCTCTACCAAACTACTGACCAGAGAACATCAAGTCCTCTACCAAACTACTGACCAGAGAACATCAAGTCCTCTACCAAACTACTGACCAGAGAACATCAAGTCCTCTAGCAAACTACTGACCAGAGAACATCAAATCCTCTACCAACCTCCTGAACCAGAGAACGTCAAGTCCTCTACCAAACTCCTGAACCAGAGAACGTCAAGTCCTCTACCAAACTACTGAACCAGAGAACATCAAGTCCTCTACCAAACTCGTGAACCAGAGAACATCAAGTCCTCTAGCAAACTACTGAACCAGAGAACATCAAGTCCTCTACCAAACTACTGACCAGAGAACGTCAAGTCCTCTACCAAACTACTGAACCAGAGAACATCAAGTCCTCTACCAAACTCGTGAACCAGAGAACGTCAAGTCCTCTAGCAAACTTCTGAACCAGAGAACGTCAAGTCCTCTACCAAACTACTGACCAGAGAACATCAAGTCCTCTACCAAACTACTGACCAGAGAACATCAAGTCCTCTACCAAACTACTGACCAGAGAACATCAAGTCCTCTACCAAACTACTGACCAGAGAACATCAAGTCCTCTACCAAACTACTGACCAGAGAACATCAAGTCCTCTAGCAAACTACTGACCAGAGAACATCAAATCCTCTACCAACCTCCTGAACCAGAGAACGTCAAGTCCTCTACCAAACTCCTGAACCAGAGAACATCAAGTCCTCTACCAAACTTCTGAACCAGAGAACGTCAAGTCCTCTACCAAACTACTGAACCAGAGAACATCAAGTCCTCTACCAAACTCGTGAACCAGAGAACATCAAGTCCTCTAGCAAACTACTGAACCAGAGAACATCAAGTCCTCTACCAAACTACTGACCAGAGAACATCAAGTCCTCTACCAAACTACTGAACCAGAGAACATCAAGTCCTCTACCAAACTCGTGAACCAGAGAACATCAAGTCCTCTAGCAAACTACTGAACCAGAGAACATCAAGTCCTCTAGCAAACTACTGAACCAGAGAACATCAAGTCCTCTACCAAACTACTGACCAGAGAACATCAAGTCCTCTACCAAACTACTGACCAGAGAACATCAAATCCTCTACCAAACTACTGAACCAGAGAACATCAAGTCCTCTACCAAACTACTGACCAGAGAACATCAAATCCTCTACCAACCTCCTGAACCAGAGAACGTCAAGTCCTCTACCAAACTCCTGAACCAGAGAACATCAAGTCCTCTACCAAACTACTGAACCAGAGAACATCAAGTCCTCTTCTGAACCAGAGAACGTCAAGTCCTCTACCAAACTACTGAACCAGAGAACGTCAAGTCCTCTACCAAACTCGTGAACCAGAGAACATCAAGTCCTCTAGCAAACTACTGAACCAGAGAACATCAAGTCCTCTACCAAACTACTGACCAGAGAACATCAAGTCCTCTAGCAAACTACTGAACCAGAGAACATCAAGTCCTCTACCAAACTACTGACCAGAGAACATCAAGTCCTCTACCAAACTACTGACCAGAGAACATCAAATCCTCTACCAAACTACTGAACCAGAGAACATCAAGTCCTCTACCAAACTTCTGAACCAGAGAACGTCAAGTCCTCTAGCAAACTTCTGAACCAGAGAACGTCAAGTCCTCTACCAAACTACTGACCAGAGAACATCAAGTCCTCTACCAAACTACTGACCAGAGAACATCAAGTCCTCTACCAAACTACTGACCAGAGAACATCAAGTCCTCTACCAAACTACTGACCAGAGAACATCAAGTCCTCTACCAAACTACTGACCAGAGAACATCAAGTCCTCTAGCAAACTACTGACCAGAGAACATCAAATCCTCTACCAACCTCCTGAACCAGAGAACGTCAAGTCCTCTACCAAACTCCTGAACCAGAGAACATCAAGTCCTCTACCAAACTTCTGAACCAGAGAACGTCAAGTCCTCTACCAAACTACTGAACCAGAGAACATCAAGTCCTCTACCAAACTCGTGAACCAGAGAACATCAAGTCCTCTAGCAAACTACTGAACCAGAGAACATCAAGTCCTCTACCAAACTACTGACCAGAGAACGTCAAGTCCTCTACCAAACTACTGAACCAGAGAACATCACGTCCTCTACCAAACTCGTGAACCAGAGAACATCAAGTCCTCTAGCAAACTACTGAACCAGAGAACATCAAGTCCTCTAGCAAACTACTGAACCAGAGAACATCAAGTCCTCTACCAAACTACTGACCAGAGAACATCAAGTCCTCTACCAAACTACTGACCAGAGAACATCAAATCCTCTACCAAACTACTGAACCAGAGAACATCAAGTCCTCTACCAAACTACTGACCAGAGAACATCAAATCCTCTACCAACCTCCTGAACCAGAGAACGTCAAGTCCTCTACCAAACTCCTGAACCAGAGAACATCAAGTCCTCTACCAAACTACTGAACCAGAGAACATCAAGTCCTCTACCAAACTTCTGAACCAGAGAACGTCAAGTCCTCTAGCAAACTTCTGAACCAGAGAACGTCAAGTCCTCTACCAAACTACTGACCAGAGAACATCAAGTCCTCTACCAAACTACTGACCAGAGAACATCAAGTCCTCTACCAAACTACTGACCAGAGAACATCAAGTCCTCTACCAAACTACTGACCAGAGAACATCAAGTCCTCTACCAAACTACTGACCAGAGAACATCAAGTCCTCTAGCAAACTACTGACCAGAGAACGTCAAGTCCTCTACCAAACTACTGAACCAGAGAACATCAAGTCCTCTACCAAACTTCTGAACCAGAGAACGTCAAGTCCTCTACCAAACTACTGAACCAGAGAACATCAAGTCCTCTACCAAACTACTGAACCAGAGAACATCAAGTCCTCTAGCAAACTACTGACCAGAGAACATCAAGTCCTCTACCAAACTACTGACCAGAGAACATCAAGTCCTCTAGCAAACTACTGACCAGAGAACATCAAATCCTCTACCAAACTACTGACCAGAGAACATCAAGTCCTCTACCAAACTACTGACCAGAGAACATCAAGTCCTCTACCAAACTACTGACCAGAGAACATCAAGTCCTCTACCAAACTACTGACCAGAGAACATCAAGTCCTCTAGCAAACTACTGACCAGAGAACATCAAATCCTCTACCAACCTCCTGAACCAGAGAACGTCAAGTCCTCTACCAAACTCCTGAACCAGAGAACATCAAGTCCTCTACCAAACTTCTGAACCAGAGAACGTCAAGCCCTCTACCAAACTACTGAACCAGAGAACATCAAGTCCTCTACCAAACTCGTGAACCAGAGAACATCAAGTCCTCTAGCAAACTACTGAACCAGAGAACATCAAGTCCTCTACCAAACTACTGACCAGAGAACGTCAAGTCCTCTACCAAACTACTGAACCAGAGAACATCAAGTCCTCTACCAAACTCGTGAACCAGAGAACATCAAGTCCTCTAGCAAACTACTGAACCAGAGAACATCAAGTCCTCTAGCAAACTACTGAACCAGAGAACATCAAGTCCTCTACCAAACTACTGACCAGAGAACATCAAGTCCTCTACCAAACTACTGACCAGAGAACATCAAATCCTCTACCAAACTACTGAACCAGAGAACATCAAGTCCTCTACCAAACTACTGACCAGAGAACATCAAATCCTCTACCAACCTCCTGAACCAGAGAACGTCAAGTCCTCTACCAAACTCCTGAACCAGAGAACATCAAGTCCTCTACCAAACTACTGAACCAGAGAACATCAAGTCCTCTACCAAACTTCTGAACCAGAGAACGTCAAGTCCTCTAGCAAACTTCTGAACCAGAGAACGTCAAGTCCTCTACCAAACTACTGACCAGAGAACATCAAGTCCTCTACCAAACTACTGACCAGAGAACATCAAGTCCTCTACCAAACTACTGACCAGAGAACATCAAGTCCTCTACCAAACTACTGACCAGAGAACATCAAGTCCTCGACCAAACTACTGACCAGAGAACATCAAGTCCTCTAGCAAACTACTGACCAGAGAACGTCAAGTCCTCTACCAAACTACTGAACCAGAGAACATCAAGTCCTCTACCAAACTTCTGAACCAGAGAACGTCAAGTCCTCTACCAAACTACTGAACCAGAGAACATCAAGTCCTCTACCAAACTACTGAACCAGAGAACATCAAGTCCTCTAGCAAACTACTGACCAGAGAACATCAAGTCCTCTACCAAACTACTGACCAGAGAACATCAAGTCCTCTACCAAACTACTGAACCAGAGAACATCAAGTCCTCTACCAAACTTCTGAACCAGAGAACGTCAAGTCCTCTACCAAACTACTGAACCAGAGAACATCAAGTCCTCTACCAAACTCGTGAACCAGAGAACATCAAGTCCTCTAGCAAACTACTGACCAGAGAACATCAAGTCCTCTACCAAACTACTGAACCAGAGAACATCAAGTCCTCTACCAAACTACTGAACCAGAGAACATAAAGTCCTCTACCAAACTACTGACCAGAGAACATCAAGTCCTCTACCAAACTACTGAACCAGAGAACATCAAGTCCTCTACCAAACTTCTGAACCAGAGAACGTCAAGTCCTCTAGCAAACTACTGACCAGAGAACATCAAGTCCTCTACCAAACTACTGACCAGAGAACATCAAGTCCTCTACCAAACTACTGACCAGAGAACATCAAGTCCTCTACCAAACTACTGACCAGAGAACATCAAGTCCTCTACCAAACTACTGACTAGAGAACATCAAGTCCTCTACCAAACTACTGACCAGAGAACATCAAGTCCTCTACCAAACTACTGACCAGAGAACATCAAGTCCTCTACCAAACTACTGACCAGAGAACATCAAGTCCTCTACCAAACTACTGACCAGAGAACATCAAGTCCTCTACCAAACTACTGACTAGAGAACATCAAGTCCTCTACCAAACTACTGACCAGAGAACATCAAGTCCTCTACCAAACTCCAGACCAGAGAACATCAAGTCCTCTACCAAACTACTGACCAGAGAACATCAAGTCCTCTACCAAACTACTGAACCAGAGAACATCAAGTCCTCTACCAAACTACTGACCAGAGAACATCAAGTCCTCTACCAAACTACTGACCAGAGAACATCAAGTCCTCTACCAAACTACTGAACCAGAGAACATCAAGTCCTCTACCAAACTACTGAACCAGAGAACATCAAGTCCTCTAGCAAACTACTGAACCAGAGAACATCAAGTCCTCTAGCAAACTACTGAACCAGAGAACATCAAGTCCTCTACCAAACTACTGACCAGAGAACATCAAGTCCTCTAGCAAACTACTGACCAGAGAACATCAAGTCCTCTACCAAACTACTGAACCAGAGAACATCAAGTCCTCTAGCAAACTACTGACCAGAGAACATCAAGTCCTCTACCAAACTACTGAACCAGAGAACATCAAGTCCTCTACCAAACTACTGACCAGAGAACATCACGTCCTCTACCAAACTACTGAACCAGAGAACATCAAGTCCTCTAGCAAACTACTGACCAGAGAACATCAAGTCCTCTACCAAACTACTGACTAGAGAACATCAAGTCCTCTACCAAACTACTGACTAGAGAACATCAAGTCCTCTACCAAACTTGTGAACCAGAGAACATCAAGTCCTCTAGCAAACTACTGACCAGAGAACATCAAGTCCTCTAGCAAACTACTGAACCAGAGAACATCAAGTCCTCTACCAAACTACTGACCAGAGAACATCAAGTCCTCTACCAAACTACTAACCAGAGAACATCAAGTCCTCTACCAAACTCCTGAACCAGAGAACGCCAAGTCCTCTAGCAAACTACTGACCAGAGAACATCAAGTCCTCTAGCAAACTACTGACCAGAGAACATCAAGTCCTCTACCAAACTCCTGAACCAGAGAACATCAAGTCCTCTAGCAAACTACTGACCAGAGAACATCAAGTCCTCTACCAAACTACTGACCAGAGAACATCAAGTCCTCTACCAAACTCCTGACCAGAGAACATCAAGTCCTCTACCAAACTCCTGACCAGAGAACATCAAGTCCTCTACCAAACTCCTGACCAGAGAACATCAAGTCCTCTACCAAACTACTGACCAGAGAACATCAAGTCCTCTACCAAACTACTGACCGGAGAACATCAAGTCCTCTACCAAACTACTGACCAGAGAACATCAAATCCTCTAGCAAACTACTGAACCAGAGAACATCAAGTCCTCTAGCAAACTACTGACCAGAGAACATCAAGTCCTCTAGCAAACTACTGACCAGAGAACATCAAGTCCTCTAGCAAACTACTGAACCAGAGAACATCAAGTCCTCTACCAAACTACTGACCAGAGAACATCAAGTCCTCTAGCAAACTCCTGAACCAGAGAACATCAAGTCCTCTAGCAAACTACTGACCAGAGAACATCAAGTCCTCTAGCAAACTACTGACCAGAGAACATCAAGTCCTCTACCAAACTACTGACCAGAGAACATCAAGTCCTCTACCAAACTCCTGACCAGAGAACATCAAGTCCTCTACCAAACTACTGACCAGAGAACATCAAGTCCTCTAGCAAACTACTGACCAGAGAACATCAAGTCCTCTACCAAACTACTGACCAGAGAACATCAAGTCCTCTACCAAACTCCTAAACTATTTTGTATTCGATTCACCATGTTTTAACAAATACATTTGTATCAACCAAGATGATTTGACCATGCGCATCCTCAACCTCTCTGGGTTCCCATTGACATAACGAATATGCAGTAAGCAGCCGTTAGCACTGAGATTTAGGTATTGGGGAAGCCAGACACGGACATCCTCAGGGTTCCCAGACATTGCAAAATGAAATTCAAGGACTTTCAAGTACTTTCCTAAGCACATTTTATTTCATTTTATTTTAAAAGGACATTTAAAAGGATACAATTCACTTTTAAATCTATAAAAGGTTTTTTATAGAAAATAAATGTATGGCTTAAAACCAATTTCTGACAATTAGTTACACTTTAAATTAAAAAAATAATCTTTTTTGATTCAGAACAATTTGATCATGGATGAACAAAACTTCCAATGCGAATGGTTGATTTGAATGTCAATGACTTTTTAAGCACCTTGTTAAAAAATTGGCTATTTTCAAGGAATTCCAGGCCTTGACTTTTTTAATCAAGCACTTTAAGCACTTCAATGACCTTGTGCGAACCCTGCATCCTACACATTAGCCTGGCATCATTAGCCTGGCATTAACCCTGATAACCTGCACCCGTGTGTGGGCGTCAGTTCCTCCCTGCGTGGAGGCAGTGTACTCACCCAGGCCAGGGCAGAACTTGGTGTCAGAAGCCACTTTGAGGTCCGTGTTGGAGATGGAGATGGGCAGCTTGGGCAGAGCCACCGACGATACTCGCTCCAGGTCATTGGTGGTGGACAGGATGCGCCACTTCAGAATCATGGGCTGTTTCTCACCCACTGGCAAGAGGCAGAGAGAGGACGGCTGTGAGGATGACCCCAAATCGACCATATTCACATGGTGGCCAAAATGGCATAAGGGCAAAATGAATACATGTTAGTCTGTATGTATTCAGTAGCAAACATTAACTGATGTTTACACTGCTTGTGTTGTTTTTACCATAGATATATATAGAACACTAGATAGCTTAAGGCGGAGTCACCAGCGTCACTGAACCGCCGCCATCTTGCCCAGGTCAGCCTTGAGTGAGAGTGAGTGAGCTGCACAGACAAAAATACTCATAACTCGCTGAAATATTGACGGATTTACAAACGGGTTGGTTTGCTATAAACATCAAAGATGTAGAGGATACTGCATACTTATAAAAAAAAAATAAAGATGTTTTTTTTACAAACCGCTTGAATCATAGCCACGTTAATAATGCTTGTAATAAACCAAACCGTTTGTAAATCCGTCAATATTTCAGCGAGTTATGAGTATTTTTGTCTGTGCAGCTCACTCACTCTCACTCAAGGCTGACCTGGGCAAGATGGCGGCGGTTCAGTGACAGCGCTCTCCATTGGCCGGCAGCGCGGGTAAGCTATCTAGTGTTCTATATATATCTATGGTTTTTACTACCTGTACCCCCCCCCCCCCCCCCCATCCCCCATGCTGCTATGATGCCTGCATTTCCCCAAGGGGATCAATAAAGGAATATCTTATCTTATCTTATCTTAGCTATGCTAATCATGATTAACACTTTGCTAAGATGTGTCTATTTCCGTTTCGATGTCAAAGGGCAGCTAGCAAGCTTGTTTAATGTCAGCTGCTACATTACATTGATTGCCCACGCCGTTGTTAAGACTATCGGTCTTGTTTTTTTTTAATTGTTAACATAATATGGACATTTGACCTATCAACAATATCAAATAATAATGATCCATGACAAAAATTTTAATATGGGGGCAACAGTGGCTCAGGAGGTAGAGCGGTCGTCTGGTAATCAGAAGGTTCCCGATTCGATTCCCACTCCTCCCGGGCAGCGTATCAATGTGTCCTTGAGCAAGACACTTAACCCCTAACTGCTCCCGATGGGCAGGTCGGCACCTCGCCTGGTCGCCTCCGCCATCGCTGTGTGAATGTGTGAGTGAGTGGGTGAATGTGAGGCACTGAATTGTAAAGCGTTTTGGATAAAAGCTGCTACTATATAAAACCATTTTCCACAGGGTTCCCACAGACATTGCACAATGAAATTCAAGTACTTTTCCAAGCACTATTTTTCATTTTCAAGGATGTCACTTGAAGGATACAATTCGCTTTTTTTTTTTCTTTTTTTTTTACTTTGACCAGTCAGCTGGTTCTTTTCGCGTTTATCGCTTTTTCTGGTCAAGTATGACCGACAGAAACAGGTTGAATGGGGTATAGATGGGGGGAAAGACACTCTGAGAAAATACGGCTAGTCCGGGAGTCGAACTCGCTACCCCAGATCCGTGACGCGCACGGTTGTCCCCGACGCCGAAATAGCGTTCGAGGTACGCGGTGAGCTACTGGAGCTCCCCTACAATTCACTTTTAAATGCTGTTTTTTTTTAAGCATCTTCTTAAAAAAGCTAGAGCATCACACGTGAAGACATTAGGAAAAGCAGTTCAGCGACTCTGCAGATTTTATTAATACAGAACAAAAAAAATACGATTTCTTGATTCAGAACAATTTGATCATGGATGAACAAAACATTCAATGCGAATGGTTGATTTGAATTTCAATGACTTTTTTAAGCACCTTGTAAAAGAAATTGGCTGTTTTCAAGGAATTCCAGGCCTTGACTTTTTCTTGTAAAAGAAATCAAGCACTCTAAGTCTAAGCACTTCAAGGACCTTGTGCGAACCCTGTTTACATGTATAAAAGCTGTGACAAGTGACTTCAGTGATCCAACTATTGTGTCCTGAATGTGAAAACATTTGTTTGCTATTTGTAGTAATTTTTGTGTATTTTTTTAGGGGGGGGGGGGGGGCGAGTTTCTGTCAGTCTCTTTCCTCCTTACCAACTGGTGAGCGATGCTGGAAGATATTATTGACGGGGAGCCCCTCCTTACCAACTGGTGAGCGATGCTGGAAGATATTATTGACGGGGAGCCCCTCCTTACCAACTGGTGAGCGATGCTGGAAGATATTATTGACGGGGAGCCCCTCCTTACCAACTGGTGAGCGATGCTGGAAGATATTATTGACGGGGAGCCCCTCCTTACCAACTGGTGAGCGATGCTGGAAGATATTATTGACGGGGAGCCCCTCCTTACCAACTGGTGAGCGATGCTGGAAGATATTATTGACGGGGAGCCCCTCCTTGCCAACTGGTGAGCGATGCTGGAAGATATTATTGACGGGGAGCCCCTCCTTACCAACTGGTGAGCGATGCTGGAAGATATTATTGACGGGGAGCCCCTCCTTACCAACTGGTGAGCGATGCTGGAAGATATTATTGACGGGGAGCCCCTCCTTCCTCAGTGACCAGCACTCCACGATGCTTCCCGTCTGACTGGAGGCGCAGAGCAGAACCTGCCGGGACAGTCACAGAGGAGGGATGGGTTAGGACAGTCACAGAGGAGGGATGGGTTAGGACAGTCACAGAGGAGGGATGGGTTAGGACAGTCACAGAGGAGGGATGGGTTAGGACAGTCACAGAGGAGGGTTAGGGTTAGGACAGTCACAGAGGAGGGATGGGTTAGGACAGTCACAGAGGAGGGATGGGTTAGGACAGTCACAGAGGAGGGATGGGTTAGGACAGTCACAGAGGAGGGATGGGTTAGGACAGTCACAGAGGAGGGATGGGTTAGGACAGTCACAGAGGAGGGTTAGGGTTAGGACAGTCACAGAGGAGGGTTAGGGTTAGGACAGTCACAGAGGAGGGATGGGTTAGGACAGTCACAGAGGAGGGATGGGTTAGGACAGTCACAGAGGAGGGTTAGGGTTAGGACAGTCACAGAGGAGGGATGGGTTAGGACAGTCACAGAGGAGGGATGGGTTAGGACAGTCACAGAGGAGGGATGGGTTAGGACAGTCACAGAGGAGGGATGGGTTAGGACAGTCACAGAGGAGGGATGGGTTAGGACAGTCACAGAGGAGGGATGGGTTAGGACAGTCACAGAGGAGGGATGGGTTAGGACAGTCACAGAGGAGGGATGGGTTAGGACAGTCACAGAGGAGGGATGTATCGTAGCCTATAATAACAGCATTGCATTGGCCTATCAACCGGTTTTAATAAACAAACAGAAACAGTAGCATGTGTAGCCGCTCTCGTAACTGTGATGCAACCCTTGGTTGAATACGCAGTCACTGGCTCCCACGTTACTAGCCATGTTAATGTGCACCTCAAGCACTGGTTAAAGAC
This sequence comes from Notolepis coatsorum, assembly GCF_963971535.1. NCBI lineage: Eukaryota > Metazoa > Chordata > Actinopteri > Aulopiformes > Paralepididae > Notolepis > Notolepis coatsorum. Next base: position 201,206,444 of record NC_140167.1, on the reverse strand, counting down.
GAGCGGTGGGTCCAAAATATATCACATAGACATTTCAAAAGGTACGCACCATTGCATTAGGGTTTCACACACACACACACTCGCGGCGGGGTTTGAAAGCTCGGCATTGCTAATAAACATTTTAAATCATTTTTATAAACGAAAATGGCTGCTTCCGCATTTTACAGCAGGAGCGCTGTGATTGCTGGGCGCACCAGGCACGTGACAAAGCAGCCAGCAATCACAGCGCTCCTGCTGTAAAATGCGGAAGCAGCCATTTTAGCGAAGGCTAGCTCAGTGATTTTTTTACCCGTTTATAAAAATGATTTAAAATGTTTATTAGCAACGCCGAGCTTTCAAACCCCGCCGTGCGCGCGTGTGTGTGAAACCCTAATTCAACGGTGCGTACCTTTGAAATGTCTATGTGATATATTTTGGACCCACCGCTCGTCTTTAACCAGTGCTTGAGGTGCACATTAACATGGCTAGTAACGTGGGAGCCAGTGACTGCGTATTCAACCAAGGGTTGCATCACAGTCACGAGAGGGGTTATAGCATGTGCATCTTTTAGATCAATTAGGCTGCCACTAAATATAAACATTTATTAAATAAGAATGGTTGGCTTTTTTTGCTTAAAAAAAAAAAATAATAATAATAATAATAATTATATATATATTTTTCGACCCGACATGAAAATTGAATGTGGAGACTGGCACGACTATTGGAAGATTCAAACTCATCCCTAGCTGCACGCAGACAGACAGACAGACGGGCGTGTCGAGGGTCTCACCTGCTCAGAACTCATCCCTAGCTGCAGGCAGACAGACAGACGGGCGTGTCGAGGGTCTCACCTGCTCAGAACTCATCCCTAGCTGCACGCAGACAGACAGACAGACGGGCGTGTCGAGGGTCTCACCTGCTCAGAACTCATCCCTAGCTGCACGCAGACAGACAGACAGACGGGCGTGTCGAGGGTCTCACCTGCTCAGAACTCATCCCTAGCTGCACGCAGACAGACAGACAGACGGGCGTGTCGAGGGTCTCACCTGCTCAGAACTCATCCCTAGCTGCAGGCAGACAGACAGACGGGCGTGTCGAGGGTCTCACCTGCTCAGAACTCATCCCTAGCTGCACGCAGACAGACAGACAGACAGACGGGCGTGTCGAGGGTCTCACCTGCTCAGAACTCATCCCTAGCTGCACGCAGACAGACAGACAGACGGGCGTGTCGAGGGTCTCACCTGCTCAGAACTCATCCCTAGCTGCACGCAGACAGACAGACAGACGGGCGTGTCGAGGGTCTCACCTGCTCAGAACTCATCCCTAGCTGCACGCAGACAGACAGACAGACAGACGGGCGTGTCGAGGGTCTCACCTGCTCAGAACTCATCCCTAGCTGCACGCAGACAGACAGACGGGCGTGTCGAGGGTGTCACCTGCTCAGAACTCATCCCTAGCTGCACGCAGACAGACAGACAGACGGGCGTGTCGAGGGTCTCACCTGCTCAGAACTCATCCCTAGCTGCAGGCAGACAGACGGGCGTGTCGAGGGTCTCACCTGCTCAGAACTCATCCCTAGCTGCAGGCAGACAGACAGACGGGCGTGTCGAGGGTCTCACCTGCTCAGAACTCATCCCTAGCTGCACGCAGGCAGACAGACGGGCGTGTCGAGGGTCTCACCTGCTCAGAACTCATCCCTAGCTGCACGCAGACAGACAGACGGGCGTGTCGAGGGTCTCACCTGCTCAGAACTCATCCCTAGCTGCACGTAGGCAGACAGACAGACGGGCGTGTCGAGGGTCTCACCTGCTCAGAACTCATCCCTAGCTGCACGTAGGCAGACAGACAGACGGGCGTGTCGAGGGTCTCACCTGCTCAGAACTCATCCCTAGCTGCACGTAGGCAGACAGACAGACAGACAGACGGGCGTGTCGAGGGTCTCACCTGCTCAGAACTCATCCCTAGCTGCACGCAGACAGACAGACAGACAGACGGGCGTGTCGAGGGTCTCACCTGCTCAGAACTCATCCCTAGCTGCACGCAGACAGACAGACAGACAGACGGGCGTGTCGAGGGTGTCACCTGCTCAGAACTCATCCCTAGCTGCACGCAGACAGGCAGACAGACGGGCGTGTCGAGGGTCTCACCTGCTCAGAACTCATCCCTACCTGCAGGCAGACAGACAGACAGACGGGCGTGTCGAGGGTCTCACCTGCTCAGAACTCATCCCTAGCTGCACGCAGACAGGCAGACAGACGGGCGTGTCGAGGGTCTCACCTGCTCAGAACTCATCCCTAGCTGCACGCAGACAGACAGACAGACAGACGGGCGTGTCGAGGGTCTCACCTGCTCAGAACTCATCCCTAGCTGCACGCAGACAGACAGACAGACAGACGGGCGTGTCGAGGGTGTCACCTGCTCAGAACTCATCCCTAGCTGCACGCAGACAGGCAGACAGACGGGCGTGTCGAGGGTCTCACCTGCTCAGAACTCATCCCTAGCTGCACGCAGACAGACGGGCGTGTCGAGGGTCTCACCTGCTCAGAACTCATCCCTAGCTGCAGGCAGACAGACGGGCGTGTCGAGGGTCTCACCTGCTCAGAACTCATCCCTAGCTGCACGCAGGCAGACAGACGGGCGTGTCGAGGGTCTCACCTGCTCAGAACTCATCCCTAGCTGCACGCAGACAGACAGACGGGCGTGTCGAGGGTCTCACCTGCTCAGAACTCATCCCTAGCTGCACGTAGGCAGACAGACAGACGGGCGTGTCGAGGGTCTCACCTGCTCAGAACTCATCCCTAGCTGCACGCAGACAGACAGACAGACAGACGGGCGTGTCGAGGGTCTCACCTGCTCAGAACTCATCCCTAGCTGCACGCAGACAGACAGACGGGCGTGTCGAGGGTCTCACCTGCTCAGAACTCATCCCTAGCTGCACGTAGGCAGACAGACAGACGGGCGTGTCGAGGGTCTCACCTGCTCAGAACTCATCCCTAGCTGCACGCAGACAGACAGACAGACGGGCGTGTCGAGGGTCTCACCTGCTCAGAACTCATCCCTAGCTGCACGCAGACAGACAGACAGACAGACGGGCGTGTCGAGGGTCTCACCTGCTCAGAACTCATCCCTAGCTGCACGCAGACAGACAGACAGACAGACGGGCGCGTGGAGGGTCTCACCTGCTCAGAACTCATCCCTAGCTGCACGCAGACAGACAGACATACGGGCGTGTCGAGGGTCTCACCTGCTCAGAACTCATCCCTACCTGCACGCAGACAGACAGACAGACAGACGGGCGTGTCGAGGGTCTCACCTGCTCAGAACTCATCCCTAGCAGCACGCAGACAGACAGACAGACGGGCGCGTGGAGGGTCTCACCTGCTCAGAGTTCTCCCTGGTGAGGAACTTGAGGTGGGTGACGGCAGGGTACTTGTCCTTCCTGACGGGGTCCGTCGTGCAGCGCATGAAGAGCGAGGGCAGCAGCTCCGTGTCGATGCGACACTTCTCGTTCACCACGCTCACACACACCTGGAGCGAGCAGCAAACACACATTTTCTTTATTGTTATTTTTAACTTAAATTGATTTACACTCCGCAGGTTGATATAGAGGCTGGAAAAATAAAGAAGATTGCACATAAGATATTACCGTACAGTCGACAGTTGATAACATTGTCTTACTTGCAGTCTTCTTTGAACCAACAGCAACATCAGCATCTAGCTGCCCCTCAGGACTGGGCAAAGTAGGGATGGGGACCGAATCCGGTACTTTTAAGGGTATCGACCTTAATCGCTCCACGATTTTGGGAAATAATCTAATTGCGATTTTTCTGACAGATATTGCGATTGCGATTAAATTTGCGATTATAATTATAATTTTTTTAAGCAGCCCCACAGAGGTTTATTGTAAAAATGCGGCTTGCATCTGGCCTACGCGGTGGGTCTTTTCAGGACACCGAGCCTGAAAATGTTTCTTTTTACATGGGAATCGATACCGGTACCCAACGGTACCTTTTCATCTGTACTTTACTCTCCCTCTCATTCCAAATCGCGATTTCGATTAAAAAACTATTAATCGAGAGGCGGTTAGGTGGCCGAGCGGAGATTGCGTTCGTCACCAACCCCGGAGCTGTGAGCTGGATTCGCCTGTTCGAATCCAGCTCACAGCTCCGGGGTTGTCACCAGCTTGGCTGGCCGTCTGCACTAATACAATTGGCTGTATTAGAGGGTGGGAGAAGCTGGCGGGGTGGGTCTGGGTTGTTGTAAACAGCGACTCCTACAGTTCGGTCGGGGCGCCTGCTAAGCGCGGATAGGACTTGAGGGGGATAGTGTGATCCTCCCACGCGCTACGCCCTCTCGATGAGAATCCGCGCTGCCAGGTGAAAAGAAGCGGTGATTGGCTGGACGTGTGTCAAGTTTCAAGTTTCAAGTTTCTTTAATAGTTGTCATACAGAAGTACAGAATACTTTTGTACAAAATGCTTCTTACTGTTGCGCTCCAGAGACTGTGCATGACAAGATAAGTATGAAATAAAAACATAGTAAAAATTAGAAGAAAAAAAAAGAGGTCACAGTGTTCAGTTTAGACATATGTACAATGTTCGTAGACGTAGTTACCATACAATATACAATACTGTGCAGTGTACTAATATACAATACTATATAGTGCAAGGCATAAATGGACAAGGTGCAGTTTAGGTACAATTCACAGTAGGTGTACGAGTTGTAGTGCAAATCCTTTATCAATAAATATAAAGTGTAAGTGTGTTTGTGTGATCTAAAGTGTGGAGAGTGGGTGCTGCAGTGTGTTGTTTGTTTGAGTGAGTGTGTGTGTGCGTGTGGGTGTGTGTGCTGTGTGCATTTGATGGTTGTTGTATAGTGATTATTGTTCGTTTAGCGATTATTGTTCGTTTAGCAGCCTGATGGCCTGGGGATAGAAGCTCCTTCTGAGTCTTTCTGTGCTCGCCATAAGACTCCGGTATCGCTTGCCTGACGGCAGCAGTTCAAAGAGGCAGTTGTTCGGGTGGCTCGAGTCCTTAATAATTCTCTTAGCCTTCCCCTTGCACCGCTTGTTGTAAATGTTCTGGAGGGTGGGAAGCCCCCCTCTAATTGTGCGTTCGGCTGAACGTGTCACTCTTTGTAGTCTGCTACGGTCTTGTGCAGTGCTATTCCCAAACCAGGAGGTGATGTTGCCGGTCAGGATGCTCTCTATTGTACATGAGTAGAAGTTCCTAAGGATCTTCTGACTGACTTGGAACTTCCTTAGGCGCCTGAGGAAGTAGAGGCGTTGTCGTGCCTTCTTCACAACACTGTCAATGTGTGTGGTCCATGTCAAGTCCTCGGATATGTGGGCTCCGAGGTACTTGAAACTGTTCACTCTCTCAACTGGTGCCCCGTCGATGCTGAGGGGGCTGTAGTCCTTGACCCCCGACCTCCTGAAGTCCACAATCATCTCTTTTGTTTTGCTGACGTTCAGGGAGAGGCAGTTCTCCTGACACCACTGTGACAGGTTCTCTACCTCTTCCAGGTAGGCCCTTTCGTCGTTGGCAGAGATCAGGCCCACCACTACTGTGTCATCAGCAAATTTGATGATGGTGTTGTTGTTCCGCTGTGCTACGCAGTCATGTGTGTACAGGGAGTAGAGGAGGGGGCTCAGAACACAGCCCTGGGGGGCCCCTATGTTGAGCGTGATGGATGAGGAGGTGCAGTTGCCGGCTCTTACCAAGATGGAGGAAGCACGTGGTAGCCTCCACTCACCCAGATGATCTGACTGTGGGGGGTAAGTGCGCAGCGACCAGGAAGGGACTGGGAATTGGCATACGACTAACATTGGGATGGGAGAAAATCGGAGGAAAATGGAGGGGGAAAAAGATCAATAATAAAAAAATTAAAATAAACTATTAATCGTGCAGCCCTAGTATCGACCCAATCACGTCGGTACTACCGAGTACCGATTCACGTGAGATCCACCGGTGCCACATTTCGGTAATGCAAAAAAAAAAAAAAAAAAGATTCCGCGAAACGAAACCTATGAAGTGTGCCGCACGTTCACGTCAACGTTCACGTCAACGTTCACGCGCACAATACACGCTTACCTAGGATTTGACTTGATTCAACAACAACAAAGCAGTCGGGGCAATGGCAAGCTGAAAACGGTCGCAAGTGTGGTTACACTTTACAAAGCTAGGTGCAGACAACGACACTGAGGCATCGACATCTTCAGGTATATTTATTTAAATATATAGATGTGTATTTTAGTTCATCAAAATAGTTCATTGCTGTTTTATACTTGTTATTTTGTAAAACATTATTTTTTATTGAAAGATATCCGTGTGTTTATATATATATATTAGTGCTGTCAATAGATAAAAAAATAAAAACTACCAATTAATCTCACCATTTTCTGTAATTAATCTAGATTAATCTAGATTAAAAATAGCATTTTTCTACTTAAGACCGACGCTTGTAACAGATATTTACTTGAGTAAAATCATGGAATTAATGTAAAATCGACACAAAGAAAGTATATTTAGATTCAAAGACTATTTTAATAGCTTTCTTTGAATACAGTTACTCTCCTCTCTTTGAACTGCTGCGGTCAGGCAAGCGATACCGGAGTCTTAAGGCGAGCACAGAAAGACTCAGAAGAAGCTTCTATCCCCAGGCCATCAGGCTGCTAAACGAACAATAATCACTATGCAACAACCATCAAATGCACACAGCACACACACCCACACGCACACACTCACTCAAACAAACAACACACTGCAGCACCCACTCTCCACACTTTAGATCACACAAACACACTTACACTTTATATTTATTGATAAAGGATTTGCACTACAACTCGTACACCTACTGTGAATTGTACCTAAATTGCACCTCGTCCCATTTCTCCATTTCTGCCTTGCACTATATAGTATTGTATATTAGTACACTGCACAGTATTGTATATTGTATGGTAACTACGTCTATTCTGCATCGAACATTGTACATATGTCTAAACTGAACACTGTGACCTCATTTTTTTTACTTCTAATTTTACTATGTTATTTTATTTCATACTTATCTTGTCTTGCACAGTCTCTGGAGCGCAACAGTAAGAAGCATTTTGTATAAAAGTATTCTGTACTTCTGTATGACAACTATTAAAGAAACTTGAAACTTGAAAACTGTGAAATACAAATGTTCAACAAAACCATCAACATTGACTCAGCTAGACCTCTTTCTTATATCCGCGGCACTAAGATTGAAGATTTGTCACTCCATAGATTAATCTAGATTAATTTATTTTAATGCTGTAAATTAGTGATGCACGATATATCGGCCGCCGATATAATATCGGCTGATATGGCAGTTTTTTTACCCATCGGTATCGGTCCGATATCAAGATAGGGCCGATATATAAAAAATATATATATATATATTTTTTTTTAATATTTCTTTCTCTTCTTTTTACATGTTTTGGCCTTAAATAGTTTCAAAATATCAGTCATTTATGAAAATAAGTTACAAAAGTTTAAAAGAAAATGCATTTTGGAAAATAGCTCTTTATTTGATTATCATAAAAAAGTGTTTTCTATACAGTGATATCGACATCGGTAAATATCGGTATCGGCCAGAACAGCAATATTAATATCGGTATCGGCCACAATTTTCACATTGGTGCATCACTACTTTAAATAATTTAAATTAATCTCCAAAGTTAAAGCATTCATTTTAACAGCCTAATATATATATATATATATATATATATATATATATATATATATATATATATATATATATATATATATATATTAACAAATTGTTCTAAAAAAATAATAATAAATAATTTGAAGTTTGTACCGAAAAAAGGTACTGAAAGATAGCATTTGTTTTTCATATGTGTATATATACCGGTAATGTAAATATCTATATTAGTTTATACTTGTTAAACTATAAACGCTGAGACATACAGAGAACAGAGACAGTGAGAACAGACAGACATCTCCGATGTACGGATGTACGTGTGTTTGTTCGACTCAGGCTGTAAGAGAGTCACAGACAGGGCCGGTAAGTAACTGTGAGCAGATAAGACACTGGCCAATGCCGGAGGCGACATCTATATTGTGTCGGAGGTAACAGCGGCTGGCGTCGCTTAGTAACAAGATTGCCGTTGCTATGGCTAACAGCCGTTGCTAGGGAAATATATTTTATAGCTGTGGGTTCTTCCGGGTCGACTCAGACAAGCAGACGAGCGTCGACAGCAGAGATCCCTCCACCCTCCTCAGAGGCTGGAGGGTGGGGGAGGAGCACGCCACGAGGACATAGCTCGCTTCGGCTAACAGGACAGATAGCTTCGGCTAACAGGACAGATAGCTTCGGCTAACGGGACAGATAGCTTCGGCTAACGGGACAGATAGCTTCGGCTAACGGGACAGATAACTTCGGCTAACGGGACAGATAGCTTCGGCTAACGGGACAGATAGCTTCGGCTAACGGGACAGATAGCTTCGGCTAACGGGACAGATAGCTTCGGCTAACGGGACAGATAGCTTCGGCTAACAGGACAGATAGCTTCGTTAGCTTCGGCTAACGGGACAGATAGCTTCGGCTAACGGGACAGGCTTCGGCTAACGGGACAGATAGCTTCGGCTAACGGGACAGATAGCTTCGGCTAACGGGACAGATAGCTTCGGCTAACGGGACAGGCTTCGGCTAACGGGACAGATAGCTTCGGCTAACGGGACAGGCTTCGGCTAACGGGACAGGCTTCGGCTAACGGGACAGATAGCTTCGGCTAACGGGACAGGCTTCGGCTAACGGGACAGATAGCTTCGGCTAACGGGACAGGCTTCGGCTAACGGGACAGGCTTCGGCTAACGGGACAGATAGCTTCGGCTAACGGGACAGATAACTTCGGCTAACGGGACAGATAACTTCGGCTAACGGGACAGGCTTCGGCTAGGGATCTAACCATCAAGAGATATAGAATTATTCATTTAGTTTCTTCACCTTTCAAAGACTTTCAATCTGTTCCATCTTGTACGAGGAAATAGACCACGTTTCCAGTGTTGATTCTTCTGATTACAGATGTACCAACAGGGTGATACAGTGTGTGACAGATGTACCAACAGGGTGATACAGTGTGTGACAGATGTACCAACAGGGTGATACAGTGTGTGACAGATGTACCAACGGGGTGATACAGTGTGCGACAGATGTACCAACAGGGTGATACAGTGTGCGACAGCCAGTAAGATTGTTGCCATCAACCCACAAATGACACCAAACACAACGCAGACAGGGACGTCACGGAACAGCAGGCGACGGGTTGATGAGGCTTAAGGACGCCGTGTTCTAACAGTAGCACCCAACCCTGTTTCTGAGTGCTTTGTTTTGAGTAGCCACTGGCAGAGTGCCAACATATATATGTTGTCCGATATTGACCATTTTTGACAGCTACTTTATTTTGTCGAAATATTGTGGAGGAAAACATTAGCAATTACCCAGAGAAAATTAAAGCACACTACCTTCCCGTTTAGCCCTTTAGAAAGAGCTGTGAGGACTATTTTCTTGACTTGGACATTATTTTATATAATTATTTTTATCCAGATGAGACTATTGGACACAGACGATACCATACATCACAGAGGTAAGAGACAGATGATACATACATCACAGAGGTAAGAGAGACAGATGATACATACATCACAGAGGTAAGAGACAGATGATACATACATCACAGAGGTAAGAGACAGATGATACATACATCACAGAGGTAAGAGACAGATGATACATACATCACAGAGGTAAGAGACAGATGATACATACATCACAGAGGTAAGAGACAGATGATACATACATCACAGAGGTAAGAGACAGATGATACATACATCACAGAGGTAAGAGACAGATGATACATACATCACAGAGGTAAGAGACAGATGATACATACATCACAGAGGTAAGAGACAGATGATACATACATCACAGAGGTAAGAGACAGATGATACATACATCACAGAGGTAAGAGACAGATGATACATACATCACAGAGACAGATGATACATACATCACAGAGGTAAGAGACAGATGATACATACATCACAGAGGTAAGAGACAGATGATACATACATCACAGAGGTAAGAGACAGATGATACAGACATCACAGAGGTAAGAGACAGATGATACATACATCACAGAGACAGATGATACATACATCACAGAGACAGATGATACATACATCACAGAGGTAAGAGACAGATGATACATACATCACAGAGGTAAGAGACAGATGATACATACATCACAGATGTAAGAGACAGATGATACATACATCACAGAGGTAAGAGACAGATGATACATACATCACAGAGGTAAGAGACAGATGATACATACATCAGAGGTAAGAGACAGATGATACATACATCACAGAGGTAAGAGACAGATGATACATACATCACAGAGACAGATGATACAGACATCACAGAGGTAGAGACAGATGATACAGACATCACAGAGGTAGGAGACAGATGATACATACATCACAGAGGTAAGAGACAGATGATACAGACATCACAGAGGTAAGAGACAGATGATACATACATCACAGAGACAGATGATACAGACATCACAGAGGTAGAGACAGATGATACAGACATCACAGAGGTAGGAGACAGATGATACATACATCACAGAGGTAAGAGACAGATGATACATACATCACAGAGACAGATGATACAGACATCACAGAGGTAATGGAAATCATTCAAACAGTCTGTCAAAGTCGTTAGTTACAAAAATACAAATAAAAGACTAAAACAATGACGCCCTGCCCAAACTAGTATCTACATTAGTTCTCACTAGTGAGGCACGATATATCGGCCCGCCGATATAATATCGGCCGATATGGCAGTTTTTTTACACATCGGGATCGGTCCGATATCAAGATAGGGCAGATATTTAAAATATGTATATTTTTTTTAACTTTTTTTTTTTATTACTTTTTTTGGCCTTAAATCGTTTCAAAATATCTGTCATTTCTGAAAATAAGTTACAAAAGTAAATAAAAAAAAAATGCGTTTTGGAAAATAGCTCTTTATTTGATTATCATAAAAAAGTGTTTTCTATACAGATATCGACATCGGTAAATATCGGTATCGGCCAGAACAGCAATATTAATATCGGTTATCGGTATCGGTCACTAGTTCTCACCTTGTAAAACTGGACCAGCGAGGAGCTGCTTCCGTCCGTGGCCGCCACCACGATGTTCCCTCCGCTGGTGAAGGCGATGTCGGCCAGCGCCACGCGGCCTCTCAGCCGACACAGGCTCTCGCTGGCCGTCAGCAGCGCCCCGTTGGGCTTCAGCAGCGACACGGTCACCAGGCCACTGATGGTCACCGCCAGCCAGCCTTCCATCGGCTTCCCCCCGAACAGAGTGAGCGACGGAGAGAACTTGACCCGCGAGAACTTCTCCCCGAAGTTGGTGGAGCCAGACTTGGATTTTTTTTTGGAGAGGAGAAGAAATGTGTTACATTAGATTAGATTAGATTGTACTTTATTGCCATTATATTTGCATACGACGAGATTTGGTACTCAAACTTAAGGTGCAGTAATAAAGTCACACAAGTAATAAAAGAGAAACATAAAATACTATACAGAAACATAAAATACTATACAGAAACATTAAATACTATACAAGAAACATAAAATACTATACAGAAACATAAAATACTATACAATAAGACAATGTTACAATACTGTACAATATACAAAATAACAACAATATACAAAATAACAATACACAAATAACAATCACAGTGTCAGACACACACGTGCGTAGGTTCCCGATTCAACTCTAATGAGGGGTGTAGCGTCCCTGTAAATAGCATCTCAAACGTGGACGTCATACACAGCTTACCGACGCCATCATAAAGCAGAGTGCGCGGTGTAGCATCCCTTCTGGGAACACATTCTACTGAAGCCTGTGAATATACTGTGTATCAATAATATGTATTACACAGTATAATGCATTTTAAGTACATTTATAATTGTCCATAGATGGGTACAATGGTTAATAACAATACTCATGTCTTAAAAAGCTTTTTCAAAATGACTTATAGAATAACGCATCATAACACTAGTCTTAACTCTTTGGATGCCAGACCTGATGATAGTCGGGTTTTCATCGTATTCGATATTTCCATTCATTACAGGCACACGGACTCGGGGTTAACATGGAGAATCATCCTGAGAATGCCAAAGTGCAATACCGGCCACATTCACCCAGGTGGCAGTATCGAGCACCCTTTGAAACATTATATCTTGGCCTGTGCGTCGATCAAATGTCTCCGGGCTCACTTTTCTTTGTCGGGCGAGGCGGGCGGGTATCCCGATCCCATTGAGAAGCGTCAAATGCCCCCGATGCATCTGTTGTGGTGGATTATGTTGGCGATCAGACAATTGGAATATTCTTCTTGGGGTACCTCCTAGTGAAGGTAAGGATTAAATTATATCAATCCTGCTTTGATCCAACCATGATTTCACCTCGATCGCAACATGCGAGTGTAGCGTTACTCCACAACGTATGCCGTTGGTGACGATCAAAGCATCAAAAAACGACCCCCCCCCCCCCCTTTCATGCATTCATGATGAAACATAATACCCATTTTATATATTTGATTTGGAAATAGTAGCGTGTCCAGGCGAGAAACTGCAACGCTTTTAGTGAAAATCACATTTTACTGTATATATCGTAGTTTTCTGGGATTAGACAGGATCACTCTAAAACTATATTCATATTCACCAGGGTATAACACGCAAGCGTATTGACGAAGATTTTTATTCTTTTTCATATATTGAACGATAGGTGGGCCATAGTATTGTATCCATAGCTAGAATATAGAATATAGATATAGCCCTGCAAACACTGCCACTTATTCCTATCTTAGAGCGTTGCCGTGGTAGGAACTAAGATGCTCTAGGCTTCCGGCGCTGATTGAGTTAAGGTCTGAAAGTGTTAATCCTAAAGGCTATTAAAGAACACCATATTTTGATATTTCTCACTGTCATAGCCATTCAATGTATTTGCGATCTGTAAGCACTTTTATACTAGCTTCCATTGGTCAGCAATTCCCACCGAATAGCAAATACACCGCTTGCACAGGAAATGATGCAGTCACGTAGGGGTGGGCAATATGACGATATTAAATAAATATCGGGTACAGTTCATTAACAATACACTTTTTAAACATATCGCGGACATCGTGATGTTTTGGACAAAACCTCACGTCAGGTTCTAAGCCGCCGCGGCTGAGATGAGACTTACTTTAGCGCAGCACTTTCCTCTCTCTCTCCCTGACACAGACACACTCGTCCAATTTACGTCACGTACACACACACCCAGCGAGGCGGTAACTAAGTTAGCTAACTAAGCTAAGCTAACTAACGTTATCCGCTAACCCTGGAATCGCTCACAGGGGAGTGATCCACGACACACCAGTTCCATTAGTGGGGGGGTTATATTGACGAGACTTGACAACAGAGGTTTAAATAATCATCATATTGGCGTGACTATATCCATCAAAGCGTTAAATCAAGCATTTTTAAGTGCTTTCGAGGAAATGTCAAAATATCGCAATATATATCGTGTATCGTGATAGAACAAAAAAAATTATATAATTTAGAGGCCATATCGCCCAGCCCTAAGTCACGCATTGCGAGAAGAGCTGGTGTAGACAAGGCAGTTGGAGGCAGTGGAAAACCACCGGTCACAACAGGGGGCGCCAAATCCCCCAAACGGATGATCTTCAGGATTAATACTTCAATGTGCTATAGGGAGGTGTAGTCTGACGTCACTGGTTGTTCCACCCATATAAGGATTTATCATTGGGAAAATGGATTATCGGCTATTGTAACAATTCTGCCGCATGGAAATTGAAAAGCTTTCCATTTTTGCACAAAATGAGTTCCCTTCTATCACTAACATTATTATTTAAGCATTTCTGGTTGAAATAAAATTTGGCGATTTCTTTTTATGATTAATTGTGAATATGTTCATGTTGAGGTATAGATTGTGGATGAATAAGCACAGAAAGGTACACCATGCAAATGTTAATGGTTTATTTGTTTTAAACGAGGCGATTTAGAAATGGGCAATGGGGAAATACATTGCGTTGGAACAGAGGGTGGAACAGAGGGTGGAACACGAAAAACGGCAATGACGTAACCACTACACCGCCCTATAACGCCCATAGGTGTCATCTATTATGACCGTTAAGCATAATGAGCAACACAACTGTCATAATACATTACAAACATTGAAATTATACTCATTTGGGTGTAAGAGGTCACACAAACTGATTGTACAATGCTGATTGTATAGACTCATAAAGTGTGTCTGACTCGTAACCACTAAACTGCACGGACTACAACATATAACGTATATCATGCCAGTTAGGGTACCTTACTGCACCTGTGAATACTGTATACTTTACTTACTCATAGTATATATTCAGATTCTAAGTGTTATTGACCATATATATATATTTTTTTTTATCCACTTTTTTCTCCTCTTTTTCTATTTTTTTCCCACCCCATTTTATCCGTGCCAATTCTCCCCTCCCCTGTCTTGAACGTTGCTCGCATGTGCCCCCCACTGGCCGGTTGTAGGGAGGATAGAAGCCTTGCATCACGTGTCCCCTCCGATACACAAGGAGGCAGCCTGTCACATCTTTTCACCTGCCAGTGCGGACTCTCATTGGCGAGGTGTAACGTGTGGGAGGCTCACACTGCCCCCGCCATTTTCCTGTCTCTGCTGTGCAGGCGTCCCCAACCGACCTGTAGGAGTCGCTGTCCACAACGTCCAGATTACCACCCATCGACTTCCACCCGCTAACTCTGCCAATTGAGTCAGTATGACGGCCGGCCCAAGCCGGAGGCAACGCCGACAGCCGGAGTCTAACCCGGTGTCTCTAGCGTTGGTGACAAGCGCAATGTCCACTGCGCCACCCAGCCGCACCTATTGACCATATTTATTGTAATTTATATAATATAACTGATAGGGCATACAGACCCTCATCTGCACCTTTGATTACACTGCTTACTTGCTCATATGCTTATATTCAGAGTTAATTATATTGTCTACACTGCTTATTTTTATCGCTTATATTCAGAGTTAATTATATTGTTTACACTGCTTATTCTTTACTATAATTGTATTCCCTATATTTATGTCTTCTACTATTACCATGCCCATACTTACCTGTACCCCCCCCCCCCCCCCCCCCCCCCCCCATGCTGCTATGACGCCTGGAATACCCCAAGGGGATCAATAAAGGAATGTCTTATCTTAAAGTCAGAGTCCCATTCATTGTCTATGGAGCAGCCCAGGATTTTACATCTCAGTGACATCACCGCTTGGAGGGTTCTCGCTCTGATTTCTAGCTTCAGGAGAGAGCGCTGCACGTTCATTAATACTGACTGAACTGTCTAGGGGGAAGAACATGTATGAATTCTTCAAATGGGTGGCATTCCTCTTTAAGTACGTATCCGTTACAGGAGTTAACATTGAATGGTGATCCATTTCGTTAACACATTTGTTCTCTGGAGTAATGTTGATAATAACATTAGCTTTGAGAACAGGCGGCTCCTTCAGAATGGGATACGGCGCTCATCATCGTTAGCGAAGAAGAGAGCTGTAGTTCAGATTTTGGAAATACGAACCGCAACGTGCCGCATGCAACTTGGTTTAATCCAAAAGTAAATTCGGAAACGTTGTATAATGACACCTAGAGGGATGTCTGGTCAGTGGTCTCGTCGTTCTGCTGGTTTGCATGTCAGAGGGATCAGGAGGGTCATCGTAGCCCACGGCAGCACATGCTATTAAACTTATGAGGCAGTTGGGGTTAGAAAGGGTAATGTCCAATTAATCAACAAAATGAGCGAGATAATATTAGATAGGCCTATTTATTACACATGAATATTGTTATAAAACATTATACCCGCCTATGCACAGTTATAACTATCCTTATAATGCATGATGATTGTGTTAGATCGCGTAATGAGCGTGATTATATACACATTATTACACTAGACATTGGGCTTCATAGAACGCGTCACCCATAGTCTTTACCATCTCCACGTGCAGCGCCAGCTTGACTCCGTTGTGCAGCCAGGAGAGCGCTACAATGGGGTCTCCGTCCACCGCGCTGCCCAGGGAGCTGTCCCAGCTGTTGACCAGGTGATCTGCCATGGCCCAGCATTTGATCTGGCCGTCCCCATCCGCAGACAACAACCTGGAGCCTTGAGTACACATAAACACACATCCAATCACGCACGCACACACACACAAATAATACACATACTGTACACACCAAAGGTACAAGTGAATCACAACTGAGTGTTTTAACATCTATAATAGAGTTACACAGCCATCTGTTGTAATTCAGAAAAAATACAAATATCATACTTCAAGATTCTCATGCTACACAATGACCTACCTGATTGGTCCCACTCCAGACAGGATATGACCTCAGCATGCTACACAATGACCTACCTGATTGGTCCCACTCCAGACAGGATATGACCTCAGCATGCTACACAATGACCTACCTGATTGGTCCCACTCCAGACAGGATATGACCTCAGCATGCCCAGAGTTAATGGAGTACACATCCCACGGGTGTTCCGTGTCAATGATATGGATCATATGGCTGACATCTGAAATTGCCAGAGGGAGATGAAATTTGAAATACACCAGTGCCAGAAATGTACAGTATATAGACTAAAACAGGGTATCTGCAAGGGAGAGCAACACGCTCTAGGTGAAGCAAGGTGACGTGATTTTCTACCTTAAGTATAATTCATCATTGCAGAAAAGGGTCCGTTGTCATGGAGTGAGGTCGCACATTCAAACTGCTCCCATAACTTTTACAAACACTTTTATTGCCCTCACTACTAGTCTTTTTTTTCTTCTTTTAATTGATGATTTCGACAGTATAATATTTTTGTGACAAACATGGCAAGCAAACAGACAAATAAATGCAGTGCCTGTGGCAATATAATTGATATTGTGGCAATATATTCTGTTTTTATTATTTCAATTGTATTGTCATTATTGTTATTATTATTATTGCTGTTATTGTCCTGTGAAGTCTTGTTTATTATTAAATTACTGTATTGTGTTGCGTCTTGTTTCATGTGGGAGAAAAAAGAAAATAAAGAAAATGTTATCACAAAAAAAAGGTATAACTCATCATTGCGATGAACACAGGCATTGTACTTTTTCCTGGAATTACAGTACTTTATGAAGTGACAGCAGCAATTGATTTGGAATGAGTTCCGGCTCAGGCAGACTCTAGGAAAGAACTACCTTATGACTTGCAACGGATAGCCCATGGTGGAAATTGATTGATTGATTGATTTAATTTGACATTTAAAAAAAATTCAAGAAAACATCAAGGATGAAACACAAAGTCACTCGAGACTACATGTCAATTTTAAGTGCAGTACAAAAGTAGCCACAGACAACAATGTAACATAGACAACATTTTCATACATTTTAAAATAATTTTTTTTTTAAACATAGTAGAGGAGCCATGATTTAACTTTCTTCTTGAAATTTGCCCATAATATTAGTTTTGAAACTTGGAATACACGGGTCGGCAATGCTGGCTCTGGTGTTATGGGTATGCATGTCCCTATTCCACTGAAAATAATTTGTGAGATAATTGGGGGCCCTAATTATTGTTATAAATGTTGTGAACTATATTGAGCTGAAGTTGAACAGACCTGGCTTCCAGAGGGAGCCAGCCCAACAACTAGAAAGTGTCGTTTGCCCACATGTGCTCTGGAGGCTAGTCGTGTTAATCACATTAGTTTATTCTGGGAAACCTGTCACTTTTCTTTTAAAACTTTGGTCAGACCTCCGTACCAAGAACGGATAGCATAGTTAAAACAACAAGAAACGAGTGGATTTGCCAGTATGTGGAGACTTTCGGGGTCTAATAAATGTGCTTTTCTGGACAGAAATGTAGTTCTGCCAAAACCTTGCTCATCGTTTTGAGAGCCATGGATTCCCCGCTCAGGCTGCCGTCTAGGTCAGTGGTTCCCAAAGTCGGGGCCGCGACCCAAAGGTGGGCCGCGAGAAGCCACGGGAGGGCCGCGAGATGATTTATAAAAAAATAAAAATAAATGTTTTTTTTTTTTTTTGTCAGGCCACTGAACTTAGAAGCAGGCCAGGACAGTGTTTCTAGTTGTATTCTAAAATTCTATTCTATTGTATTCTAAAATGTGACTATATGGTTTTATATTAACTTAATAAATAAACAAAAACGAAAAATCTACTTATTTCAACGAACATTTCAAACTAAATAACAGATTATGCACATAAAACGCTGAAAAAAACCGAAGCAACAATAGTATTTTAATGAGGCTATTATTATTATCATTATTATTTTGCAACAAGTTAGCCCTCTCATAAATAGCACATATAAATGAATAACTAACTTGAACTAACTTAATAGGATCGAAGTGATATTTGGCTTAAAAAATCGGTCGCCTGGCCAAAAAAAAAGGCTTCACGATGTGTACTGGGCCGCAGCTCTCTGACGCCTTATTTTCTGGGTCCCGGCCTGAAAAGTTTGGGAACCCCTGGTCTAGGTGACAACCCAGATAGCTTACAGACTTTTTTGAAGCAAAAAGCCGGCCCTCGAGATTGATGCTGGGAGAGACCAGCTTCCGCAGCCTGGGTTGGGAACCAAAGATGATTCATTCTGTTTTGGCCATATGCAGAGATAATTTATTGTCAACGAGCCAATATTTGATGGTAGAGAATTCCTTACTGAGAGTGGCCTGCAGCTTGTCCACATCCTTATCAGAGGAAAGGATAGCAGAGTCATCCGCACACAGAAACAGGTTCACATTACAAGCGGCTTGCAGATCATTGATATAAAAAATGATCATGGAAAGTGAATAGTTCAGACAAGGCTAAATAATAAAAGAACAGTGGCTCAGGTGTGTCGTTGAGCAAGACACTTAACTCCCCAACTGTTTTCCGATGAGCCGGTGCAAGTTGGCACCTCGCATGGTTGCCTCAGCCGTCGGGTGTGTGAACGTGTGAGTGAATGGGCATGAGTTGTAAAGCGATTGGGATAAAAGCACTTATATAAATGCAGTCCATTTACCATAAGCTGCCAAAATAGCGTACTATCATTTTATTTAGATAATGAAAAGTCTGGTTTTATTCAGATCTAAATGTATGCGTGTCATACCTTTCTCATCTTCTTCATTTTTAAGGTCAGTGGTGAAGGCCACGAGGTTCCTGCACGACCAGGCACACGCCAGCGGGATGGAGGGGCAGTGGTTGCTCTTGGGCCTCTTCTCCCACTCGCAAACATAAGCGACCTCCATCATTCAACCAGTCGGTTGTGCAAACCTTTTGTGGGGGAAATGCCAAATGGTAGATAGGCACCTTGATGTAAGAGGGAGCTTGAGCTAGCTCGCAAGAGTAGACTGATTGATTGATTGAATATTTTATTAACAGATTGCAGAATGGGTACAGTACAGCACGGCTCAATACACACAATTGTTAAGGGGATGCAGACCAGAGAAAGACTTTCGTCTTGTTTACATCAGGGTCCCCCATTTTCAATTCATCAGGACATATACGACATACAGATAGACAATACTGCTACATCTAGACATTTATGCCATACCAGATTTACAACTACAGTACTGTTTGTGATACAAAAATAGTCTAAACATAACGTTACAGACTATAATGTAATGGGCTAACGTTGTGCTACCCTGCTAGTAGCAAGTTGGCCAACAATAGTACTTATTATCAGAGTGAACTAAACACTTACATGCATTGCTAATCAAAATCAGAGAAAATTTAAACAAATGCAAACGACTTGCTAAATTATTTTAGTAATATTTATTTCGCAGTAAACCCAACCGGCACCATAATATAACTTATATAAAAGCAGCAGCACACAACATTACCTCCTCTGAACGCGTCGCTACCATTCATGCGACTGGTGGAGCTACTACTGCTAGGACCCCAGACAGACAGAGGTAGTCGACTTTACAGGTGCCTGAATGAATGAATGAATGAATGAATGAATGGATGAATGAATGAATGAATGAAAACTTTATTTAACAGATTGCAGAATGGGTACAATACAGTACGGCTCAATACACACAATTGTTAAGGGGATGCAGACCAGAGAAAGACTTTCGTCTTGTTTACATCAGGGTCCCCCATTTTCAATTCATAGTGACATTTATGACATACTCGAAGACACTCTGACGTCACGAGACCGCCGCCATCTTGGTATTGGGGGAAACAAACGGACTTCTACGATCAAATGTGTGCGTTGAGCTCCGTTTGTATTACATATTTGATCACATTCTTGTTAATTTCATAACCTTTTCATATCATTTGTTTCGAAAATATTGAGGTCAACATGGCATTTCACTATTTTGAAAGCCTTTCTGGTGATTCTTCATGTTTCCCCCCCAAGCCATAGACATGCACTTAGACAGAAAGTTAAACAGACAGGAAGTTGACTTCGAGAATACTGTTATAACGTGAAACCTTTATCATGTTATAACGTGAAACCTTTATGTTATAACGTGAAACCTTTATTTTATAACGTGCAACATTTTTGTTATAACGTGCAACTTTTATGTTATAACATGAAACATTTATGTTATAACGTGATACGGATTTTTTTTCTTTTTCTGGTGCGTGTGGCAGCAATACGCTTCCGTAGGAACCTACTTATCAGACTGTAGATACTTTATTATTCATGGCTGGGAAGATTCCATGTGACAAACCAGATTCTCAAACATAAACATAAAAACGGACAACACGCTCATCACAGACAAGCTGGATGTAGCCAATTACTTAAACATTTTCTTCACAAACATAGCCACAACACTGGTAAACAAACTACCCTCCCACTCAGGGCTTTATGGGGTAGAACACATAGTAGCTTACTACAAAAACCTAGGGGTCCGCAAGGACGACTTCAAGCTGGAAATGGTAACAACAGATGAGGTACTCAATAAACTGAGCGCCCTCCAACCTAACAAGGCCACTGGCCATGACAACATCCCCTCCAAATTCCTCAGAGACTCAGCAGCCGCCATCACCCCAATCATCACACACATAATAAACCTCTCCATAAAACAGGGACACGTCCCCAAGGACTTCAAAATTGCGAGGGTGACCCCTCTGCACAAAAAGGGCAGCAAATTAGACCCAGGCAACTACCGCCCTGTTTCTATTCTCACCTCCATCTCGAAAGTCATGGAAAAAATAGTCTACGAACAGGTCGAAAAGTACCTAGCGGAAAAAAATCTAATCTACGAATTCCAATCTGGCTTCAGAACATCCCACTCCACTGACACATGCCTTCTCTATTTGAATGACCACATCAAACAAGAGGTGGACGCAGGCAAATACTGCGGCATGGTCATGCTGGACCTACAAAAGGCCTTTGACACGGTCAATCACTCCATTCTGATTGACAAGCTAAAAGCAATTGGTTTTGATAGTCTATCAGTGAGCTGGATGCAATCCTACCTTGAGGGGAGGGAACAGATGGTGGAGGTAAACGGTACCCTATCCCCCCCCCTCACAGTGAGCTGTGGTGTTCCACAAGGAAGCATACTAGGACCGCTACTGTTCCTAATTTATGCAAATGACATGTCGTCAGCTTGTGACTGCAACTTGTTCCTGTTTGCGGACGACTCAGCCCTGCTGGTCTCTGACAAGAACAAGTTACAGGTTGAAAAAACCCTCAGCTCGGAACTAGGCAGAATCTGCATATGGCTCGCTGATAACAAACTATCATTACACATGGGCAAAACAGAGTCCATTCTCTTCGGTTCAAATAACAAACTCAGCAAGACCGACGGCTTCTCAGTTACAGTGGGTGACAATATTGTCACAAGGAAAGATGAAATTACCTACCTGGGTTCCATCCTAGAGGCTAATCTCTCCTGTGACAAAATGGCATCCAATGTAATAAAAAAAGTCAACCAACGAACTCGATTCTTGTACCGGATCTCCTCTCTGGTAAACAAGAATACCCTGAAGACTCTGGCAGGAGCACTCATTCAGGGGTACTACGACTATGCTTGCACCTCATGGTACCAAAGCACCTCAAAGGCGCTAAAAACAAAATTACAAACATTTCAAAACAAACTGGTCAGACTACTGCTTGACCTTACTCCTAGAACCCACCTCACCCCTGCCCACTTTGACAACCTAGGATGGCTTAGAGTAGATGACAGAGTACAGCAACTTGCAATGGGCCTGGTCTACAAGATACACTACACGACCAAGGTACCCATGTACATGGCAAAATACTTCCCAAAGGTCAGTGAATACCACGATCACAACACCAGAGGGAGCTCCACAAATCATGTTAAACCCAGATTCGGCTCAAATAAGGGACTAAACACGTTTCGCAATTATGCCACATCAATGTGGAACGCCCTACCCAAAGCTGTAAAGGAATGTGGATCACTACCCACTTTCAAAACCTCTCTCAAGAGACACCTACGGGAGACTGCAATTCAACACTGGCCCCTGTAAATATCCTAACCCAACCCCCTCCAATGTACAGTCATTTACCTAGTATGGTTTTGTCAATAGTCCAATGTACAATTTTGTTTATTTGTACAGAGTCTCCCCCCCCTCAATGTACAGTTTTGCTCGCTTATACAGTGTGCCCCCCCCCCCCCCCCCCCCCCAACCACCTCCAATGTAAATTACCCAGTATGGTTGTCAATATCCCAGTGTACCCAACCCCCCCCACACAACCTCCTCCAATGTACAGTTTCTACGTCAAATGTATATACTCCCTTTTCTTGACTCCTTCTGTATCACAAACAGTACTGTATTTGCAAATCTGGTATGTCATAAATGTATAGATGTAGCAGTACTGACTATCTGTATGTCATGTATGTCATATATGTCCTGATGAATTGAAAATGGGGGACCCTGGTGTAAACAAGACGAAAGTCTTTCTCTGGTCTGCATCCCCTTAACAATTGTGTGTATTGAGCTGTACTGTATTGTACCCATTCTGCAATCTGTTAATAAAGTTTTCAATCAATCAATCAATCAATCACATAATAAAACACAACACTAGGTGGCGATGATGCTCCGCCTGGTTGCAATTGACCATGAAATGGAAAACAATAGGAAGAAGAACGTGGGGCGTGGTGCCAAAGCCTCCGTGTCTCACGTGTGTGAAGAAATGAATGTAGTGTCAACAACAATAAGTAATGATAATTATGTCTGAGGTAATGGGAAATAATGTTTTCCGAGGAGACGGAGAGGCGGTAGGTGTTATCTGTGTATTAGCTAGGCGTGTATTGGAGAAGATGCGGACATTGTCAAACAAAAATGTCATCTAACTTACTCTTATGTTATTATCCTCACTAACGTTACTGACCACCACGTGGCGACGACGCTGCTCTTTAGTTTTATAAACTGTATAAAACCTTGTATATCTTCCTGTACATTTTATATTTGACTGTATATTTTAGAAAGTAACTTGTTATATATACATATTTTAGAATGTATATCTTTGACTATTACTTTCGACTAGCTAAATGAATTTCCTTCGGATTAATAAAGTGCTTCTATTCTATTCGAAACGGCCCTCCTGTAAATGTACAGTAAATGTCCTAACCCAATAATACACAAGACCCTCTTCTTGGGACCAACTTAGTATGGTTTTGTCGATATTCCAATGGTTTTGCTTGTACAGTTGTACAGTTTCCCCACCCCACCTACCAACCTCCTCCAATGTACAGTTTCTACGTCAAATGTATATACTCTCTTTTCTGGACTCTTTTTGTATCACAAACAGTACTGTATTTGTAAATCTGGTATGTCATAAATGTATAGATTGAAGCCACCGTTGCCGACACTCTTCCTAACAAACGCCTGCTCCATTCGGAACAAGATGGATGAAATCCGCTTGCGACTCACTACTCAGAGAAACTTAGCAGACTGCTGCTGTATGATTTTCACAGAATCATGGATGGACTCTAGCACACCAGATTCAGCTATCACGCTAGCCGGCCACAGCGTATACCGAGCTATGGCCAGTCCGCGCCATATGTTAATAAATGGGAGCTTCCTCAAACAGCCATCTCTTTCCCGACAATCCCCTCTGTGCACGAATCCTTACATATGGTAATTAAACATTAAAACACCTGCAGCTTATAGTCCAAACTCATATCACTGCACTGGTCGGACAACACAGAGGCCCTCTACAGGAAGGGACAGAGCAGGCTGTTCTTCCTGAGGAGACTCGGGTCCTTCAATGTTTGCAATAGACTGCTGCAGTCATTCTACCAGTGTGTAGTGGCCAGCGTCCTCTCCTAGCTGTGGCATGCTGGGGTGGCTACATCAACTCGAGGGACACCAACAAACTGAACAAGCTGGTGAGGAAGGCTAGCTCCGTGGTGGGAGTCGAGCTGGTCAGACTAGAGGTGGTGGCAGCGAGGGGGATGAGAAGGAAGCTGGCTGCTATCCTGGAGAACCCCTCCCACCCCCTCTACGATGAGCTAGTCAAGATGAGAAGCACGTTCAGCCCAGCGTTTCCGTTAGAACATATTCGTGCCGGTCTGAGTGTCCTGCAAGATTTCTATCCCCGGACATATTCCTGAAATTCCGGTCAGAGTTTTAAACAGCAGTCTGTTATAATCACATTTTTATGAGCTAACGAATTCCGTTATATTGGACATTTGTATTAATTACATCAAGCGAAGAATGAGAAATTGATTTGCAGAATCAAATTACTATCTCTCGCCTCCCAAGTTAGTGCGATACGCTGGCTCGCACTGCAGCAGCTGTCACACGCACCCCCAAATGAATCTCGAGTCGACATCGCTTCACCTCGTTGTATCAGACACGTCACACATATCATAATGTTCAACTTCACACACAGCAAACTGTAGTTGATCATCACATTGCCTCGTTTGCATGCAGAGAGCGAGAGGACGAGCCACATGCTCGTAATGCGTTTGTTGATTTCATTATAGCCTACATTTAGTTATAATCAATTATATGCATTACTATGTGACACGGCAGTCAACCAACAGTTGCATTATGATTAAAAAATGTCAACACTTACTCACCCCGTCTCGTTCTGCCTATCCGTTTTGTACCTGCGACTAGATCCCCATTGCATTGGAACAGGTGGACTTCTGCGAGGCTCGCAACGGTAGCAGCAGACTGGGGATGCTCTTTGTGGTTCAATCAATAAAGTGTACTTTGTGTACGTTCAATCAATGTTATCTCTCGTACATCATAGACGCTAGACTACTAGACTATAATGTCGTACCTCAGCCAGGAGAATTTAACTTTCCACTCGGGCCGCCGCCTGAACGCTCGACATTTGTTTATTTTCCGCGGGAGCATCGGCGGTCTCTGTGACTTCAGAAGACTCATCTTCGTTGTCAATGTCATTATTATTAGACCTGCTTGTGCTTGGTTTCATGAAATATTTGTTAGGTTTAGCTTGTTTGGCCATCTCTCTCTCTCGCTCGTATAGCTGTTTGTCGTTATTATGGTGGCCAGACAGGCTCAAAAAAAGAAAAAAAAAAGATTCACATCCGAGCGGCGCCATCCGCGCTTTATTAGAGCGAAGCACAATGAAACAAATGTAATGATTGTTTCGTTCATCGCATAGGCTATTTAATTTTAGCCTATTTTAATACAATTCAAATAATAAAATTGTGCTTAGAGGAATTATTTCCACCGGACAATATGACCGGAGATATTTAAATATTCGGACTTCAACATATTTTGCCAGTCAAATACCGGTAATTACCGGCTAACGGAAACGCTGGTTCAGCCACAGATTCATACCCCCCCAACACTCAACTAACCGCCTCGGCCAGTCCTTCATACCAGCGGCCATCAGGCTCCACAACAGTGGGCAGGGACTGCTGCCAGGAACCTAGTAGCTGACTCCCACCTAAGAGGACAATATATACTTGCCTTGTGCATACCGCACCTTATGTGTATACTGTATACTTCATCAGAGCATATTTTTAGCATTTTTAGATTATATATTAGATTCAGATTATTAGATTATATATTGTAACTATATTTATTGTATGGCAAATATAATTGAGAGGGCATACATACGCTCATCTTGCACCTTGTTGCCCATATGCACATGTCCAGAGTTAATTTGTTATATTGTTTACACTACCTTTTTATTGTATTTTTATATTTACTTCTCCACTGTACTATAATTCTATGACCTGTACCATGTCTTCTACTACCTGTACCTCCCCTCCCCCCTCCTCCATGCTGCTATGATGCCTGAATTTCCCCCAAGGGGCTCAATAAAGGAATATCTTTATGATGGGGAGATGGAGCGGCCCGCAGGGGTGGCAGTCCCATCGCCGCGCATGGTGGTGTGAGTGGGGCGCGGGCTGTTTGTGTTTTCCTTCGGTCATGGCGTGCTTTATCGGGGGGGGGGGGGGGGGTCTTGGATGGGGATGTGGTAGGGATTGATGTGTGGGATGTTTGGGGGACTGACTGTTCCGGGGGGGGGGGGGGGGGTTCACATGCCTTCGAGCAACATTGTACTTATTTTATGCCTATTCTTAAGTCTGCACGTTTACATCGCACTCGTTTAATTGTCTTTTATACATATCCTTATGTCTGCAATTTATGCATTGCTTTTGTCAATTTGCATGCTGATTTTATACCTGTTAATTTTATACTAATTGCTGTGGTGCACTGGTCCATGTGTGAAGAGTACTATATAGATAGTTATTGGTATTTATTATTGTTATATTGTAGAAATATTTCATTGAAATGTCTGCAAAGTCTCGACGACATTGAAAATGAGGGTGACCTCAATTGTATTTTCGAGAATAAATAAAGGTTGACGATATTATCTTATACCGGTAACTGCGTATATATCAGTCAGCATATATAATCATCATATGTCCTTTCTGACAGGCGTGGAGGGTGGGCTCCCGCTGTCGTGCTCTCTATTCGCATGACGGCTTGACCTACCCGGCGGTTGTCTCCTGGATCCAAGGTGAACGCTGCCGGGTCCAGTTTGACGGCTACGGCAACGAGGAGGAGCTGGACCTGACCGCCTTGCTGAACCACGATGAGCTGAACGGTCCCTGTAGAGCAGCCTCAACCAGGGTAAGAGCTGGACCTGACCACCTTGCTGACCCACAATGAGCTGAACGGTCCCTGTAGAGCAGCCTCAACCAGGGTAAGAGCTGGACCTGACCACCTTGCTGACCCACAATGAGCTGAACGGTCCCTGTAGAGCAGCCTCAACCAGGGTAAGAGCTGGACCTGACCACCTTGCTGAACCACGATGAGCTGAACGGTCCCTGTAGAGCAGCCTCAACCAGGGTAAGAGCTGGACCTGACCGCCTTGCTGAACCACGATGAGCTGAACGGTCCCTGTAGAGCAGCCTCAACCAGGGTAAGAGCTGGACCTGACCACCTTGCTGACCCATGATGAGCTGAACGGTCCCTGTAGAGCAGCCTCAACCAGGGTAAGAGCTGGACCTGACCGCCTTGCTGACCCACAATGAGCTGAACGGTCCCTGTAGAGCAGCCTCAACCAGGGTAAGAGCTGGACCTGACCACCTTGCTGACCCACAATGAGCTGAACGGTCCCTGTAGAGCAGCCTCAACCAGGGTAAGAGCTGGACCTGACCGCCTTGCTGACCCACGATGAGCTGAACGGTCCCTGTAGAGCAGCCTCAACCAGGGTAAGAGCTGGACCTGACCACCTTGCTGACCCACAATGAGCTGAACGGTCCCTGTAGAGCAGCCTCAACCAGGGTAAGAGCTGGACCTGACCGCCTTGCTGACCCACGATGAGCTGAACGGTCCCTGTAGAGCAGCCTCAACCAGGGTAAGAGCTGGACCTGACCGCCTTGCTGACCCACAATGAGCTGAACGGTCCCTGTAGAGCAGCCTCAACCAGGGTAAGGACAGGGCCTGCTGTGGATCACACTCTGTCCATCTCTACAGAGGTAAAATAAAAAAAACTACACTTCCCAGCTCACGCCAGCCCGTCAATCATCTGACTTCTAGATTGACTTTCTCTTATTTTTCGGGATTATCTGCCACAAACCTGAACGTTATTGCCATAAAACAGAACGCAGTTAGTTTCTCTACCCTTCTGTGAACGTCTAGTTAAAAACGGCATTCCAGTCTGATGAAAAATGGCAGAGATACCGTACTTTTTGGACTATAAGCCGCGGCTTTTTCCCCCATTTTTCGACCCTGCGGCTTATATAACGGTGCGATATTTTGATTTTTACATTTTCGGGTTTGGTCACGTCGAGTCACATATTAAGTGACAAGACAAGACAAGAATTAACTCATTTACAAGTTGTATTAGCAAATAAGGGAACAGATAAATAACATTTCAATGCAGTCAAAAAAGCAATATTTTGATTTTTACATTTTCGGGTTTGGTCACGTCGACGTGACCAAACCCGAAAATGTAAAAATCAAAATATTGCTTTTTTGACTGCATTGAAATGTTATTTATCTGTTCCCTTATTTGCTAATACAACTTGTAAATGAGTTAATTCTTGTTATTTGTCCGACAGTATTGTGTCCCAATGCTAATTACATATGGTAATTAAACATTAAAACACCTGCGGCTTATAGTCCAGTGCGGCTTATATATGTACACATCATTCAATTTAGGTGCTGCGGCTTATAGTCAGGTGCGGCTTATAGTGCGAAAAGTACGGTATTTACATTATAAAAAAGTAACTCTACTTACAGTAGATTTCATTCACAGTTTGTGAATCACGCCTGGTGATACTAAATCCAGATTGAACTCTGCCATTGGAAAGGGGAGATTTGGCCCAATCAATAGATGTGCGACTTGGCCATAATAAGGTAATTTATAGGCCTGATATTCTATATTCATATTTCAAATGGCATGTGTCCGGATGGCAAAATTCAGTACTGTATCTACAAAAAACACTGTAAATCATCTGCCTATTAATTTGCTTAGATAATTTGTACACTTGATCTCAAGAAGGTGCTGAATGAGCTCAGTGGCAACTTTTCATGTCTGGTCAATGTTAGCATGGTGTTATTCACCATCAAAGATGGAGGGGGGGGGGGGGGGGTCATTACAATTTACTTAAGCATAGTAACAGACACAATATTTCTGACACTGGGTCATTCCCTGAGGTCCATAGATGTCCCTAAATACCAAGAACATGCAAATGGACTTGTAGAAGTGGAGCAATCTTCCATTTACATGGGTATGTACTTTTAGGCACATTTTCTGAAAATACTGTATGGCTAGGGCTTAAGAGGTTAATTTACCATCTTTAGATAATACAGTTTGAAAACATAGTTCCTTTGAAAACTAAATATGGTTATTCTGAGGTACTCAATTATTCTTATTGAATTCATGGTAATCTAAGAAGATAATGGTGCCAGAAAGTTTTTCAGTCAGACAAATCATGTGATAACAGATAATCATTATTATAATATTGACAGAATTAATGTTTATGACTGAAATCAACAGTCAGAACTAGGGCTGTCTTAAATACTTCGAAGCTTCAAAGCTTCGTTCGATGGCACAAGCTTCGAACATTAAAAAAAAATCGAAGTTTAAAATTATTATTATTATTTTTTTTACTTCGATTTGTGTGTGTGTGTGTGTGTGTGTCAGCGTTTCCGTTAGCCGGTAATTACCGGTATTTGACCGGCAAAATCTGTTGAAGTCCGACATATTTAATCTCTCCGGTCTTAATGTCCGGTGAAAATAATTCCCTGAGTCTAAGCACAATTTGATTATTTGAATTGTATTAAAATAGGCTAAAATTAAATAGCCTATGCGATGAACGAAACAATCATTACATGATTTGTTTCATCGTTGCTTCTAATAATGACAACGACGTTGTCAGCGAGAGCTTAGTGCTGGGTGTGCGAACTTTTGTGAAGCTGCAGAGCCGGAGCAACAGCAGCACAATGCAGTACTCCAGCAGTACTCCAATTCAGCCATTTTCAATTCAATGTTGGGTGGGGGGCGCTGTTGTGCGGTTCCCAGAAAAGAGCCAATAACAGCTGAATCTGCTGCTCTGCAGCGCCATACTCTCGCAAATAAGTCATTGGGAGGTGGAGAGAGAGAGAGTCGTCACGCAGACCCACGATAATGTTGCCGTCTCTCTCTGCCAAATTTCTCAGTTCTTCGCTTGATATAATTAATACAAATGTCCAATATAACGGAATTCGTTAGCTCATAAAAATGTGATTATAACAGACTGTTGTTTATTAATGTCGGGCGACTGCCCACAGACACCTATTTGATTTAAAGTCGGCAGCAGCACGAGTCTCGGGACTTATTTTATTTGGAATATAATGACTTTATACGCAAAAGTAGCCTAGTTTTAAGTAAAAATATTATAAATCTACATGCCTTGATGATGTCATTCTTTTGTTTTGTTG
Organism: Notolepis coatsorum; assembly: GCF_963971535.1. NCBI lineage: Eukaryota > Metazoa > Chordata > Actinopteri > Aulopiformes > Paralepididae > Notolepis > Notolepis coatsorum. The sequence continues at coordinate 201,175,975 of NC_140167.1, read as the reverse complement.
TCATTCTTTTGCCTATCAATTGTTTTTAAGCTCAATAAACTCTGACCGGAATGTCTCTCATTTGACCGGTAGATTGAAATCTACCGGACACTGAGGCCGGCAACAATTTTTTCTAACGGAAACCCTGGTGTGTGTGTGTGCATGGGGCCATTGGGTGGGGCCGGGGGACAAATACACTCGAGGAAAGTAACCCAGCTCAGCACTGCCCAAATTATATCATTGTGTGTGTGTGTGTGTGTGCGTGGGGCCATTGGGTGGGGCCGGGGGACAAATACACTGGAGGAAAGTAACCCAGCTCAGCACTGCCAAAATTATATCATCACTATTGCCTGTTTGAAGGATATCATCCTCAAACACATATACACCTACATGCCTTGTAGAATTCGACACATAAGAAAGAAAGATACTGGGATGAATAAACAAAATAGGAAATAAAATGTAGAAATGCATGCAATACATAAATAAATATGAATCTCCATATATGAAATAGTACATTTAGATAAGGTGCTACTGAGATGTTTTGGTGAGTTCTTTGTTTTTTTAAAGAAGTAGCCCTTCTTAAAAATGCATGAACATTCACTGATAATTGGTCTGTAGTGGAGTCTACAAGGTCTACATTGCCGGACCATGTAGAATCCGGACCTTGTAGACTGACATAATTCTGTGCATACTGTAGTTTAGTCTACACAGGCCATATTTCAAATAATCAAAATCTTACTTCATTCATCTTAAATAGGGATGTCCGATATTATCGGCCTACCGATATTATCGGCCGATATCGGCATTAAAATGTGCTATCGGAAAATATCGGTATCGGTTTTTAATTATTATTATTTTTTTTTTTTACATTTCTATAGAAATGATGTCCGATATTATCGGCCTACCGATATTATCGGCCGATATCGGCATTAAAATGTGATATCGGTTGATATCGGTATTGGAAATTAAGAGTTGGACAATATTGGTATATCGGTATCGGTAAAAAAGCCAATATCGAGCATCCCTAATCGTAAACATTCTTGATTTGGGGGATTGGTAGTTCCCATGAAATCTGAAGTTGTTCAAACGACAACAGCGATCCACCTTGAATTAAATCACACAGCCGAGTGAAACCTTGTTGGCTGCGTCACAGTCACGAAAGGGGCTACTTAATTCATTAATCCAATCCACTTTATTTATAGAGCACATTTAAAAACAACAAAGTTTACCAAAGTGCTGTACAAGTCCCAGACAAAAAAAAAATTAAAATTATAAAAAAAAAATATATATAATATATATATATATATTTTTTTTAAGCTTCGAATTAAAGGGGAGCTCCAGTAGCTCACCGCGTACCTCGAACGCTATTTCGGCGTCGGGGACAACCGTGCGCGTCACGGATCTGGGGTACACGAGTTCGACTCCCGGACTCGCCGTACTTTCTCAGAGTGTCTTTCCCCCCATCTATACCCCATTCAACCTGTTTCTGTCGTTCATACTTGACCAGAAAAAGCGATAAACGCGAAAAGAACCAGCTGACTGGTCAAAGTAAAAAAAAAAAAAAAAAAAAAAAGCTTAGAATTAAAACCGAAGCTCGGCCCCGAAGCTTCGATTGCCAAAAAAAGCTTCGAAGGTCAGCCCTAGTCAGAACATGGGAGTCAATGCAGGTCTTGAACACTTCCTGGTATTCCCACCCCAGCCTCGTTTTTAAATGTTTAAGATGGAATCTAGATCAATGAACAGCCCCCCCCCCAACAGGTAACCAGCGGAGAGAGATCCACCTACAACAGCAGCTCCACTTGGAGGAGGAAGTAATTTAGGACCTGCTCCGAGGTCACCATTTGGCACACATGCGAACCATGCATACAATGCGTATCTGCGATTAACCCATCCCGTCGTCCTTCCCCCCCAAGGGCAGCCGGGAGCAGACAGGCGCCACGTGAGCCGCGCCAGGGGACCAATCCAAGTGCTCCTGTCCGTCTTCGTCAAGGACGCCACAGCGTTAGCGATCTTGTTGTTGTGCATGTTTTTCCATTGGGTTTATCTTATCGGGGGGGGAAACCCTTGCGAGCACGGGGAGAACATGCAAACTCCACACAGAAAGGCCTGGGAGATACCCCACCTGGGTAACTGGCATCATGGAAACCTGGTCCCCAAGCGGGATTCGAACCCTGGACCTTCTTGCTGTGAGGCGACAGTGTTAACCACTACACCACCGTGCCGCATGTAGTGGGAGGAGAACTCTGGAGAGAGGACTGGCGGAGAGAGAGAAAGGGAGAGGACTGGCGGAGAGAGGGAGAGGACTGGCGGAGAGAGAGAAAGGGAGAGGACTGGCGGAGAGAGAGAAAGGGAGAGGACTGGCGGAGAGAGAGTAAGCGAGAGGAGGACATCACAGCAGGAGGAGCAGCCCTCCTCACACTTGACTTCAGTGAGTCCATAAGTTGACCATGAGTTGACCACCAGGGGGAGCAGCTGAACTACATCTCTTGTTCCAGCTTTGAGGAGAGTTGATGGTTTACATTTACATTATATTTACATTTAGTCATTTAGCTTTTACCCAAAGCGACTTGCATGTTCTGTACAACAGGCCAGCAGGAAGGGTACAACTCTGGCAGCTAAGTAACAATGTTTGTCAAACACTGTCACACTTGAGTGCATAGCATAGTAGGTAGTAATATAGGCATGGTAGATTCCTTTTATTTTAATAAAAAATAAATATATATTTAGAAACAGAGGAAAGAGATGTTATAGAATGTAATGTAGCCAGGATTCATACAGTATGTGACTGAATCTCACTCTGACACAGTTCTTAAATAGTTTTGCTTTCTTTCTTGGTCTCAGGGAAAGGAATGGAGCAGAAACAAGGCTGAAAAGGATCAAGGAGACAGAACGAGAGGAAGCTTCCAGAAGGAAGCGCCAGAAGGACCAAGTTGTAACCCGTTCTCCATCTTCCCTCCAATGCCACCTCCCCCATTCAGCGGCCAAGGGGTAAGTGGGTGTGTGTGTGTGTGTGTGTGTGTGTCTTTGCCTCATGGCCTGTATCACGTAAATTCTACACTTAAGGCAACTAGATCGTCATGAACACGTTTCAGAAAATCACGTCTGCGATGTAATTAGGACCTGATTTGACTAGTCTGTAAATGGAATCCACCATCTCGTTCTGGTGTACTAATAATATAAATGTTCCCGTCTAGGATATTTCTTTGCCGTTTTTGACACCTCCCCCCCCTCTCATGTACATGTGGCCCCCCAGAGCCGAGGGACAGGAAGCCGGGGCCGGTTTAGACCTGGATGCGGCGGGCTTGTCCAGCCTGCTGCTCTCCTGGTACCTGTGTGGATACCATACCGGCTGCTATGTGGTTAGCAAACATCTGTCTATATATATCAGATTCTGTACGTGCCAATTGACCATATTACGGCGGCCATTTTGTGACGGTGCTCGGGAGATAGAGCAGTCGTTTGGTAATCCGGAGGTTCCTGGTTTGATTCCCGCTTCTCCCGGGCAGCATGTCGGAGTGTCCTTGAGCAAGTCACTTAACCCCTAACTACTCCAGATGAGCAGGTTGGCACCTTGCATGGTCGCCTCCGCCGTCGGTGTGTGAATGTGTGAGTGAATGAGCAAAATGTGAGGAACAAATTATAAAGCGCTTTGGATAAAAAAAAGCGCTATGTAAACTTACCATTTGGTCTTATGTCATGCTTAGGTTAGGTTAGGTTGTGGACTTCAGGAGGTCGGGGGTCAAGGACTACAGCCCCCTCAGCATCGACGGGGCACCGGTTGAGAGAGTGAACAGTTTCAAGTACCTCGGAGCCCACATATCCGAGGACTTGACATGGACCACACACATTGACAGTGTTGTGAAGAAGGCACGACAACGCCTCTACTTCCTCAGGCGCCTAAGGAAGTTCCAAGTCAGTCAGAAGATCCTTAGGAACTTCTACTCATGTACAATAGAGAGCATCCTGACCGGCAACATCACCTCTTGGTTTGGGAATAGCACTGCACAAGACCGTAGCAGACTACAAAGAGTGACACGTTCAGCCGAACGCACAATTGAAGGGGGGCTTCCCACCCTCCAGAACATTTACAACAAGCGATGCAGGGGGAAGGCTAAGAGAATCATCAAGGACTCCAGCCACCCGAACAACTGCCTCTTTGAACTGCTGCGGTCAGGCAAGCGATACCGGAGTCTTAAGGCGAGCACAGAAAGACTCAGAAGAAGCTTCTATCCCCAGGCCATCAGGCTGCTAAACGAACAATAAACACTATGCAACAACCATCAAATGCACACAGCACACACACCCACACGCACACACTCACTTAAACAAACAACACACTGCAGCACCCACTCTCCACACTTTAGATCACACAAACACACTTTATATTTATTGGTAAAGGATTTGCACTACAACTCGTACACCTACTGTAAATTGTACCTAAATTGCACCTCATCCCATTTCTGCCTTGCACTATATAGTACTGTATATTATATGGTAACTCAGTTACGTCTATTCTGCATCGAACATTGTACATATGTCTATACTGAACACTGTGACCTCATTTTTTTTTACTTCTAATTTACATGCTATACTATGTTATTTTATTTCATACTTATCTTGTCTTGCACAGTCTCTGGAGCGTAACAGTAAGAAGCATTTTGTATAAAAGTATTCTGTACTTCTGTATGACAACTATTAAAGAAACTTGAACTTAAAAAAAAAAAAAAAGGGAATCCCAACCTGAGCTGAGCGTGACATAAGAGCCGCTGTTTGAATATGGTCAATAAGGAGAGAAAATGGTGACTGTCACCTTTTTAGTGTTTGCGTTCATAAAGATTCCAATCACCACTTGTTTTCTCAGACTTTTTGATTAGGGATTAAAGTTTTGAACTTGCATGAATGGGACATTTAGCAACATGCTATGTATAAGATAAGATGGAGAAGCAGAACAGTTGGCAGTGCTGCTCTTAATTTGGCATTGTATTTTAAGAGCATCTCTGAAGTTGTATTCTGCAAAATATTCTACTTTTCTATCTTATCCACAGCATAATATGGTTATACTGTTGCAAACATTTCTGATTTGTGAAAGTTCAGACTTTGACAGATTTCTTTAATCCCTAATCAAAAGGTCTATGAGAGAATGAATGGTGATTTAATTCTTTATGAATTCAACCATTACATGGGGATGGCTGCTGCTTTGCCCATTACTTAGTAGACCTTTAATGTTTGTTTAATGGACCTCATTTCTCTTCATTGTTGTATGTCATAAAACATTGAAAGATTCTGAAATGCTTGGCCAAATGTTATTTATTATATTGTGTAAAACATGCATGCCAAAATCTTCTAATTGAAATTTGTTCTGCTTATTACTTGAAAAATAATGCTCATTGTTTTCTTTACAGTGTCGTTTATTGCATTTATTTTTACAATAATAACAGAATAACTTTGTATGGTTGCTTGTGAATTCATGTGTTAATGCGTCTTTTGTTTCTAGGGTTCTATTCAACAGTCAAAAGCACCTTCCAAAGGCCCTACAAGTTCCAGTGAATAAGATACAGTTACTTACAGTATGGTTTGTTAGTCTAGTGCAGGGGTCGGCAACGCACACTCTGCAGTGGCTCCCTGTAGGTTTGGGGGAAAAAAGAATAATATCGAAATAAATAACGGCACATTTCTTTTTTTTTATCCACTTTTTCTCCTTATTTTCTATTTTTCTCCCATCCCAATTTCGTGTTTCCAATTCTCCCCTGTCTTGAACGTTGCTCGCATATGCCCCCCCACTGGTCGGCTGTAGGGAGGATAGAAGCCTTGCATCACGTGTCCCCTCCGGTACACAAGGAGGTAGCCTGTCACATATTTTCACCTGCCAGCGCGGACTCTCATTGGCGAGGTGTAACGTGTGGGAGGCTCACACTACCCCCGCTATTTCCTGTCTCTGCTGTGCAGGCGTCCCCCAACTGACCTGTAGGAGTCGCTGTCCACAACGTCCAGGTTACCACCCATCGACTTCCACCCGCTGGCTCTGCCAATTGAGTTAGTATGACGGCCGGCCCAAGCCGGAGGCAACGCCGACAGCCGCATTAGAGCCCAGTGTCTCTTGTGTTGGTGACGAGCGCAATGTCCGCTGCGCCCCTTAAATAACGGCTATTTTTATTATGGAGATCGAGGTGATACTGTGAACTGAAATTAAAAAGTGTTTTTCATCTACTAAAATACGTCGCACCCCATGCCTCTCCCTGCTGTCCGCAGGTGGCTAATCTTGAGTTTCCGACCCCCCCAATAAGCTAACCCTGGATAAATCCCAAAAGATCCAAATAGATGGTTTAATTCAGGGTGGACAGATTAATTTGCTTTCACTACTAATGATCCGCATCTTACCTGTATGCTTGATATGTAGCGAGAAATTGGCAAACAACAATAAAAAACATAACTCGCCACTCAGAAAAATCAAAAGCATGTATTTAATAAAATCCAAATTTTATAAAAAGTCTAAAATGAGTGCTTGAGAAAGCTTTTGGTAAAGTGTGTACCGGTAAAAAAAACAAAAAAAAAAACTGATTATCCAAGATGGCCATCCACTTCAATTCATTCTGACGCTTGAGTCACAACAATAGACTTCTTCGTCAACTTTCACCACCTTCCCTCTCTCACTCTCACCCGCTCGGCTGCCGTCTCTTTCGGAGCGGACGCTCGTTGGCTACAATGGTGATCAATCATTTTCAATATCAGTGATTCAGCAGTGATTGGTCAGTTCTAGACCGTTCCGAACCGGAAGTGGTCATTTGACGGAGCGGCCTGTCAAATGACGCTCGCCGGACATATCGTCATGTAACTCGAGACCTGAAGCACGCAACTGGTGTTGAGTGTAGTGGCGATCGAAAGACGGCAAATTCAACTTTCGAATGGTGCATTGGATGATCCTCGAAAAATACAGCCCGACCCGGTAGACGAGGTTAACAAACTTAAACATTTTCTAAACACGGTTTTATAATAACTTAATAAATAAATAAAAACGTAAAATCTACTACTACTAACATACTAACGAAGCAACAAGAGTATTTTCAATGAGGCTATTATTATTATTATTATTATTATTATTATTATTATTATTATTATTATTATTATTATTATTATTATTATTATTATTATTATTATTATTTAGCAACAAGATAGCCTACATAGAACATAAATAGCCTGTCTCAGACTGACTCACATGGTCCCGGGGTGTCTGACGGGAGCGCATGCAGCCTGGTCACAATCAGTCCAAAAACACTCTCGGATGGTACAGATGTCGCGGGTATACAGAGGTACCGGCGTGCCAGCTCTGCCAGCCTGGGGAATCCCCCCGCAAGTGACGGAAACATAGCTTTCGGTCGTCAGCGCAGTCCAGCTGTCTGTCGTCAGGGCAACTTTAACAACAATTTAACAATAGGTACATACTAGAAATAAGCTTTTGAATAAATTCCATATGTATATAAAACGCTATACACTGTTATCTTCATTTTAACCTCTTAAGCCCTAGCCATATTTTCTGAAAATTCTCCTAAAAGTACATACCCAAGTAAATGGAAGATTGCTCCACTTTTACAAGGTCCATTTGCATGTTCCTCTAGTCTAGGGACATCTATGACCTCAGGGAATGTATTCCCAGTGTCAGAAACATTGTGTCTGTTACTATGCTTGAGTAAATTGTAATGAACCAAAGGATATTATAAATCTTTCTCTTTTTTTTTCATCTTTGATGGTGAATAACACCATGCTAAAATTTACCAGACGTGATTGCCACTGAGCTCATTCAGCACCTTCTTGAGATCAAGTGTACAGAAAATCTAAGCAAATGAATAAAGGGCAGATGATTTACAGGGTTTTTTGTAGATACAGTACTGCATTTTGCCATCCGGACACATGCCATTTGAAATATGAATATAGAATATCAGGCCTATAAATTACCTTATTAAGCCAAGTCATACATCTATGGATCGGGCCAAACCTCCTCTTTCCAATGGCAGAGTTCAATCTGGATTTATGAAATCCTGAATGAAATCTACTCTAAGTAAATTAACTTTTTTATAATGCAAAATGCTCCGCCATTTTCATCCAATTGAGACACGTTTTTCCTAGATGTTCACAGAACGGCAAAGAAACAAACTTCATTCTATTTGTATTACAATAACGTTCAGGTTTGTTCGACCCATGAGACATAATCATGAAAAAGAATGGCTCCAAGTTTGACGGGGGCTGACGTGAGCTGGGTAGTGTAGTTTTATGAAATTTGAAAGCCCTGGGTCTCTTCTTTCAAAAGTCTACACTCACTTTTGGCTGTCCCATTTCCTTTCCGTCAATATCCACCGGTTTCTGACTCAATGAGCTGAGATTTCTATAAACTCATATGTATTCATATAACACCTAAAATCATTGGTAAACAAACGTAGTGCAGAAAATATACACTTTGACTGCTGTTTTGATTAGGGTCTTTACTCTTGGCTACATTCGAGAGAGAAAAAAAACGCTACATTAATGAATATGGCCTGTGTTGATCTATTTATGGCATGAAATTATTGTTGGTCCGGTACCGGACCGCTCGAGCTTAACACAATAGCTGCCACGCAATATAAGCATCCTGTAGTAGCTACCGCCAGCGCTGTAGACTGTGGGAGTCGCTCACCTTGTTTGCAGGGCTATAACTATTTAAATATTATAGCTATGCAATAGTATTGTCCATTCGACATCAGGTATCTATCGTTCAAGATGTGGGAAAGTAATATTTTTTCCACATACATTGTCGTTTTATACTGTGGTGAATATAAGTATAGTTTTAGAGTGGTCTAGGATAATTCCTATAACGCTAGTAATAGGCCGCGATGCATATTATACTTAATCCATTGGCATTTTGTCCCTATACACGCTACAATAAAAAATTCAAATGCATATGATCGGTATATATTATGTTCCATCATGCATGCAGGAAATGGGGGGGGGGGGGGGTCGTTTATGATTAATTGATTGTCAATAACGGCATTCGTCAGTACAACAGCATACTGTACGTTGATCAGATCGATTGCACTGATAGAAATGGACAATAAAGCTGGAATTAACGTTAGATTGCTCTTACCTCTGGCCGATGAGACTGCAGAAAGAATATTCCAATAATTTGATTGCCATCTGCTAGATCATATTTCCGTTTGGCCGACGCCATAAGCTCCAAAAGCATAATGATTCTTGCGTCTCGAAGGCGATTCAATGCACTTGACTGTGTATCTGGATCCATGTTACAAAATAACTCCGCCCGGACGACATTCACTGACGCACAGAGCCAAGCTTCCTGCAGAAAGTAAGTGCAACACCGGCCGAATACCACCAGGTGGCGGTATCGGGCCGTTGCAATCTCAGACAGAGTGCCAGATTTTCACACAGCCTTGCTGGATGAATTATGAATGGAAATAGCGAATAAAATAAATAACAATCATAACAACGAGTTATTCGCTATTCGCGTTATTCGATTGGCGGGCTATAACGAGTTAACTCGTCTTTGTCGGGAAATGTGTTAAGGGGTTATGGGTAAATAGGTTTTGTGGCTCCAGGTGAATGTTATTTTGTGCAGGAGGGGGCAAAATGGCTCTTTTAATAGTAACGGTTGCCGACCCCTGGTCTAGTGGATGTTGGGCTTGTGTTTTGGAACATGCTTGGCCTTGTTGTGGCCTTGCTGTTGTATTTAAATAAATGTGTTGGTATTTCTCTAACCAATGTTTTGGGCAGTTACAGTAGTTAGGAGGTAGTTAATACTTTAATGGAAGAGAAAGTCCTCTTTTAATAATTGAGGATAGAATGATGTGGTTTGAGGTATGATGGATTTCTAAGGTACACAATGTGTAATGATTAGAATATATACGCTCATATTTCTAAATAAGGAGGTATTTTCTTTACATTTTATGTTACAGAATGGTTCAAGACATGGGGATTTGAAGGACATGGGTCATTTCTTTCAACTGGAGTTGAGTTTGTGGACTGAACGTTCTACTGACAGCCCACGTTAGTTCCCTTTGATGCTGTAAATCTTTTTCATTTATTATTTTTCTTTCAGGGAGGTTTGTCACCCAGATACTCATTTATAGAATGGGAACAAACTGCAGAACAACATACCCCATTACTGTGTTGGGGTGTTATTCAACCTTTTGTAATTATTATTTAAATTAATTTGTATGTTCCTTAAGTTCCTTAAGTTTTGTATTATACATGTGCCAGTGCACTAAAGACCCGATATGTTTTTTCTTTTCAACCATACGTGTTGGTGTGGGTTATATATTACCATATAATCTTGAAGAGTTTGGTGTGTACCGTAGATGGAACATGAGCTTTTTGGATTCGTCTTAACCCATTGTAAATGACAAATAGGTGTGTTTTACTCCTAACCCTACCAATACAACTTTTACAGACAGAAAATACAACAAATACAATTAAACATATGCTTGTGTAGTGTTAGTTATCTCTGCCAATTAACAAATACAATTAAACATATGTTTATTTAGTGTTCGTTATCTCAGCCAGCTCAGCCAATCAACTAGGGAATTAAAACCTGTGTTCATTCCATTTTTCTTTTTTTTTTTTTGGTGGAGGGGCTATCACTGTATATATTTGGATTACAGATTGGGCCTTTAAGATTTTTGTGTGGTTTCAGTTATAAAGACCATGTTGTTCTTTCTCACTTAAATCATTTTGATGTCATGCCTTGGCTTAATCGATTTTAGGGAGGCCACTGTTCTATGTATATGACATAACATAATAGTAGTAGTAGTAAAGGAATACAAATGTGAATTAAACTCTTTGTAGTGTAAAGGAAAATGAATGCACTGATAATAAACAAGTGAAAACCTGCTATATTGAATTGTTCCTGAGTCAATGATTATTATCTTTGAAAGAAAATATGGGTTGTGTGTTATATATGTGTGTGTGTATACAGTGTTAACCTCAGTATCACTTATTTATGAAGTAAAAGATTGTTATTAAAATTAAAATAATATGGTGATTATTGTAACTTGTACACCTGGAGTGATAACTTTGGCACAAACTGTTTAACATGGGGCTGACTGACTCCTCTTAGTCACAAGTCATAACTGGAAAATTATCTGCACATATTTGTCATCACAGTAATACTAGAAATAAAATGGTAAATGGTGCATTTATGTATTATATCTCTTATCCAAAACGCTTTACAATTTTGTACCTCACATTCACCCATTCACTCACACATTCACAGTTTCCTCCCTCTCATGTATATATTTTCTGTTAGGATCTCTGTTTAACAGTACTGTATATTTGCATATTGTGTATGTCACAAATGTAACTACTGTATATCTGTATGTCATAAATGCCATGATATATATATATCTGTATGTTGTCGTGTATGTCATAAATGTCATTATGAATTGAAAATGGGGGACCCTGATGTAAACAAGACAAAAGTCTTTCTCTGGTCTGCATCCCCTTAACAATTGTGTGTATTGAGCTGTACTGTATTGTACTCATTCTGCAATCTGTTAATACAGTTTTCAATCAATCAATCAAAAAAGGTCAGAGCCGGACATCAAAGAGTCAATTATAGGTTGCTATACATGCCTGTATAGCAATATACAGAAGATATGTATATATACCTCAAATTAATAATAAATAATGCTGGTTAGTTACACAGGGGACTAACGATAACGGAAGGATACATAACCTCTCAAGTTCAATGTGGGTTCTTCTGAACCGACCAGTCACAGCTGATGGCGAAATGATTGACAACCATTGTAGCCAAGCAGCTCATTTTAACTGCTTCAGTTAAAATAGCAAGTGCAATGACAGACAGTCTGAGAAGGGTGTGCACTAGACTCAGTCAGACTGCAGAAGACAAATTTAGTTAACTGGAGTCACTGCTTTTAAGTTGTATGGTAAGTTGAACAATGCTCTGACACACTTGAATCCTGATATTGAAATGTTTGTGCAATTGGTATTTTTTTTTTTACAACTCTTTATTTTTCAATTTTCACATAAGCATACACTATCTAGGTTGTCCTCGGACGGGCCCTCCATCGGTGCTTCCAGTCATCCCGATCCTCCATGCATCTGGCTAGCTCGCCGGTGCTTTCTGTTCCCGCATCTCTCCTGAGTACGTCCACGTAGGTTAACGTGGGACGTCCTCGTGATCGATGCCTGTGTGTTGGTTCCCACAGCACAAGTTTGCTGGTTGGCATCTCATGGTGTCTCTGGCAGTGACCTGCCAGCCTCATTCTCCTGACTGCCACTTTATCGCTCACCTTTAGCACCCCCCCATACAAGATTGCATTAGTGACATGCTCATCCCTGTTGATGTTGAGCACCACGCGCATCATTCTGGTGTAGCACCCATCCAAGGACTTCTGCAGGGTGGGCTTCTAGGTCCAGCATTCACTGCCATACAAAAGGACAGACTCAACTGTTGCATGAAAGAAGTTGAGCTTGATTTGACGGGGGAGGTTGGATTTCCACACACGTCATGCCGTTCAGAGCCCTCCACGCAAGCGCCTTCCTCACTTTAAGGTCTTGCTCGGACGAGTTGACCCAGTTCACAATAATAGGACATACAGGACAAACAGGACAAGACAGTGTTGTATGGTGGGGGGGGGGAGCGAGCTGTATTTGCTCTTGATATGTCAGGTCTGTTTTGATTGTGTCATGGCAGTCTTTAACCGTCTGACGGCTCATATGTTGTCCATTTCGACCAGCGTCTGTCGTATGTCTCGACCTTCATTCTCAGCAGGAATGTCATTTTTTCCATAACGCTTATCTCCTCCACTATGCCCCTCCATGTCTCTTTGTCTGGAGCGGCTTCTTTGAGCCAGCTCCTTGTGATGGCCTTCTTACCAGCTATTGTCATGATTTTGAACAGGTACAAGTCTTCATTGTGTATGGTCTCCTCTGTGATCAAACCCAGGTATATCAGCTGGGGTTCCATGGGGAATTCATAGTTAAGAATTCTGTACATTTCCTGTGTAACACTCTTCCAAAATGGTTGCACTTTATATCACATAACCAGAATATGTGAGAGTGGTTGGCATTCATCTGTCCACACTGTCTTCAGCAGGGTTGTTGCCCTTTTAATTGTTTACTCTTAATTTGCGGTGTGATAAAAAATCTCATCACATTTTTCCAACCGAATTCTCTCCATCCTCTAGAGCTAGTGGATGAGTGTTGTGTCTCACATATAGAATGCCAATCATCCTCCGTCAAGATTATACTCAGTTCACTTAACCATTTCTTCTTCACATTATATGAATCACAGTTGTTACGAGCTTGTAAACTTTTGTACATTTCCGATACTATTTTCACTGGAGTTTGCGTATACGCCATTTCCATCATTGCCACCACCCCGTTACCACCTACTGATATCCCATTCTTGACTTCTGTATCATAGAAGTGTCGCAGCTGTAGATATCTAAACAAATGGTCATTTCCCAAGTCAAATTTTCTCTTAAATTGCTCAAAAGACATGACGTTATGGTTCTCTAAGAGTGTACATATGGCTGTTATACCTCTATCCCTCCACCTGTCAAAAGTGGCGTCCAGTGCTCCCGGGCTGAAGCCTGGGGTCTGGGAAGGCCAAATCAGAAGTCTACTGTCTTCTTTTGATTTGTATTTCCTGACCACCTCATTCCAAACCATCAGTGTGTGGTCCACTATTCAATTATTTCCCTTTTTTGTTGTGTGTTCTTTCCCACCCAATCTGACCTGAGGTTGGACACGTCCTAGGTGGGTCTCTATGTCCTTCCACCTGGCCCTGTATGCTCTTGAGCACCAGTAAACTGCATACCTCAGCTGGGCTGCATAGTAGTATTCCTTTAGATTAGGTAGTGTCAGGCCTCCTCCCTCTTTTTCAATTTGCAATGTTTTGAATTTCACCCTAGGTCTGCCCCCCGCCCATATGAACCAAGAGATCTGTCTGTCCCATGTTATGAATTGGGAGTCGGGGACCTTGACTGGTAGTGAGAGGAAGAGATACAACAGCCTTGGCAGAATATTCATTTTGATCACTTCTATTCTGGTACTGAAATCCATCATGTGTGTAGCCCATCTCGACCAGTCCTTCTGTAATTTATCATTAATCTTATTGTAGTTAGCCGCTTCTAATTTGCGCATATCCTTGGTGATAATCACTCCCAGGTAGGTCATTGATTCAGCTTCCCAGTTCAGTTTGTAATCATTCCTCATTCCACTACTGGGTGAGAAGTTGTAAGTGAGAATATGGGTCTTCGCGACATTCAGCTTGTATCCTGACATCCAGCCATAATCATTTAGTATGGTCATTAACTTGTGGAAGGTCGAATTTGGGTTCTGGAGGTATATTATAATATCATCCGTGAAAAGGCCTATCCTGTGTTCCCCCTCTGCTATTCTAACACCCTTAATTTCTTTACTTTCTCTAATGGCTTGGGCTAATGGTTCTACGAAAATCGCGAAGAGGGCGGGGCTTGCACAAAATCCCTGAACAGTTTGAATCTGTCCGACAAGCTACCGTTAATCTTTACTCTGGCATTTGGATTGTCGTATAGAGCTCTTATACAGCTGATGAATTGTTCGTCGAATCCAAATCTTTCCAAAACCCTAAACAGGAAGGACCACCTGACCCTGTCGAAGGCCTTTTCCGCATCTAAGCTCACTAGGGCTGCCGGGAGTTGTTGTTTTTCCACCTGTTCTATCACATGTAAAGTGCGCCTAACATTGTCCTGTGTCTGTCTGCCTATTATGAACCCTGTCTGGTCCTCGTGAATCAGGTCAGGGAGGATGTCCTCCATTCTCCTAGTCAGTATAGATGTGAACAGCTTGTAATCCCCATTTAACATCGATATGGGACGATATGATTCGCAATGCTCCTTATTCTTCCCTTCTTTTGGTATAACTGCTAGCACCGCCTCTTTCCAGGACGGGGGGTGTTACAAAGGGTCAGATTAAACCAAATATATTTATTTATTGCTTGAGATCCCTTGTATAATATTTGTATATCGTTTGATATCCCTTGTATATTCTTTGTATATATACACGGAATATCCCTTTACCTGGGTACAAACCAGACCATAATATTCGCTCTCCTATTGGACAGCGACCCCTAGGCGCCAACGACCATACCCCCAATGGCAAGTTCAAAGGCAACGCCAAGGCATGTCTCAACATGTCCAGGTTTGCGCAGTAATACGAGACAGAACTGAGGTTGGCACTAGATAATTCACCTTTACGTATAAATACGGCGCAGGTGGATACAGCAGCACTTAGCACTAAAAACGTTGATGCCTTCACCACGAGACAACGTGTAGTGAAGTGGGCAACTTTGCCTCTGAATAGAGCCTTGAGAACCGCGTGCGAATATATTGCTAAAGTGTCAGAGTTTAACGCAGTACCGTTGAGTTCGACTTATTCTAATGTGAAGTCTATCATTTATAGTGTATCGTGCGGCTACCGTTCTTCAGTGACCAGCATTGCCACCGGTTCGTCGTGTATATAGCTAGTGCACTTGTCCAGGCTGGGCGGCCTAGACTCGTGCCCCCACCCGAGGAGTCTTAGACGAGAGCCGTTGGATATGTACACCGGAGAACCTACACCGGCGACTGCAGAACCTTTTCTGGTTGGATTATATTGCTTTGGTACCGTGACTGCTGGAGCAGAGAACCGTCTACCCCACTATCGTGTGGGATCTACCCCCCGTGAGGAGCATCCCTCGAGCCCGCCTCTAGGAAGAGGCTGGCTAGCTTTCATCCATGCTGTCGAGCATACTGGATTATAGCTGTTGCTTTGTCTACCGATCAAGGGAGTACTGCACTGGTTCCTGTATCTGGAACCTCGTTATTCCTCGTTGACCCAGACTTTGCACCCGAACATTCCTCTACCCTGCCGGCCTTACACCCGGAGGGAACCCCCCAGTGTCTCCAGCTGGTACTAGTGTGCCTTATGTAATTGCTATGCTACAGGTGGCGTCAGTTTAGACCCATCTTACTATTCTCATTGACTTACGCTCTTGACCTACTTTACGTGTGTTCTTCGCCTTACAAGCGCGAGTATAATTCTCAATCTGTAACCTAACGTTGCTTGCTCTGATAATAATAAATACCCTCCAAATAGAACTTTATGTGTCATTGCCGTATTCTTGTGTGGGTGTTCACCATATATATTCATGTACTGTATGGCCAGTAATTAAAGTACATAACTAAGTAGTGGTTTAATATACCATACTCTCAATACAGTCAGGGAATTGTACCCCTCAGTTACAGGGGAGCTTCTGCCTTTTCAAGTGTCCAGTTAAAAGAAATCTAGCATTACTGGGGCCAGGTCTTCTTTAAAGATTTTGTACCACTCGTTTGGAAATCCGTCGCTCCCTGGTGTTTTGTTTGCTTTCAGTCTTCCTATGGCTATATCTAGTTCTTCCTTTGTGATGGGGGAGATCAAGGCTTTATTCTCTATTTTCCCTATACTCGGGAGGTCCAGGGATGCTAAAAACGGTACAATTTTCTCCTCGTCTTCCATCTCGGGTTGCGAGTACAACTTTTCATAGTATTCCTTGAATATACGTTGAATTTCTTCAGGTTCATAAATCGCTTCTCCTGTTTGGGGTTCCCTGATCTTGTGAATAAAGTGTCTACTCTGCTGGGCCCTGAGTCGTTTTGCTAAGATCTTGGTTGCCCTCGGGCCTGATTCATAGAAGGCTTGTTTTGTGTATCTTAAATTCTTCTCTAGCTCTCCCTTTCCCATCTCCTCAAGTTGTGATTTTATCCCCTTCATCCAAACTTTTTCAACTTTTCATGCTCTATTTTTGACGTGTGTTTCTTGCAGGAAGATCACTTGTGTCTTCTCTCTTCTGCTTTTTGTCATAATTCTACTTCTCTTTTTTTTTCTTTTTTTTTTTTACTTTATTTTTTAGCGTTTATCGCTTTTCTGGTCAAGCATGACCGACAGTTGCAGGGTGAAACGGGAGAGAGAGCAGGGGGAGACATTCGGCAAATGACGGCGAGTCCGGGAATCGAACTCGGAGTCAATCAGATCCGTGACGCAGCACGGAGTCCCGCGACGCAGCGCGGTAACATGGTGTGCTACTGGAGCACCCCAATTCTACTTCTCTTAACTGGGTTGCTAAGACCGTTGACGTTCAAAGACGCCATTTTCAAGTTATTTCCTGACATTCCTTTTCCAGTTCTTGCATACATTAGCGGCTCCCCTTACCATACATTTTCTCCCGACATTAAACCTGTAACATTTAGCACACATAGTGACTTCCAAATGAGGGGGGAACACCCACTCCTCTTCGGTATCTATCCTGTTGGTATGTGCGAGGGAAACCCCCTCGTAGGGAGAGGGCCCTTCGCTAAGGGTGTAAGACGAGGTGACAAACTGAAACCCCCCCATCCCTTAATCCAACGTTAACCAATAAAGAAAACCTACGCTAATAAAAATTACCTTGCTCCTCCCGGGCGCTTATTTGAACATTATCACGGCCGTCATGACCGGTCAGAAGGATTCCACTCATTGTTATTTACAATATGTATTCGCTGAGTTTCTCTCTCGCTCTCAGTGCTGCTACTCGACCCGTCTGCCTGCCTGGTGTTGGTGCCGGTGCCTGGTCCCGCTTTCCTCGCCTCCGCTCTCCCTCTCCTCCATCCCTCTCCTTTTCCCCTTCCATTTCTTCCACCGTGATTCCTCGCCTCTTCAGCTCGCTGTGCGCCTCGGTTGCGCTTGTGTAGGTCTTGACTCCGGTGTCCCAGTGGATCCTCATGCTGTAGTTGTGAGGGCTGTGTGTGTGTGGGTCATGAGCAGATAACAGGGACTCTTAAAGTTATACTCACAGATATTTTAGGAGAGGGGAAAAATTAAACAACAGAAAACAACCTTTACAGGTGGAAATCTCAACGTGAGTAATTAAGAAAATAAATCAAGTCCCAAAAAACAGGACTACTCCCAATAAAGAGGTATAGTATAAAAGTAAATAAGCCACAAGGACACCTCCTAATAAAGGAGTTTATATTGGAAAAAGTAAAACAATAAACCTCCACTAAGGGAGTTTATGTGTAGAATCACGTGAGTAGCCTAAAATAAGAATGACTACCATAAAGCTCAATTCTGAATCAGAGATCAGACTACACTTCAATATAATGAGCGTGACCAAAAGGACAGCCGACACTAGGAAAATGAAAAAGCAGTTGACACTGCGATCTCCAAACTTAAATAGACTCCACATGGCCATAGGCACAGCTGCACTGCATCAGGTGCAATCAAGCCCACACACCTGCCGACCCATGAGGCAATTAACCACAGGGAACAGGAATTGACAGCTATCCCTCACAGAGAGGTGAAATAAAGCAAAAATAGACAGCTGTCCCTCACAGAAAGGTGAAATAAGGCAAAAACCATGACAGGAGCCCCCCTCTAGGGGGCGGCTCCATACGGACCCTCTGAGACACGTCTCCGAAACTCCCGAACAAGCTCAGGGTCCAAGATGTCCCTGGCCGGAACCCACGTGCGCTCCTCTGGCCCATAACCCTGCCAGTCCACCAGGTACTGTATACCCCTACCAACACGCCTACTGGACAGGATACGCCGTACAGTATACACAGGTTGGCCATCAACGAATCGAGGGGGAGGTGGAGGTCTCTCTGCAGGAACCAACCTGCTCCTCCGAACCGGCTTAAGGCGGGATACCCTCATCGACGAGGGTAACCGAAGACGCATCGTGACTGGGTTTATCTTGCAAACAATAGTGAAAGGGCCCACAAAACGGGGAGCGAGTTTGCGCGACTCCACCCGTAATGGAAGGTTGCGTGTGTAAAGCCACACCTGTTGGCCCACACGGTAGGAAGGCGCAGGGCGATGGTGTACATCCGCTGACCGCTTGTGCCGGGCCGCAGCATGCACAAGAGCCGAACGCACCCTCTTCCATGTCGCCCGAGACCGACGGATAAACGCCTCGGCAGATGGCACCCCCACATCCCTCTCCTGTTCAGGAAACAGTGGAGGCTGATACCCAAACTGAACCTCAAATGGGGAGAGACCAGTGGATGCATTGCACAATGAATTATGCGCATATTCTGCCCATGCCAGTTGGTGACTCCAAGTGGTCAGATTGGAGGAGGCCAAGCAGCGAAGCGTACTCTCCATAGACTGGTTGGTGCGCTCTGTTTGCCCATTGCTCTCCGGGTGGAACCCTGATGACAGGCTAACCGTCGCACCCAGTATAGCACAGAATGCCTTCCAAAACCGAGCAGTAAACTGGGGTCCACGGTCCGACACCACATCCTGGCAGATGCCATGAATTCGGAAGACATGGTCAACCACCAGTTGAGCGGTCTCCTGAGCAGATGGCAGCTTGACCAGCGGAATGAAGTGAGCTGCTTTGGAGAACCTATCCACCACCACCATGATGACGCTGTGACCATTAGAAGGAGGCAGACCAGTCACAAAATCCATGGCGATGTGGCTCCACGGACGACTAGGAATGGGCAAAGGATGAAGCAGCCCTGGTGGTGACTGTTGAGAAACTTTGTTCCGTGCACAAACGGGGCAGGCTGCCACAAATTCCCGAATGTCCTTCATCATACCAGGCCACCAGAACCTTCTGGCCAAGAAGTCACAAGTTCTGTGCACTCCGGGATGTCCTGTCAGCCGAGAGGAGTGGCCCCACTTCAACACCCGAGAACGAATGCTGTTTGGTACAAATAACCGACCCGGGGGCACCCCACCCGGATCTGGTTCCAAACGTTGTGCCCTCCGCACAGCAGAGTCAATGCTCCATGTCACAGGAGCTAGGATCTGTCCTGCAGGAACAATGGGCTCAGGAGGACGGTCCTCTTCTGATCCATCATATAACCGGGAAAGAGCATCCGGCTTGATATTTTTAGACCCGGGACGGTACGTCATGAGGAAATTAAACCAAGAGAAAAACAGTGACCAGCGAGCCTGTCGCGAGTTTCTCCTCTGAGCACCCTGGATATATTCCAAATTTTTATGGTCTGTCCAGACTGTGAATGGGTGTTCAGCTCCCTCTAGCCAATGGCGCCACTCCTCCAATGCCAACTTGACCGCCAACAGCTCTCTGTCCCCAACATCATAGTTTCTTTCAGCCGGCGAGAGCCCACGTGAATAGTATGCACATGGGTGTACCTTACCGTCGGACGATGAGCGTTGAGACAGAATAGCTCCGACTCCAAGCTCAGAAGCATCCACCTCGACGATAAATGTCAGGGATGGGTTAGGAGTAATAAGGATAGGCTCAGAACTGAACCTTCTCCTAAGCTCAATGAACGCTGCCTCAGCCTTGGGAGTCCACTGGAAATGGGAAGGTGCTGTCTTCCTGGTGAGTGCAGTGATAGGCGCTACCACTGAACTGAAATTACGAATAAAACGACTGTAGAAGTTTGCAAATCCTAGGAATCGTTGCACCTGCTTGACCGAGACGGGTGTAGGCCAGTCTGTCACTGCTGACACCTTTTTGGGGTCCATTTGAATCCTCCCCTCAGATACAATGAATCCCAGAAAGGACACAGAGCGGACATGGAAGGCACACTTCTCAGCCTTCACAAACAACGTGCATCTAAAAGGCACCTCAAGACCTGCCTGACATGTTTGACATGGTCAGAAATGGACTTGGAGAATATCAGAATGTCATCTAAGTAGACGAAAACAAACTTTTCCAACATCTCCCTGAGCACGTCATTGATTAACGCCTGAAAAACTGAAGGGGCATTAGTAAGACCAAATGGCATCACCAGGTATTCGTAGTGACCATTATGAGTGTTGAACGTGGTCTTCCACTCATCCCCTTGGCGTATGCGCACCACATTGTAGGCATTGCGGAGATCAAGTTTGGTAAAAATGGATGCCCCCTGGAGGCGTTCGAACGCCAAGTTCATCAGGGGAAGGGGATACCGGTTTTTTACTGTAATGCTGTTCAGACCTCTGTAGTCGATGCAGGGTCTCAGTCCTCCATCCTTTTTTCCCACAAAAAAGAATCCAGCACCCAGGTGGTGAAGTGGAAGGTCTAATAAAACCGGTAGCCACAGCCTCCTTGATGTAGGTGTTCATAGCTGCGCTTTCGGGGACCGACAAGGAACCACGAGGGGGAATAGAGCCTGGCTGCAATTCGATGGCGCAATCATAAGGTCGGTGCGGTGGCAGGATGGTGACCCTTTGTTTGCTAAACACCTCACTGAGGTCAGCATAGACAGTGGGAACTCCCTCTGGTAATGGGTGTGACTCCACGCTCATGATGTTGGTGCTCTCCATGAGGGGGTCAGCTGTTCAGTTCAGTTCAGTTCAGAGTTTTTATTTGCCACATGGAATAATACAATCATAGTTTCTTCATTAAAAAATCATAAATAGCCATTCCATGGACAAAAGGAGCAGGAAGAAGAATAAATCTTATAATTACCTGCCCCTTATTCCTAAACTAACATGTATTTTCTTAATGGTCGGCGTATAACCTTATTTACACAAATAATCATTTATACCATTATAAAAGAAACACAATCCACAGTTAAACAAGACAAATTTAAATAATAATAATAATGATAAAGAATAAAAAAGAAAAGAAAGAGAAGAGAAAAAAAAATATCTCACTATTCAGATCACATTTTGATTTTCATACTGACTAAATATTATTTTTTTATATATTTTTTTGAATTGATAAACACTGTTACATCCCTTAAGCTCGCTATGGAGAGAATTCCATAACTTTACACCAATAACTGAAGGACACATCTGTTTAAGTGTGGTACGTGCAAACTGATGTTTAAAATTGTATTTTCTCCTACTAAACTCACTTTCTAAATGAAAAAGATTTTGTAGTTTTTCTGGCAGTGTATTATTTCTTGCCCTAAACATAATTAACATTATTTGAAACTTAACCATGTCTTCAAGTTTAATTATTCTAGATTTAATAAATAATATATTTGTGTGTTCTCGATAACTCACTTTATGTGTGATTCGTACAGCCCTCTTCTGTAGTATATATAATGGTTTTATATTTGTCCCATAAGTATTCCCCCATACTTCAACACAATAACTGATATAAGGTGAGATGAGTGAGCAGTAGAGTGTTCTCATTGCCTCATACTCTAACACATCCTTTACTTTATTCATAACAAAAATACTCTTGGACATCTTTTTTTTAACGTGTGCTATGTGCGATTTCCATGTTAATTTATCATCCATAATCACACCAAGAAAACGAAATTCATTAACTCTCTCTATATCAGCTCCATCTATGGTCAGTACTATATTTTCATCTAGTTTTCGATTGCCAAAAATCATAAATTTAGTTTTTTTCAGATTCAGTGATGGCTTATTTACATCAAACCATTTCTTTAGCTTTGTCATTTCATACACAATATATTCAGCTAGTTCCTTTAAATTATTTCCAGAACAAAACATTTTTGTATCATCAGCAAACAAGACAAACTGTAATAGTTTTGAAACATCACAAATATCATTAATATATAAAAGAAAGAGTTTGGGCCCCAAAACCGAACCTTGCGGTACCCCACATTCAATCTTCATGAGCTCAGATTTGACATCTGCCAACTGCACATATTGTTGCCTATTGTGGAGATAACTACTCAACCATTCAAGAACCATTCCTCTCACACCATATGAACGTAATTTAGAAATTAGAATATTATGATCTAAGGTATCAAATGCCTTTTTTAAATCAATAAACACCCCTATTGTTAATTTCCTTTTATCTGTTGCTGTTGTTATTTCTTCAATAATATTCATTAAGGCAGTCGCTGTTGATCTGTTTTGCCTAAAGCCATATTGGCTTTCGCTCAGCAGTTTATTCTTTTCCACAAAACCATCTAACTTATGCGAAAACAGTTTCTCAAGCACTTTCGAGAACTGTGAGAGCAATGACACTGGTCTATAGTTAGTGAAGCTGTGCTTATCTCCTACTTTGTAAAGTGGGATCACTTTTGCTACCTTCATCCTGTCTGGAAAAATACCTGTCTGAAAAGAAAGATTACTGTACAAGTAAGCGAGGAGAAGTCCTCACACAGAGCCTCTAAACTGTCTAAACTGTCCTCCGCCAGAACCTCCTCACTGAGGGAGTCCCAATCAAACTGTGGATCCCATTCCAAACTCCCATCCTGATCGACAGATGGCTCGGAGTGCAATGGTTGAGAGAGTGGGCTCTGGAAACCAAGACCGCCCACTGCTTCAACAGGATCACAACCGCTCTCACTAAACTGATCATAACTCGTGGGTGACGGAGGAATTTGGAAACAACGGTGACAGCATTGGGAGCCCCACTGCATGACAGTGTTCCTCTCCTCACCCCAATTTATCTGTGGCTTGTGTTTACTAAGCCAAGAATGACCCAGTACAATGGGATACGTGGGGGAATCCACCAAAAAGAATCGAATGCGCTCAGAATGGTTCCCATAAGCAACCCGCATAGATAAATAATTGGTTCTTTTGGTGACACTGCCTGTACCCAATGGCCGTCCATCAAGCGCCATGACACTACAGGGCTTATGGAGGGAATGTACAGGTATTTTAGAGTTCTCAGCCCATCTGGAATTGATGAAACTGTCCACTGCCCCTGAGTCTAAAAAGACGTTAACCTTAACAGACTGCCTATTCCAGCCTAAAACCACAGGCAAAAAGGTTCGAAAGGGGGTGATGTAATGTCTCACTAGTGTCTCTCGGCCCACTAGCGAGACTGACCGTTTCCCTTCAGTTTTGGACACTCCACCCTCGTGTGACCTTTTCTCCTGCAGTACCGGCACCAGTCCACATGAGAACCAGTCTGCCTGGAGTCACGCACAGAAGTGCTGTCCACCTGCATAGGTTCAGACGAGCTGGCCACTGAAGGTTGTGGAGGAAAGGACAAAACTTCCTCCAGCGGGACACGAAAACGTTGGCCCCACCTCTCACGCTCACGGTCTCTGATCCGGTTATCAACGCGTATGGCGGTAGTGACCAGTGTGTCAAAATTGTCTGGAGATCCCACAACCGCCAAAGCATCTTTAACCTGATTAGATAACGCATTGGTGAACAAAGTGATGAGTGGTCCCTCAGGCCAGCCTGTAGCCCCAGCCAGTGTCCTGAAAGCGATGGAAAACTCAGCTACACTACTGGCGCCCTGGCGCATGCCCGTCAGCTTCATGGCGACCTCTTTATCGTATAGTTCATGATCAAAAACTATCTCCATCTCATTCATGAGTCCCTGTGAGTCATTTAAAACTGGGGCCTGAGCCCGTATGAGTGGAACAGCCCAATCAAGGGCAGGTCCCTCCAACAGGGATAGAATTAGGGCAACACGTGAATCCTCAGACTGAAAACGAGAAGGCTGGGCTCTGTACACTATTTGGCATTGTGCCAGAAAACCACGGCATTTACCTGACTCCCCATTAAAGCGTGAGGGGAGCTGGACTTTAGCCTCACAAGGTAATGACCGGGGGCCTGTGAGTAGTGCTTGAGAGACATTAGGTGGGCTCTGGTGAGGGGGAGGTAATTGTGCATTGGCTATGCGGTCAGCCAAATCACGCATGGCACTATCCATCTTGCGCAATCCTTCATACATCTCCCCATGCTGTTGCACCATGAGAGCTTGTTGTTGTTGTAATTGTACGATAGCTTCCTCATGTGAAAGCAATCCTTGACGCTGCGCAGCTAGTGCTTGTTCGAGACCTGTGTTATCTGCTGACCCAGTCATGGCTTTTTCATTCTGTGAGGGCTTTTTCATCCCTCTCCTTTTCCCCTTCCTGTGAGGTTTGGTCCGTTCCCCGTGGCGGGTGCTGACGAGAGTTTCCTAGACTTCGAGTTTGCTACCCGGGCCAACATTCCACTAGAGGACCTCGTGAGGCCATTGGAGGTGTTCGCATTGGACCAACACCGCCTGGCTGACATCACTCAACGCACCTGTCCTGTCCTGCTCACCATTGCTGGTAACCACGTTGAGAGACTCCAGATCACCAGATCCTTGTCCCAGTAGTCCTGGGCCGGCCCTGGCTCGCGCTGCATGAGCCCCACATCGCCTGGTGCTCCGGTACCATCAGGGGGTGGAGCTCCTCCTGTCATGCCCAGTGTCTTCAGGCGGCGTCCTGTCCCTCGCCCCGGAGATCCGTTTGTGAGCCGCCTCCGGACCTCTCGACCATACCCCCCAAGTACCACGACCTCAAGGAGGTTTTCAGTAAGTCCAGGGCTCAGGCCCTTCCGCCTCACCGGCCTTACGACTGTGCCATCGACCTCCGCTCAGGGGCCCCCCTTCCCGGCAGCCGCCTCTACAGTCTGACCATCCCTGAGAAGGCAGCGATGGATCAATATATCTCTGAGTCCTTGGAAGCAGGACTCATTCGGCCTTCCTCCTCTCCTGTGGCGGCCGGTTTCTTCTTTGTTGGGAAGAAGGACGGAGACCTTCGACCCTGCATCGACTATCGTCAGCTCAACGAGATCACCATTAAGAACAATACCCTCTTCCTCTCATAAACTCCACCTTCGAGCCTCTCACCCAGGCTACCGTCTTTACCAAGCTGGACCTCTGGAGTGTCTACCATCTAGTCCGTATCCGAGAGGGCGATGAGTGGAAGACCGCCTTCAAGACTCCCACGGGCCACTACGAGTACCTGGTAATACCGTTCGGCCTCACCAACGCTCCGGCGGTATTCCAGGCGCTCATGAACGACGTCCTTCGTGACATGCTGGAGGAGTTTGTGGTAGTATACCTAGACGACATCCTCATTTTCTCCAAGACCCTCGAGGAACACATCCAGCATGTCCGCCGTGTGCTGGAGCGCCTCCTCCACAATCGGCTCTTCGTCAAGGCAGAGAAGTGCCGATTCCACTCCGACTCCGTCGATTACCTGGGCTTCATCGTGGAGAGAGGCTTGACCCGAGCTGACCCTCGCAAGATCCGGGCCGTGGAGGAGTGGCCGGAACCCACCTCTCGGAAGGAGTTACAGAGCTTCCTCGGGTTCGCCAACTTCTACCGAAGATTCATCCGGAACTACAGTCAAGTGGCGGAACCGCTTACCAGGCTGACCTCTCCCGCCCTGCCGTTCGACTGGTCCCCAGCAGCGTGTGCCGTGTTCCGCTCCCTCAAGAAGAGGTTCACTTCCACCCCGATCTTGCTCCATCCAGACCACAAGAGACAGTTCATCGTAGAGGTGGACGCCTCGGATACTGGACTAGGAGCTATCTTATCCCAGCGGTCGGCAACGGACCAGAAGGTACATCCGTGCGCCTTCTACTCGCGTCGTTTCCTCCCTGCCGAGAGGAACTATGACATCGGCAATCGGGAGCTGCTGGCGGTTGTGGCTGCCTTGGAGGAGTGGCGTCATTGGCTAGAAGGGGCCGAGGAGCCATTTACCATTTGGACGGACCACAAGAACCTGACGTACATCCGTGCTTCCAAGCGCCTCAATGGCCGGCAGGCAAGATGGGCCAGCTTCCTCTGTCGGTTCGACTTCTCGCTGACATTTCGCCCTGGTTCCCGCAACACGAAGGCCGACTCCCTGTCCCGGTTACACTCCAAGGGGGCTCCAACCACTGAGGACCCGACTCCCATCCTCCCAGAGGCCAGGGTGGTAGGAGTAGTCACCTTGGGCATCGAGGGGGTGGTAAGGCGTGCCCTACGCTTCCATCACGCTCCAGGCAATGTACCGGTTCATCGTCTCTTTGTCCCCGACTCGGTCCGGTCCCGGGTCCTCCAGTGGGGCCATACCAGCCGGTTCGCCTGCCACCCGGGCGTTCATCGCACGTTCTCCTTCCTGGCTCGTCGATTCTGGTGGCCCACCATGAGGAACGACGTCAAGGAGTTCGTACTGGCCTGCACAGTCTGCGCCCGCAGCAAGGCCTCCCACCAGGCACCTTCCGGGCTATTGCAGCCGCTTCCCATTCCGAGCCGTCCTTGGTCCCATGTGGCGTTGGACTTTGTCACGGGTCTTCCTTCTTCCCAGGGGAACACGTGCCTACTGACCGTGGTGGATCGGTTCAGCAAGGGGGTTCACCTCGTGGCCCTTCCCAAGCTTCCCTCGGCGGCCGAGACGGCGGACCTCCTGACACGCCACGTGTTTCGCCTCCATGGTTTTCCCCAGGACGTCGTCTCGGACCGGGGGCCCCAGTTCACTTCCCAGGTATGGCGGGCTTTTTGCAAGGGATTGGGGGCAACGGTCAGTCTTTCCTCTGGTTATCATCCCCAGACTAACGGACAAACGGAGAGGATGAACCAGAGTGTGGAGTCTGCTCTTCGGTGTGTGGCTGCCGAGAAACCCGCTTCTTGGAGCCGTTTCCTTCCCTGGGTCGAGTACTCCATCAACTCCATGGTCAGTTCCGCCACCGGCCTCTCACCCTTTGAGGTATCCCTGGGCTACCAACCCCCTCTTTTCCCTGCACAGGAGTCGGAGGTGGCAGTTCCCTCCGTACAGGACCACCTCAACCGGTGCCGTCGGGTCTGGGAGATCACCAGGACTGCGCTGCTCCGGTCATCGGAGCGTGGCAGTCGTGGGGCTGACCGGCGCCGGGTCCCTGCGCCGACGTACCACCCTGGGCAGAGGGTGTGGCTTTCCGCAAGGGACCTTCCACTTCGGTCCTCGGCCAAGAAGCTTAACCCCCGGTTCGTCGGTCCTTTTGAGGTTCTGAAGGTACTCAGTCCGGCGGCGGTGAGTCTTAAGCTTCCTGCGTCCATGCACATTCACCCCGTTTTCCATGTGTCCCGGGTTAAGCCTGTCTCTCTCAGTCCCCTGATGCCCCCTGCTCCGGAACCACCTCCTCCTGAGATGGTGGACGGTCACCCCCAGTGGCAGGTCCGCCGGTTGATGGGCGTTCGACGGCGGGGTCGGGGGTTCCAGTACCTGGTGGACTGGGAGGGGTACGGCCCGGAGGAACGGAGCTGGGTCTCCCGCCAGCTCATCGTGGATCCCGGCCTGATCACCGACTTCCATCGTGCCCATCCGGGCGAGCCGGGTTGGGCTGGTCGCCGGGTGGCTCCCGTGGAGGGGGGGGTACTGTGAGGTTTGGTCCGTTCCCCGCCACACGCTCCGTTCCTTTAAGGTACTATGTTGATTGATGCATTCCCCGCCACGCGCTCCGTTCCTTTAAGGTGCCGTGTTGATTGGTGCATTCCCCGCCACACGCTTTTGGAGCAAGTATCGATCTCATCACGCAGCTGTCACAGTTTGTAATTAGCGCCCCTGAAGGCTTTATATACACAGACCTTCTTGCTATCGTTGTCGGGTCGTTCTGGAATACAACTGCTTTGCCTGCTTTTTTCCCGTTGCTGTTTCCTGGTCTATATTCTCTCCAGGACCTTTCTGTGGAGAACTGTTTGGAGCTGCGCCTTGTTACCCGTTACGCGTTGCACTTGGGTGAGTGGAACAAAACCCCTCTGGATCATTTGGATTGTGTGTTATTGAAGAAACACAGAAGATATCATTTTGTTTGCTCTGGATAGTTCTGATTGTGTGTTATTGAAGAAACACTGAAGAGATCATTTTGTTTGCTCTGGATAATTCTGATTGTGTGTTATTGAAGAAGCACTGAAGATATAATTTTGTTTGCACTGGACTCAGCCGGATTGTGTTATAGAAGAAGCACTGAAGACATCTTTTGTTTGCACTGACTCTGCTAATTGTGTGTTGGGGAAAACACTGATACCTCTCTCTTTCTCCGTTTCCCACCTCGAGGAAGAGTTGGTAGTATCTGCAGAGCCGCTACAACATCATATGCCAAATTCCCACCACTGTCGCCAGGAGGATTCTGCAGAGCGGCTGATGACTCTGCCGGAGGCAGTCTCCCCGTTTGTTTGATTACTGTACCTATTCCATCTTTTGACTCTGTAAATAAATACGCCCTAGCATTTGGCTAACTCTGAACTTCCTGTCTGTGCCGTTGCGTTTGAGGTCGGTTACAAACCATAACACTTCCATTTCTTCCACCGTGATGCCTCGCCCTCTTCAGCTCGCTGTGCGCCTCGGTTGCGCTTGTGTAGGTCTTGACTCCGGTGTCCCAGTGGATCCTCATGCTGTAGTTATGAGGGCTGTGTGTGTGTGTGGGTCATGAGCAGATAACAGGGACTCTTAAAGTTATCCATGAAATGGACAACCACTAGACTGCTTACGCAGATATTTTAGGAGAGGGGAAAAATTAAACAACAGAAAACAACCTTTACAGGTGGAAATCTCAAAGTGAGTAATTAAGAAAATAAATCAAGTCCCAAAAAACAGGACTACTCCCAATAAAGAGGTATAGTATAAAAGTAAATAAGCCACAAGGACACCTCCTAATAAAGGAGTTTATATTGGAAAAAGTTAAACAATAAACCTCCACTAAGGGAGTTTTGTGTAGAATCACGTGAGTAGCCTAAAATAAGAATGACTACCATAAAGCTCAATTCTGAATCAGAGATCAGACTACACTTCAATATAATGAGCGTGACCAAAAGGACAGCCAACACTAGGAAAATGAAAAAGCAGTTGACACTGCGATCTCCAAACTTAAATAGACTCCACATGGCCATAGGCACAGCTGCACTGCATCAGGTGCAATCAAGCCCACACACCTGCCGACCCATGAGGCAATTAACCACAGGGAACAGGAATTGACAGCTATGTGAAATAAAGCAAAAATAGACAGCTGTCCCTCACAGAAAGGTGAAATAAGGCAAAAACCATGACAGTAGTATGGAGTCTGGAAGCGGATTCCTTTTATCTTTAGTGCTTTTTTTATACAGTTGTACTCCCTTCGTTTCTTCTGCATCGAACATTGTACATATGTCTACTGAACACTGTGACCTCATTTTCTACTTCTTACATGCTATACTATGTTATTTGATACTATCTTGTCTAGCACAGTCTCTGGAGCGTAACAGTAAGAAGCATTTTGTATGAAAGTATTCTGTACTTCTGTATGACAACTATTAAAGAAACTTGAACTTGACTTCAGGTGCATAGTCATGGTCTATATAGATTGTCGTGTTGCCCATTTGTATCTTTCCCTTCTTCCACGCTTCTCTCAGCACCAGCTCCTTGGTCAGGTATTCCTGGAAGATAACAATAATGTGCCTTGGCGCAGCGCCTTCTGGCGGTCTCGTGGCCTGTGCACGGTGGGCCCCTTGCAGCTTGAATTCTATGTCCGGTGGGAGCGATAGCTCGTTTTTGAGAAACTGTTCGATAAACTTTGGAACCGAGTCCCCCTCCCTTCCCTCCTCCATGCCGAATATGCAGATGTTGTTCTTCCTCGCCCTGGATTTCAGGTTCACCAACCTGTACTGTGCGACTCGGTGTTCCTCTAGACTCGCTCTGAGTGCATCCGACATCTCCACCATCCAGTCCTCCATTTTGTCCACTCGGCTCTCCACCTCGTCCACTCTTTGATTTCGGCTCTGTATCTCAAAGGCGATAGTATCGAGCTTTGCCTTTATGTTTTCGCTAACTCTCCTGAGCTCTTCTTTTAAGTCAGTTCTCAGTTCTTTTATCGCTTCTACTATGCCCACCTGGTCCATGTTTGGCTCGTGTCCCGACTGCACACTGGCGGCCTGCTGCTGGCTGTTTATGCTAGCAGGAGCGTTAGCTTCGGTGTCGGGTCCTTTCGTCGGCTCGTTTTCCGAGTTATTGAATGTTTTTTTCCTTTTTTTTCTGTTCTTCTCTTTCTTTCTCCCACTCATCTACCTTTCTGTCTTGTTTGAATGTTTACTTTGAGTTCTTGAGTGTCTGAAATTCACTTTGCCCGGGAGCTCTGCTTTTTATACGTCTGTGCTCTCTGCTGGCATACCGGAAGTCCGCAATTGGTATTTTTAATTTTTAATACGTGTCCCTTGTGGCTTTCGCAGACTTTGCTAGCTAAGATTAGTATAATAAACAAGCAAAATGAAGAGGATTTATCCATCTGGAGCAGAAAAAAGACAAGGAGGATAAAATAAAGAAATACAGTGGTAAGTAGAGCATAAGAGCCACTGTTTAGTAATGGTATAGCCTTAATTAATGGGTGAGATAGTTAAAACTCTCCAGCTAACATTAGCTATCTAGCTATGTTTCACGTTATTTTCACTTATCCTAGCTAGCTAACTGTAAAGGACAGGGACACTCAATTATCAATTATCATGTTTTTCACACTAACATGCAATCGTCTTGTGAAAAATATGCACTTTGCTTTTCAAAAGCTCAAACACTGTTGGTGACTTGTGCATATGCTCTTGTCATTTTAAGCTATGATGAATAAGATAAGATATTCTTTTATTGGTCCCCTTGGGGAAATGCAGGCATCATAGCAGGAGGGGGGGTACAGGTAGTATAAAACATGGTACAGGTGACATAATTATAGTACAGTGGAGAAGTAAAAATAAAATAGAATAAAAAAGCAGTGTAAACAATTTAACAAATCAATATAATTAACTGGACACGTGCAATGCTGAAAAATAATAGACAGTTATGATATTACATTCTGCTCAGCATAATTTGTATGCAAAATATTGTGGTTCCCTGCTTTAGTCTGTTGACGCATTTCTATACTAAATGCTTTTGTAGTCCTGTCACTGTGTCATACCTAAATGTCATGTAAGTGAATTGTATAGAAACAACTCACCAAAAGTGACTATTGCACAACTGATTTGACAAAAGAATCCACCAAGGGGGGGAACCCCACCCTCCCTCGCTGGGAAATCTCCCTTATTTTAAAATCCCAATGTTGACAGCTATGACCTTACCTGCTACACTTAGGGTACCTGTCTAGATAAACCCAACTTCCTTTATACTTACTGGTCATACTTAGCTATATAAAATAAAAAATATATATATTTCATGTAAAAAGAAAGAAAAAAGTCTTACTTCCGTCTTTTTTTTTCTTGTCCCCCCCCCCCCCCCCATACTAGCTCTTGCCCCCCCCCCCCCCCCCCCCCCCCGTGCCCCCTTGTTTAAAATTTTCTAGAATCGCCACTGCATACACCAACAATTAAAATGAGCTCTCGCAAACTCCATATGCGTTTGATGAACCCCCTCTTTCCACGTCCTGAAGCGCTGGCGATTAGCCCCTTTCGTGACTGCTGATGCAGATGCACTCCTTGCTTTGAATACAGCAGTCACTTGCTCCACATATAGCCATGGGAACATTCACCCTGGTTCACACTGGTTATTTACGAACGGTTCGTTCTAAATTTATCACAGAGAAATTTCAAAGGTACTCACAGTTGCACAAGGGTTTCACACACAAAAGCGGGGTGGTTTGAAAGCTTGGCGTTGCTAATAAACATTTTAAATAATACACAACATACATGACATCATGACATTTATGGCATAGGGACATACATGACATACAGGTATATAGTACTGTTACATTTGTGACATATACGATATGCAAATATACAGTACTGTTACCCATAGATCCTGACAGAGAATATATACATATGATGGGGAGGAGACTGTACTATAGGAGGGGGTGGGTGGGTGGGAGAGAAATATGTTGTTGAAAAAATTTGCTGGTATTATATAAGATACAATAGCCCATTTTAGTTTAGCTAATGTCACTTGTGTGGTGTTAGAAGCAAATACTATTATTAAAATATTGGGTTGACGCATCGACTCGGCTGAAGCCATAACAAAGAAAACTGTATTGTACAGGGCAATGTCCTACTGGAATAGATTTCCACAGTATTTGGTTTCAATTACCAGTAAGGTGGGATTCAAGAGGAGACTAAGAGGGGCTGTAATGCAGAAAGAGATTGATTTTGGTTGGGTCTAATCTGTGTCTAATATATGGGTTATGTGTTTTGATCCACTTTTTCTCCTTATTTTTCTATTTTTCTCCCATCCCAATTTCGCATAGCCAATTCTCCCTTCAATTCTCCCCTCCCCTGTCTCGAACGTTGCTAGACTATGCCTCCCACTGGTCGGCTGCAGTCAGGACCAAGCCTTGCATCACGTGTCCCCTCCGGTACACAAGGAGGCAGCTGTCGAGGGCGGCTACGTGGCGCAGTGGGCAATGCGCTCGCCACGAATACTGGAGACTGGGCTCGAACCGGTAAGCCTCCCTGTTCGAGCCCAGCTCTCCACATTGCTTTCAATTTAGCTGGTCGTCCACACTAATACACATTGGCCGTATTAGGGGGAGGGAAACTGAAGGGTGGGGATCGGGCGTTGTGGACAGCGACTCCTACAGGTTGGTTGGTGCGCCTGCGCAGTAGAATCAGGAAGCGACGGGGGCGGGGCCCCTCCAAAGCCCAGACCCCTGACGCTGAAAGATCGAGCCACGCAGGTGGAAAGATGCGACTGCTGTTACCTCGAGTATCTGAGGGGACTCGTGCTATGTATGACTTAGTCCACATTGCAGCCGGCTTGTGGGAGGCAAGAAACAGCGTTCAAAGACAGGGGAGGGTTGAATTGGACAATATGAAAATTGGGATGGGAGAAAAATAGAAAAATGGGAGAAAAAGTGGATAAAAAAAAAGGAGGCAGCTGTCGCATCTTTTCACCTGAACAGCGCAATCTCTCAGTGGCGAGGAGTAACACGTGGGAGGCTCACACTGCCCCCGATACTTCCTGATTCTGCTGTACAGGCGGACCAACCGACCTGTAGGAGTCGCTGTCCACAACGTCCAATCCCCACCCACCGACTTTCCCACCCCTAACACTGCCAATTGTGTTAGTATGAACGACCAGCCAAGCCGGTAGCAACGCCGAGAGCTGGGCTCGAACCAAGCATATCCTGCGTTAGTGGCGAGCGCCTTGCCCACTGTGCCACTTAGCCGCCCAATATTTGTTTTGTTTTTATGTTGTTTTATTGATTATTCTTGTTTAATTTTTATATGTTTGTATCCAGACCCCAGGAAGAATAGTCGCTGCTGAGGCAGTGACTAATGGGGATATGAAATAAAGAAATAAAGAAATAACGTGAACAGTCGACCTACAGGGCAACAAAAGGCCTTCGACACTGTCAATCACTCCATTCTGATTGACAAGCTAAAAGCAATTGGTTTTGATAGTCTATCAGTGAGCTGGATGGAATCCTACCTGGAGGGGAGAGAACAGATGGTGGAGGTAAACGGTACCCTATCTCCCCCCTCCCATGTGAGCTGTGGTGTTCCACAAGGAAGCATACTAGGACCGTTACTGTTTCAAATTTATGCAAATGACTTGAAGCTTGTGACTGCAACTTGTTCCTGTTCGCGGACGACTCAGCCCTGCTGGTCTCTGACAAGAACAAGTTACAGGTTGAAAAAACCCTCAGCTCGGAACTAGGCAAAATCTGCACCTGGCTTGCTGACAACAAACTATAATTACACCTGGGTAAAACAGAGTCCATTCTCTTCGGATCAAATAACAAACTCAGCAAGGCCGACGGCTTCTCAGTTACAGTGGGTGACAATATTGTCACAAGGAAAGATGAAATTACCTAGGTTCCATCCTAGAGGCAAATATTTCCTGTGACAAAATGGCATCTAATGTAATAAAAAAAAGTCAACCAACAAACTAGATTCTTGTACCGGATCTCCTCTCTGGTAAACAAGACCCTGAAGACTCTGGCAGGAGCACTCATTCAAGGGTACTACGACTATGCTTGCACCTCATGGTACCAAAGCACCTCAAAGGCGCTAAAAACAAAATTACAAACATCACAAAACAAACTGGTCAGACTACTGCTTGACCTTACTCCTAGAACCCACCTCACCCCTGCCCATTTTGACAACCTAGGATGGCTTAGAGTAGACGACAGAGTACAGCAATTTGCAATGGGCCTGGTCTACAAGATACACTACACGACCAAGGTACCCATGTACATGTCAAATTACTTCCCAAAGGTCAGTGAATATCACGATCACAACACCAGAGGGAGCTCCACAAATGTTAAATCCAGATTCGGCTCAAACAAGGGACTAAACACGTTTCGCAATTATGCCACATCAATGTGGAACGCCCTACCCACAGCCGTAAAGGAATGTGAATCACTACCCACTTTTAAAACCACTCTCAAGGAGCACCTACGGGAGACTGCAATTCAAAACTGGCCCCTATAAATGTCCAAACCCAACCCCCTCCAATGTACAGTAAATGTCCTAACCCAGTAATACACGAGACCCTCTTCTTGGGACCAAGTAAGGTTTCGTCGATAATCCAATGTACAGTTATCCCCGGCCCCACCCCACCCACCCAACCACCTCCAATGTACAGTCCCCCCACCCCACCCCACCTACCCAACCCCCCCCCCCACCCACCTACCTCACCTCCTCCAATGTACAGTTTCTTCGTCAAATGTATATAATCTCTTTTTTTTAACTCTTTTTGTATCACAAACAGTACTGTATTTGTAAATCTGGTATGTCATAAATGTATAGATGTAGCAGTACTGTCTATCTGTATGTCATGTAGTCAGTGGTGCAGTCGTAATATGGGAACTGGTAACACGCCACGCCACGTGCACGCGTGCGCGGGTACGTGCATGCGCACAGAACTGATTTATACACACACACACGCACACACACACACACACACAAGCGCATATACGCAAGTGCAATCTTTCTATCATACAAGCTCTTCTTGCTCTCTATTTGTGTGAATGTGCGCGTGGAAAGCTGGCGCGCAGCACAGACGCTTGATTCAATATCATAAGCAGGTAGACCCCCATCACGAATTCCGAGCCACATTAGTATTCACCTCCACTGCCTGTGTCACACAGAATGAAGGGGGAGATGCATTCAGATAGCCAACACCCAGACACTTAATCTACCTGCGCTTTTTGTTATGTAAAACGGTGGCCGGGTACTTAGTCACAACGAATGGATACAGCGCATTTTTGTGTGCGCGTACACGCGAGTACACATCCGTGCGCGATCGCGCGTACTTCTGCCTCAGTGATCTGGTAACACGGCGTGTAACCGGGTGTGACCACGACTGCACCACTGCATGTAGTATGTCATATTATGTTATGATGAATTGAAAATGGGGGACCCTGATGTAAACAAGACGATACTCTTTCTCTGGTCTGCATCCCCTTAACAATTGTATGTATTGAGCTGTACTGTGTATTGTACCCATTCTGCAATCTGTTAATACAATTTTCAATCAATCAATTGGTGAACTTAGATATTTTATTATAATAATATTTGTATGTGTTATATTACACAGTAATACAGTCATATTGAGGTGTATTGTATTGTATTGTATTGATTTTATTGTATTGATTGTACATGTACATGTCAAAATACTTCCCAAAGGTCAGTGAATACCACGATCACAACACCAGAGGGAGCTCCACAAATCATGTCAAACCCAGATTCGGCTCAAATAAGGGACTAAACACGTTTCGCAATTATGCCACATCAATGTGGAACGCCCTACCCAAAGCTGTAAAGGAATGTGGATCACTACCCACTTTCAAAACCTCTCTCAAGGGACACCTACGGGAGACTGCAATTCAACACTGGCCCCTGTAAATATCCTAACCCAATCATTCCAACCCCCTCCAATGTACAGTCATTTACCTAGTATGGTTTTGTCAATAGTTCAATGTACAATTGTGTTTGTTTGTACAGTGTCTCCTCCCCCCCCCCCCTCAATGTACAGTGTTACTTGTTTATACAGTGTGCCCCCCGCCCCCCCCCCCCCCCCCCCAACCACCTCCAATGTAAATTACCCAGTATGGTTGTCAATATCCCAATGTACCCAACCCCCCCCACCCAACCTCCAATGTACAGTTTCTACGTCAAATGTATATACTCCCTTTTCTTGACTCCTTCTGTATCACAAACAGTACTGTATTTGCAAATCTGGTATGTCATAAATGTATAGATGTAGCAGTACTGACTATCTGTATGTCATGTATGTCATATATGTCTATATGAATTGAAAATGGGGGACCCTGATGGAAACAAGACAAACGTCTTTCTCAGGTCTGCATCCCCTTAACAATTGTATGTATTGAGCCGTACTGTATTGTACCCATTCTGCAATCTGTTAAATAAAGTTTTCATTCATTCATTCATTCATTTGTGTGTGTGTGGACCCCAGTAATAGTAGCCTATGCCTGTGGTAATGGGGGATCCGAATAAACCAAACTAACGTGAACAGTCGAACCTACAGATGGCGCCGTCGGACACCGAGGTCCTTTTCGGGAACCAAGAGGGTTGTCTCTTGAATCGTCGTCGTTGGTTGCTGTGACGTCACTGCTGTCCACTCCCAGGCCGACCGACAGCCAAGTGTCGTAACGTAATTTTATAAACAGCATCAGCCGTCAGCTGGCTAGTTAGTTAGATTCATTTACAGTAGCGTCGTGTGAGTAAAAAAATATAAACAACCTGCGGAATAATAACAACGAAACACAACCGCCTCGTTTTCCCTGACAAGTACTGGATAATGACTGACGACAAGTTCAAGAAGAGACGATGAATTCACGAAGCCGAGTAACACAATAGCTGCCGTCACATTAGCAGCTAACAGCTAACTGGCGGAGCTAGCTTAACGTTAGCTACGGTACCTCCTCTGGCTATAGGGCGGTATATATATATATACATATTAAAACAAGTAACGTTATTAAGGCTAGGCAGGTTGGTTCGCATTGCTAACGAGTTGTGTTGTTTATCAGGCAAGTGTGCTTCAAATAACGAACTGTTACAACATTGTACTATGGCACTGGAGTACTCTGCAAGACAGCAGAGCTAACTAGCTGGTTTGTTTGTGCATCTCCCCCACAGACTACTGTTAGCTATTCTTCTAACGTAACGTTACTTTATTAATAAGCCAGCCATTTGGTAATAGTGTCATTATTATTATTATCGTTGGCTCTTGTCTTGTGTTGCTTAATTACGTCCAAGTGCTAGCACAATCAAACTTGGAAACATAGTCAGACATGTTGGATTAATACTAGCCAGTTAGCTGGGCCAACTACTAACATGGTTATATATGCTGTGGTGATGTACAAAGCTGCTTTGTAGGTGGGTGTGGATGATTGTGGACTTTCTGCTGCTGCTGACGTCCCAGTGCCACCGTTCTTCTCAGGCCTCAAAGCAGAGGGATCATCACTGTATCCCTGAAGCAGGTTCAACTGGCCTCCTCGAGTGTCATCAACCTTCCAAGTTGACGTCTCTGTTTAAATTTAATGCTGTGAGGAATCCTGATGGCTGTTTAGTCCTCGTTGTGTTGTTTTATACAAGGTGTCCTAGAAGAACTAGGTGGCATTCGGCACAATCACACGCAACATTGCACTATAATATCAGTGCCTGCACATTCTGCCCCTGCACGGTTGTCCCGGACTGGTTGCTATAGAACAAGGTACTTCTTCTCTGTCGACAGTCGAATCAAGTGATAACATGTCAGAAAATCAGGGCAACGGGAACAACAATGTCCCACTTAACAACAACAACATGGGGGCGAACAGGATGCGGAACCCCAATATAAACCAAAACCCGCTCATCAACGTCCGGGACCGACTGTTCCACGCTCTGTTCTTCAAGATGGCAGTGACGTACGCCAGGTTGTTTCCACCGTCTTTCCGGAGAATCTTCGAGTTCTTTGTCCTACTGAAGGTAAGGAGATGCACATGTCAATTGTCATACATCACGCTTCATATGCATGCTTCATAAATGGGTTCAAGACAAGTTTGGGAGTGATGGTAGAAATGATGCATGCATGCACACTGCCAATCCAGCATGATATCTGCAGATTCTATATCTATGAATCAATCATTAGCCCTACATACCCCCAGAAGACCTGTGCTCGGTTCATTGTAATTGATGCAAGATCAAGAGTGAATTAGTCGGTCATTGTATCCCCAGTTTTTACACTATTGGGATACAAGAGAGAGCGATAGAGAAGTGACGGCAGTCTGTTTTTAGCAAAAACAATGATAAAGTTACTGCTAAATATGTTGATACATGATGTTCAGCCAGAACAGTTTTATGGTATAACATTGCCTGGGTCAGAAATCTATTTTAAACCCCAATTGGGTTGTCCCACTTAAAGTTAAATGATGGGTTAATTTTTTTGGGCAACAGTTCATGTAATTTCTCCCAGGGGGCCGTGGGTCTGGTCTCCTGAGTCCTGAACAACAAGAATAAAGAATATCCATAAAAGGTTGAAAAACTTGTCATCACTCAGTCATACCTCTTCTCTCGCATCCTTTTCAGATGTGGTGCTTAGTAATTAGTAAAGAAATTGGCAATAATAAATCATGTAGTATTTAGTATACACCCTGAGACTGAATGTAGTGTTTAGATTAGATTAAAATGTATTGTTATTATTATCATACAGCACAAGTACAGTACAACGGAAATAAGTTTGGCATCCAACCAGAGTTCAAATGTAGCAGTAAAGTGCAATATACAATGTACAGGTGGTTAAACTGGGTACAAAATATTCCCGCGAAGCGCAGTCACAAAGGACTTCAGATGTCGTGAAGTGAAGTGACTGGGGCGAGTAGCGGTGCTGTGGGTTAAACTCACTCTCATCCTCAAAACACACATAGATGCGTTACAAAGCAGTGAGTTCACTTCTTGGTATAGTGGTCTGTGCTGTTGGCCGCGGTGTGGGAGACCCGGGTTCGAAACTCCCGCGGGGCATCGACGTTTAAGGTGACTGTCTCACAACCGTTACATATACAGCATTATTGTAGTACATGCTATCATACATAGCTATAATATGTGCAGGTGTACATGAAGTATATAGAGGGGTTGTTATGGTATATTCAGACACGCATGTCGGCACGGCGGCACAGTGGTTAGCTCTGCTGCCTCACAGCAAGGAGGTCCTGGGTTCGAACCCCATCAGGGGGCCTTTCTGTGTGGAGTTTGCATGTTCTCCCTGTGTTCGTGTGGGTTTCCTCCAGGTACTCTGGTTTCCTTCCACACCATAAAGACATGCATGGTAGGCAGGGACTATATTCAAAATAAATGAACGAATAAATAAATTACTTAAACGTATGGGTATATAATGCAGGAAATATAATATGCGGTATACACAGTGATGTTGTACATGCTATCATACAGAGTATGGTAGACGGTGAAAGCAGTATAAATAGTTTCCCCCCTAGGATAGAGATGAATCGGTGGTGGTGAAAGACGTTTCTGTCTCCACTCATGCATAGTACCAAAACATTTTCTTTGTGCCCACAAAGCACATCTTGCCAGGAGGTGTCTATGTGTCCGCCAGCACCAGAAGGACTCTCATACTGTTGAGGTTGAAACCACTTATCGATTTATTGATATTTATCCATAACTGCGTGAAATCGATAAGTGGTGTCACTTATCGATTTGTTTGCATGTGTAAAAATGAAAAAAATATATAATTTAAAGTTAGTGTGTGTGTGTGTGTGTCACGTGCACTCACTGTAGTTGTTGCGATGCTGTAGTTGGCCCACGACAGCAAGTCGTGCTGAGCTCTCTGCCAGTAGCGATCAGGAAGATGTTGTCTGAAGTGTGGCAACATTTAGAGAAGTTGGAGGGCAATACACGTGGTGTTTGTAACGTATGTAAAGTGAAACTACCGTTTTCAGGTAACACTACCAATTTACCTGATCATTTGATTTTTTTTTATATTTTATCGATAATTGTCCCGATTTATCGATTCTTCCAAATGGCATATCGTCTCAGGCTCAGTCTTTACATACTGTACATATTTGTCCACAGTAATGAGCAGGGGAATGTCTGATTAGCTTACTGCTTACATATTATTCCAATTATAAACTGTCCTTTTTAACTCCAGAATTAACATCACCACACAGTACTGTTTATTATCAAACAGTGTTCATTTACTTGAATTTAATGCCATTTCCAATGATAAAATAACTTAAATTTATGGCGTTTTTAAGGGAATCCAAATTATTATGTAACGTTAATATCTCTGTGAGGGGGATCTGTAGTTGTCTTTGAAATTGACAGCTTTCTTGCGTCATGGCGGCCCTTGGGACACAACCTATAGAATCGCTTATAATAAGGTCCGCCTCCAGGAAGAGAAGATAAACATCCTCTCTGCATGTGGAATACATGGCGGTATGGGAATACTTTGAGATGTGGAGTATACCTTTACCAGAATTAAACACATCAGGATGGCTCTTCCAAATGTTGGCGTATTCCTATCAAATGATTGCATTTGTTGTAATGTTACTGTGCGATACTACTCACGTGAAGTAGCGGGACTGTTTTCCCTTCTGTGAATGATAATCCTGAATCTGTGATCAACATTGCTTGCCTGTTGTTCAGGCCTGTACAGTGCGACATATATCTCGCACGTGCTACAGCAACAGCGGTCT
Organism: Notolepis coatsorum; assembly: GCF_963971535.1. Lineage (NCBI taxonomy): Eukaryota > Metazoa > Chordata > Actinopteri > Aulopiformes > Paralepididae > Notolepis > Notolepis coatsorum. The sequence continues at coordinate 201,134,782 of NC_140167.1, read as the reverse complement.
GTGCGATGGATGGATTTACTTCAGTAGCACTGGTGCGATAGGGATTCGGTTCATATAGATACTCTTATTTTGAAAATCCTGTAGCGGGTCTCATTTCTGCCCACGCGCAGCTCCAGCTAGGCTCCGAAAGCTAGCAACGTTCAGGTGCATATGATAATCTTATTTTGAAAAAACTCTTGTGACAACTCGACGAGTCATATCCGCCCTATCCGTGCGCCTTCTGCAAGCAGAGCAGCGCGTTGGTCGGTTGCTGCGTTAACACAGCAGTGCGCCTACACGTCCCGAAATAAGTCCGTGGTGTTTTTTTCTTCTCGCAACGGGTCAAATGCATCTACATGCTTTGCACCGTCGCCATTCCTTTATGCGCACATCGCCCGAAATTAACGTTTATGTACCATTACAATCACTACAACGTTAGCAAGCTAACAAGCTAATCCTGATCACAGGCAGAGCCAGCAGACACAGTGTGGAAAGGAAAATGGGGGGGCACTCTCTCCCCCCTTCCCTGTGTGTGTGTGCGTGCGTGCGTTTGGAAAGATGATGAAGTCACTAGTCAGGACAGGAGTATATTATAGTAAACTGAGGATGGACAGATAATGTTGATATTCAAATAAACAAGTTTCGAGAGGAGTGGAAGTTTGAAGACAGACTAGACTACAATATGATGCGGGGGTGGTGAGTTGAAACAGTGTGTGTGAATGAATGAATGAGAACTTTATTTAACAGATTGCAGAATGGGTACAGTACAGTATGGCTCAATACACACAATTGTTAAGGGGATGCAGACCTGAGAAAGACGTTTGTCTTGTTTACATCAGGGTCCCCCATTGTGTGTGTGTGTGTGTGTGTCCCAACCGACCCCACTTCTATGTTTCAATAAATTATTTGCATTTAAAACTATTAACGCTGACTCATTCCTTCAGTCCACTCAAAATTATGCTAATATTCCTTATGTTGTTTATGATATTAATTGAAAATAGCATATGAGTATCATAGTAATAATAACACATGGCGATATACTAAATGACAGCCAAACATGGCACTGCAACTAAATAACACAAATACAATAGGCACATTTGTGACTGTTACAAATATAACAAGTTTTATACTTGTGCTACAAGATTTTGGCCTGTGCTACAAAACTATCAACCTCTGTAGCACCAGTGCTATGTGCAAAAAAAGTTAACGTACAGCCCTGCTGTTGTTGACGTCTTACTTACCCGGGCTGGTGCTTGTGTTTCTTGTTCATACTCTATGCTTTACATCAAATGAAGCGTCCATACTAGCACAAAATACAAAGGGATAAAACGGAGCATTTGATGGCCATACATGACGTTGCTGAAGGAGCTTTGCTTAGAAAGTTTGGACACAATAGCATTTGAAATGGCAACTTTTGCATGAAAGCACACCATGACATGTTTGCAAAGCATTACAACTTAGGGAGTTTACCAGGGGAGAGGCTTGTTTTAATTCCAGCAGTGTCAGTGATATTCCAGCAGTGTCAGTGATATTCCAGCAGTGGCAGTGATATTTCAGACCGCACTTATTCCAGTTCCACTGTAGGGTTGTTTGCTCACCTGGTCTTCTCCATCGGGGGCCGTCCGGTCTGGTGTTCAATAGGGTGTATCCATGGTCGATTACCTTGCAATTAAATTACTACTATATTTTTATTGTGGCGTAAGCACATTTTTCGATGTAATGGTCTAGTCTTCGCACAATATTAACTTCTGACAGTTACTGAGAACGAGATATGAATGAATGAAAAACTTTATTTAACAGATTGCAGAATGGGTACAATACAGTACGGCTCAATACATACAATTGTTAAGGGGATGCAGACCTGAGAAAGACGTTTGTCTTGTTTCCATCAGGGTCCCCCATTTTCAATTCATATAGACATTTATGACATACACAACATACATGACATTTATGGCATAGGGACATATAGGTATTTAGTACTGATACATTTGTGACATAAACGGTATTCAAATATACAGTACTGTTACCCCTAGATCCTGACAGAGTATATACATATGATGGGGAGGGGACTGTACATTAGGAGGGGGTGGGTGGGTGGGAGAGAAATATACATACGGCGGGGAGGGAATATATACATGCGGTGGGGAGGAGACTGTCTATTAGGAGGTGGTGGGGGTTTTGGGCATTTACGGTGGCCAGTTTCGAATTGCAGCCTCCCGTAGGTGCTCTTTAAGAGCGGTTTTGAATGTGGGCAGGGATTCACATTCCTTTACAGCTTTGGGTAGGGCGTTCCACATTGTTGTGGCATAATTGCGAAACGTGTTTAGTCCCTTGTTTGTGCCGAATCTGGGTTTAACATGATTTGTTGAGCTTCCTCTGGTGTAGTGGTTGTGGTATTCACTGACCTTTGGGAAGTATTTTGACATGTACATGGGCACCCCGGTCGTATAGTGTATCTTGTAGACCAGGCCCATTGGCATAACCAGGCCCATATGGCATAGGGCTGCACGATTAATCGATTTTAAATCGATTTGGAATGATGCAATTATCAACCAGGAAGTCCCATTGAGATACAAGATCGGTTTGGGAGAGGGAGGTAAGGGGTTTTAGATTGTGTGTTGTGAAGTTTAGACTTCAGAGAGGGAGAGTAAAGTACAGAAAAAAATTTACCGTTCGGTACCGGTATCGATTCCCAGGTAAAAAGGAAAATGTTCAGGCTCTGTGTCCTGAAAAGACTCACTGCGTAGGCTAGATGCAAGCCGCATTTTACAATAAACCTCTGTGGGGCTGCTTAAAAAATAAATATTATAATCGCAAATGTAATCGCAATCGCAATATCTGTCAGAAAAATCGCAATTATATTATTTCCCAAAATCGTGCAGCCCTAATATGGCATATCCGTATTCCTGTCTGGTGAGTGGTGACGGCGTTGGACTGGCTCGCCAGAGTCGCCACTACTGAGTTTTCACTTTGAAAACATCACAGGAACCACGGATAGGCCATAACTTGTTCTCAGCAGCCACAGAAGTTAATATTGTGTGGAAACTAATTTGACTTCCCCTGCGGAAGGAGCACCGCTGTTTGGCGGATTAGGCGTGAAGCAAGGCGCAAAGCCCCCGCAAGCACTAGATCCTTTGCCCACGGCCAAGTTCCACTGGAGCCCTTCCAGATCCAGATTAGCAGAAGCCATACCTTAGGGCTTTTCTTTAGACTTAGAAAGGTCCCATGCATTATAAATGGCCTTTTCCAGTGTTTAGCATTGTTTCCTAGCAATGGGGGATTATATCAATGTGGTCTGTGTCGTTAATTATCATATTGACTCATCAGTCTAGTCTCGAGTTCACGAGATCTTCCCTCACTCAACTAAGCCGTTCTGATTTGACTGTTTTGCTGATGTGAATATGGCACAGATTGAGCTGATTGTGATCTGATTGGCTCTGTGGTTGTAGTCACCATGGCGCCCACAATTCGCTCAACAGAGCAAGTGGATTACTTCCTCAAACAGTGCCGAGTCCGACAGATTTTTTTTTTTTTTTTTAATATTTCTTTTTTTTTCCTATCTTATGTTGTGGGAATTGTACAGCACTTTGGTAAACTTTGTTGTTTTTAAATGTGTTCTATAAATAAAGTGGATTGGATTAATTAATTAAGTAGCCCCTTTCGTGACTGTGACCCAGCCAACAAGGTTTCACTCGGCTGCGCTGCCTGGGTGCAGTGGGGCTGCTCTCACAGCCAACGACATGACATTACATAATTATGTTGCAACCTTCGTCTATCAAGCAAACAATTATATAAATATTTATATGTAGTTGATAGAGACAAAGGCAGAATTCGACTTAATTAAGCACGTTTTATTAAGACATATTTTTATATGGGTCGGGACACTTTAAAAAAGCAGCACAATGAACACATCTGTCCGACATAGTCTTAAATAACAAACGGCATTGCTTCGCTTCTTCGTCGACATGTCTGCTGCACATGTCCTTGTTGTTTTCAACACAGATAATCTCCACGTGCTTGTTGTAGAGAGGTGGAGTCGAGGCGCCGGTTACTTTTGTTTCATTGGAATGCAGGCGGGAAGGCGCCGCTTACTTTCGTTTCATTGGAATGGAGGCGCAAGATTTTGGAGGCAAAAAAAAACAATAATAATAATAATTATTAAAAAAAAGTAATTTTTCTTTTTTTAAACTTCGATTTTCTTTTAATGTTCGAAGCTTGTGCCATCGAACGAAGCTTCGAAGTATTTAAGACAGCCCTAATCAGCACACACATACACATATAGGGGACACGTTGAGATATATGTGGGGAAAAAAAACTCTTGATTACCCCAAGACTGGTAAAATAGATTCCTTACCTCAGATCAGATGTTCTCCAAAAAGATTATTCCAATTCCTGATCGCCATTCCAAATATCGATCGCGTTTATTGATCCAACGCTGGGTACTTGAAACACATAATCCACGCTGTTCTGAGGGACCACAATGAGTCCACTCGGGTTACATGCCTGAGAAGTCAAATGTGGATTCCGGATTTTTCTTTTCTCATCCATTTTCATTGAGTCCATTCCAATGCGTGCATTACCATCCGGGAGACGATGGGGGGCGGTATTTTCCCTGTTCGAGGCCAGATACAGTCCCAATGTTAACGTGAGGCTAGATTGATGAAAAATGAATGGAAATCGCTAATAAAAGAAATAACGATTAAATAACGTCATTGGCACTCATGAACGCATGGCATGCCATGAACTAACGAGATTTCTCGTGGCTGGCACTCAAAGTGTTAATTGAAAGTGTAACGAATTGTCGGAAATTTGTTTTAAGCCATAAATATTTGATCAGATCTTTCTATAAAAAACAGCATTTAAAAGTTAATTGTATCCATTTAGATGCCATTTTCAAATGAAAAATTGTGCTTAGGAAAGTAATTGAAAGTCCTTGAATTAAATTTTGCAATGTCTGTGGGAACCCTCTGATGAGCAATTGGTAACCAGCACTGAAGGAACGCCCAGATAGTTACGAGGCTATCAGTGGTGCCCTCACAGATTCCTAACTTTCAATACGTATACTGACATTCTGAACTGTGTTTCACTCTTGGTTATTTGGTCATTTGGAAGAGCGAGAGTCTCTGGCTCACCTAGAGCTAATTACCGGATCAAGGAAACTAGGGATGGGAATTTGAAGGCATATCAATATAAATATAAAGAAAAATATTTGTTAACCAATGACGTAACACTTTGAGTGCTGCACTGTTTTCGGGCCTCATCTATTCAATGCCACGCTTTAAAAGATAGGAGTCCGTCACCTTGTTTGTAGAGCTATAACTATTCTATATTATAGCTATGGATACAATACTATGGTCATTTGACAGTGACTTTCTTCCGGTAAGAGATAATTTTTCCATGCATACATTTGAGCGTTGTACCATGGTGAATATAAGTGTTTTTTAGATCGGTCTGTGGTAATTCCTGAAATGCTGAGGAATAGCCTTATTCCTGTATTATACTATAATCGTTGCCGTTTCTTGCCTGGACCTGCTATTATTCTCAAATCAAATCTATATCATAGGTATTATGTTTCATCATGAATGCATGAAAGGGGGGGGGGGGGGGGGCGTGGCGTTTTTTGATGCTTTGATCGCCACCAACTGCATACGTTATGGACTAACGTTACTAGGGATGGGTATCGTTAGGATTTTATCGATACTACTACTCCTATCGATACTGCTTAACGGTTCGGTACTTTATCGATACTCTTATCGGTTCTTTTTGATAATTTTTTTATGATTTTTATATTTGCAGTTGAGAGCATTGGTCATCTCCCTACAGTAAAGATTAGAAATGATTGAATTATTGTAAATTTGTGTGGAGTGGTGGGAATAGCTGCTTCAATAATAACTTATAACAACAACAGACAAGTTAGACAACTATGTATACAAAAAAAACGATATACACTGAATGATTAGTTGTTACCTAAAGTCCTTGGACTCCACTGTAGAGAACGGGTGCAGGCCTTTGACAACAAACTTTGTCACAGCCCTGTGACACTCGTTCACCCTATCCTCTGTCATCTTTCCTCTAGCTGCTAGGGAGAAAGGACTTTGGGTGGTGGAGGGAGGTAGAGGGAGGATGTGTGGTGGGCTCACTGGGACACATTGGTGGCTGACCTCAGCTTGACGATCTATAAAAAGTTTTTAGATTGTAGTATTTGTAGCTAAACAATTATTTTGTTTATTAGCCTATTTGTAATAATTCGTTATTAGCCTAGGAAACTCCGTATCTTGGCTTACCGGCTGCAGTGGACGTGGATGCAGATGGACCATTGCGCGCAAGGCAGTCGAATACGGCGCATTTCTGCAAACTAATATAGTGTTTTGCAAACAAATGTTTTGATAGATTGCTCGTATTGCCACCCTTACTGGCAAATGTTTTGTTGCACTTGTGAACGCTTCGCTCTATCCACCATCACGACTCAGTCCATGCAGAGCTGTCTGTGTCTGTGTGCAGCGCGCGTCAGCACGGAGACAGCGCTGAGATGCTTCCAGCTGCAGCACATCAGGTGTGCGGGGCTTGTATGTGCGGGGCTTGTAAGCGCTGCGGTCTGACGTGCTGCAGCTGCATACTATTGACAGCGCTTTCATTAAGGAGTACCCGTATGTATGTGTAGCGCGACTCGCGAGGAGTGTGTGTAATAATGACTCGCTGCGACTCGCTTCTCGTGCAGAGACAGAGAGAGGAGAGATCGTTCGCAACTTTTAAATAATAATAATAATAATAATTTCTCTAGAGTATCGATAGCAGTACCGAGGACGTCGGAGCTTATAAATACTCCGGTATTTTCTAATATAGTACCGGTTCCCGTTTAAAACCGGGGTCCGGGGGGCATCCCTAAACGTTACACACACACACACATTCGGATCGAGGTGAAGACATGCTTGGATCAACTCAATATTGATATTATATAGTAGGGGTGGACGGTATAAACGGTATACGGTATAAACGGTATGAATTTGCTCTACGGTATGGATTTTGAGTATACCGTGTAACCGGTAGTGCAGCTCTAAAATAGCAATGACGTCATGTAACCACAGCGCGACTATTTCACTGGCATTTGCCCCTAAAAATAGATAGAATTAGTCATAGATAATAGATATGTGCGAACTGGAAAAAGTTATTTAGGAGGCTTCGCGCAGTGGGCGTGCCAGCCCCTACCGCACGCATGTAAACACGGGTCTAGTAGTCTAGTGGGACGGGACACGGGAGCTGTCGGCGTCTCCCTGAGCTAACGTTAGCTTAGCTACCGTTACAAAATGACCCAGTCAACTATTCACTTTTAGTTTAATACATGATGGGGCATTGTCTAACCGAACGGTATCTAGTCGGCCAGCTACCGATAGCTCCTGACATCAACAAACGCTCCACAAAGTCTAGTACTAGAGACGTGTATGCTACCTGTTAGCTCACGTTAACACAAGTTAGTTCACCGTTCAAAACGGAATGTCCCATTGAACTAAATAATTCACTGAGGCGTTGTATTAACGTTATATATGCAGTAGCTACAGATAGCTCATGATATCAATGTCTTATAACACTGATTCGATGCGTATTCGAGCTGAGGGCTTGCTAACGTTATAATACCAATACAATAGGGTCCAGGTGCAGCGCCGGAGAATCCTGGCCGTAGCTCTGCTCGAGGCTACTCGAGTATAGGTCCAGGTGCAGCTCCGGAGAATTCTGGCCGTAGCTGGAGGCTACTAGAGTACACACAGACAGTGGAGCTTGTTGCGTGGTGGCGATGTCTCGCAGATAATACCAGTACAAGTCTAATTATATAATATATATATTTTATAAAAAAAAAAAAATTATATAAAATAAATTTTTTTTTTTTATCAAAAACGATGATGCCGTGATATATACCGTTACCGTCTATGCTTCAAATTATACCGTGATATAAATTTTAGACCATACCGTCCACCCCTATTATATAGCCCTTACCTGTACTAGGGCTGGACGGTATGGTCTAAAATTTCTATCACGGTATAATTTGAAGCATAAACGGTAACGGTATATATCACGGTATATTAACTTATCTTAAAATGTCTATATAAATGCTTCTGAAGGGGTAAACACTGGTATGGCAGCTATTACTATACTCTTGTATTACTAGGACATATTTCACATAGTACAGAGGTATTTTAAGAACATTTATTGTGCAAAACTGCAATAGAAAAATGCAAAACCTTTTCTCAAGTGTCTGCAGGCAGGTAACGTAACGCGTATCTTGGATCCAGTGCTTTGACCATGTCTTTCAAGCCCTTTCGATCGACAGTTTGAAAAGGAACAACCATGTCATTACACAAGTAAACGGTGACAGCGTTTGTTATGTCGGTCCACCGCTGGCTTTTTTTGTCTAACTTAACTTAAAACGTAAATAATCAAAAATAATAAAATTATTCTTTAACAGCTGCTGAGCTATACTATAGCTAATGTCCATCAATATCTTCCTTTTTAATGAAATAGGTTTAAGAATCGAATCAGGATTGTTAGCAGAGAGAGAGAGGGATGGGGGAGACAGAGAGAGAAAGGGAGGGAGGGAGTGGGCTGCTGCTGCTAGAGTGGAGCTAACGTTGGCTTGCTGAGGCTACATCAACACAGGCTGCTAGGAGTGGAGCTAACTAGAGCTGCCGCGGTATTGATGTTTTCCTTACCGCACTAATTTGCAAAATATTTCCTACTGCCGCACACAAAAAAATTAAAAAAAAAAAGTTTGAATGCATTTTTTTTTTAGTAGTAGTCTACTCTTTATAGCATATAGCCTGCCTCTAGTCTAAATGTCTATCTTTAGAGGATGACTTTGCAGCATGAATATTGTTTGGGATTCGGCAAGCACGCATTAGTTATTGAAAGTGAAACACGGATTCGAAGTTTCCCCTATGGTCGTGCGCCGTTCACTCGGTGTCGCGGGCAGGGGTGGTTACCCCCCCGACCCTTTCTTATTATTATTACTATAAAGTTACTACTTTATAATAAAGGCATTCGTTTTGTGGCATTAACATTATATAGTTATACGTTCAATAACATCAGCGTATTTACCGGACCATAGCAAGACAAGCAATACTCTATTCATATCTCAGTTCCTTTCTTTGCTCAGAGCGTGCTGAGTTGTCCCATTCTGCGGTCTGTTAATAAAGTTTTCAATCAGACAAGTGTATAGAACGAAGGGCTTTTATTATAACATTCGTTGCAGACAGTAAAATCATTATGTCTCGTTTAGTACTCCTGAAGAGCGATGGTAGTCCACTCCGGCGGAGAGTTAAAGCTAACGTTATTAGCCGTGTTGTGATGAGCTGACATTCAGGACGTAAAAAACGTGTGACGCGTCTCTCTTCTGACCAGTGGTCTGCAATGTTTCACGTGACTTTTCTGGTACCCAATAGGGTCGCTTGGAACCTCGATAGAGAAGTAGGGTATATCTGCAGAGCCGCAAGCCCAACGAGAGGAGGGTAATTTATTATTATTATTATAAAAAACAGCGGTGACGCGGTATTCAGCCTACTCTGCGGTGGCCGTGATGTAACAGCGATACCGCGGTAATGCGGTAATCGCGGCAGCTCTAGAGCTAACGTTAGTTTTCTGAGTCTACATCAACAGTTAACATTACATAAGGTTTTAGCACGATGTGGGCATTCCCGAATGGCGAGGATGCAAAGCATGTTAGACGATTGGACCCGTCGCAGAGTTTTACACATAGAAACTGCGCCACTCGTGAGAGAAGTTGTCACACAGCTGTGTACAACGCAGGGCTGAAGAGCTAGTTCGCTTCTAGAATTGAAGGTCCGCTCTGTTCGTGTCTATTATGAAATGACAATTGCGCGTTGACACGCCCACTACGCAAAGCCTCTGTGCTCCTAAATAATTCTTCCAGTTCGCACATATCTATTTTGCGAGTGAAATAGTCACACTGTAGAGCCCTGCCTCAGCAAGCTAACGTTAGCTCCACTTAGCAGCCCCCTCCCTCCACACTGTGGTTACGTCATTGCTACTTTAGAGTTGCTCTACCGGTCACAAGGTATATTTAAAATCCATACCGTGTATACCGTTTATACCGTCCACACCCCTAGGATGTATCCCAAAAAGAATATTCCAACTATCTGATCGCGATTCCAAGTATTGATGTCCATCGTGACGCCAACTAGGGCTGGGCGATAAAACGATAACGATAACTATCGCGATAAATTATTTCCTCGAAATAAACATGAAACGTGGTCGCAAAGTTTCGATATATCGATTTTCCAAGCTTGGCTCCGTTCAGCCTCGGCTCAGCACACTCACTAACAACAACCAGCGTTACGTGATGACGTACTTACGCACAACAGCTAACAACCAATCAGTGAAGGAGATGGCCGAGACCCGGAAGGAGGTAGGACTCACTCAACAACAAGGCTTGCTAGGCTAATTAGCTTGCACGGCGGCGTTTTATATATTTACGTGCCGAGTATGTGTGTGTTTTGAATTCTGAGGCCACGTTTATGGTAGTGTGGGATATACAGTGGACGCCGTTTCAATATATTGTGGCGGAAGAGAGTATTTTAGTGTCATATTTAGCACATTGTCATGGAATACATCGCTTGGAACCAACCGGCTGGCTAGGATAACTAGCTTGCACGGCACTGTTTTATATATTTACGTGCAGAGTATGTGTGTGTTTTGAATTCTGAGGCCACGTTTATGGTAGTGTGGGATATACAGTGGACGTCATTTCAATATATTGTGGCGGAAGAGAGTATTTTAGTGTCATATTTATTGTCATGAGATACTCCGCTTGTCGGCTAACGTGCGCAGACTGATGACGACATCAACTCGACTTGAGACATTCGCAGCAGCATAAGAAGTTAATTAAACTTGACGGACATTATATCGACGATAATTATCGATATCGAATTATATGAAAATAATTTTATAATTTTATCGCGATAACGTTTTTGGTCATATCGCCCAGCCCTAACGCCAACATAATCCACCACATAACGCGCTGAGTTGCGAAGCGGTCGTCCCGGGTTCGCTTCCCAGTCCCGGCATTTGAATCTTCTCAATCCGACCGTTATTACCGCTCAGCCTGAGCAACAAAAAAAAACGACCCGGACCCATTAGATCGACGCACAGGCCAAGATACAAGGTTTCAAAGGGTGCTCGATACCACCGTCTAGCTGGATGCGCGGACGCTGATGCAATACTAACGTTACTCGTGGTTTTCTTCATTTTTAGCCTAGTAGCTAATCAGACTGGCATCTACAAGCTGCGTGCACAATCACAGTGAGTGCTCAGTCGATTTTTCCCGCTGTTCATACCTAGGGATGGAAATCGAAAACCGGTTTCCGTTGGGAGCCGGTTCCTAATTATCCGATTCCTGGAATCGCATGCCTCCGTGACTATCGATTCCCTTATCGCTGCCAGGTTTTTCCTACAAGTTGCACATAACGTTAGCGCCACGCATGTAGCCATGGCAGACTATTTGATTCCTTAAGGGCTCGAAATTGCCTGGGTTTTGGTCATATGCTCCCGAAATGCTCCCGCTGTTTGGCTGCTTCTATGTGCAGTGAAAACGACTCCAATGCTTTAGAACCTAGTCATTGATTTAGTTCAGGGTAAGCTAAGATTAGCCGCGGAGCTAACGCGAGCTAACGCTAGCTAATCACGCTCACGGAGAGAGATAAACAGCAGACAGCAGGTAGTACAGGTACAAATACAATAAAAAAGGGGGTGGGGGCTGTTGTGTAAACCTTGTACTCTTTAGTTCACATATAATAAGAGACGGAGAGCGTGTGATGATCACGTTGACTGTTGTTTACTAGTCTGTAAGCCAGGAAGTACCGTGCAACATACAAACATGTCCGTGTAGCAACACAAGCCAATACCTTTACAGGACAGGGGCCCGGGGAGGTGTGTGTGTGTGTGTGTGAGAGAGACACGGTGTGTGGTGTGTGTGTGTGACACGGTGTGTGTGGCTCGCGCTCTCTGAAAGAGATGGAGAAGTTAGAGGAATAACGACCTGTTGAATGCAACTACGGTTCAATAGATTAAATTAGTTTAAGATATTGAACTGTAGTTACATTCAACAGGTCGTTATTCAATAGATTAAATTAGTTTAAGAATAAAGAAATAAATACATTTTAAGAGAATCTCAAATACATTATTTTATTTAAGTGTAGGCTATAGTTAATGTTTTTTTTACAGTTTTTGTATTTTTCTGACATGGGGGTTTAACAATAAATGACAATCAGAAATGTCAAGTTGCATGTTATTCTAACCAGCTTAGTTCTGTTGCATTTCCTATTTAAATTATAAATCGAGCAGGAATCGATAAGCAGAATCGATAATGGAATCGTATCGATAAAATCCATTCCCATCCCTATTCATACCTGGCAGAGTGACGTCATCACGCGCTTTGGATTAATTTAGGAGTGAAATGCGAATGCAAGGGTTGAAATCACTACTCTCACCCAAATATTTTTCTCCACTCGCACAGGCCATATATAGGGGCAATTTGCGATAACCTTGTTGCACTGTACAGCCCTGCCCTATGGTAACAACAGGCTCCCTGGGCGGATAATGAATACAAATATCGGAAAAAAAGGAAAAACTACCCAGAAACGATTTTGGCACTCAATGGTCGGGGCCCAGAAACGACTTCGTTTTTGGCACTGAATGTGTTAAAGGTTTATTCCACCCAAACAGTTTTAAAGGTGTATTCCACCCAAACAGTTTTAAAGGTGTATTCCACCCAACAGTTTTAAAGGTTTATTCCACCAAAACAGTTTTAAAGGTTTATTCCACCAACATTTTTTAAAGGTTTATTAAACCCTACACTTAACACCCCTACACTTAAGCCCCACCTAACATGTAGGCCAGTGGTGCCCAACCAGTCGACCGCGACCGACCGGTAGATCGCGGGCTGGTTTCAAGTAGGCCGCGAGATTATTTTGGAAAATCATTGTTACGGGTTAGATCGAGGCGATCGGTAATCGCTTGCTTTTGTTGTTTTCATGAATACCCCGGATGTAGAGGAATGTGAAGCACTTTGATTACAGACGCTGAACTTGATACTTGTGTCTGTCGTTATTCATGCCGTAGAAACATCCACACAAACATGGTGTCAGAAGTAGTTGAACTTACGTCCATGTATGTACATATTAGCTGACTATGTCACAGTCGGACTCCGGTTCTGAAGACAACATTATGGAGACCGAGACTACTAACGTTGGGCTATTGTCAGCTAGCATGGCGGCTAATATTCCACCCCCCTCCCTGATGAGCTTCACAGGCGACTGGAGCGTCAGCTGGGACATATTCCGTGCCGAATACGAGGACTATGCACTCGCTACGGGTATAACCGAGAAGGACATGAAAATTCAGGCTGCAACTCTGAGGAGCGTGATGGGAAGCGAATGCAGGCACATTTACCGCCACAACCTGAATCTGGAAAAGTACTTCAAACTGGCGAAGAGCGTCATATATGAAAGGTACGGGTTCGGGAGCAGCAAACAAGAGGAAGGCGAATCCATAGACAGTTTTGTGACCAGACAGAGAGAAAAGGCAGCAACATGTGTACGGGCAGCTAAGGGATGAAATGATTTGTGACAAAATTGTACTAGGTGTTGCAAACGAGAGCATAAGACGCAGACTGTTGAGAGAGAAAGGGCTCACGTTAATCACCGCTATTGAAATGTGCCGAGCAGCAGAACAGGCTGATATGGGAGTGAGAGCGGTGGAGATAACGAGCCCATGCGCCGACGCTGTTCACGCCGTTGCTAGTCAACAAGTCAGGCATAACCAAGGGAGACGGAGCTATTCACCCAGAACTGGAGACACAGATTATACATGCAAATACTGTGGCAACTCTCATCCAAGGGGCAGAGAACATTGCCCAGCATTTCGGAAACAGTGCAAATCATGTGGATCACAGAATCACTTTGCAAAAGTGTGTCAAAAAAGCAAAAGAAAACCCACTGATGGAAAAGTGCACTGCATTGTAAATACAGCTGACAATTAAGAGCAAGACAGTGAGGATGATTTGGTTGGTTTAGCCCTTCATCTGCATGGATTCTAGTGGTTCTTCTGTACTCCAGGACGCTTGAAGCATTTTTACAACGCATCGCCGTTTCCGGGTTCCCGTTTTGCGCTCTGATTGGCCAGGTCATGTGACATGAGCGCCAATCGTGGGACGGCAAGTTTCTACACTGGTTAAGCGTAGGCACTCTTCGAAGTTGGTTAAGGTTAGAGTTTGTCTTAGAGCATGGTGGGTCGACGCGGAAATGGGCAAACACGCTATTGGGCGCACATGTCACATGACCTGGCCAATCAGAGCGCCAGAAACGCAGATGCGTTGTAAAAAGGCTACACGCCTCCAGGACACTTGAACCCTCCTGGTTTAGCCCTTCATCTACATGGATTCTAGTGGTTCTGACTGTACTCCTGGACACTTGAACCCTCCTGGTTTAGCCCTTCATCTGCATGGATTCTAGTGGTTCTGACTGTACTCCTGGACACTTGAACCCTCCTGGTTTAGCCCTTCATCTGCATGGATTCTAGTGGTTCTGACTGTACTCCTGGACACTTGAACCCTCCTGGTTTAGCCCTTCATCTGCATGGATTCTAGTGGTTCTGACTGTACTCCTGGACACTTGAACCCTACTGGTTTAGCCCTTCATCTGCATGGATTCTAGTGGTTCTGACTGTACTCCTGGACACTTGAACCCTCCTGGTTTAGCCCTTCATCTACATGGATTCTAGTGGTTCTGACTGTACTCCTGGACACTTGAACCCTCCTGGTTTAGCCCTTCATCTGCATGGATTCCTAACGGTTTTCAACTCCACCATGAGGATTTAGAATGAGCGGCAATGTAATACCATTTATCTATAGGCCATTGCAATTTAATCCTGACACTATTAGTGGCCTATATTTCCTCATTTATTTTCTATAAATAAAGGATGATCAATAAATCATTCAAACGCATTCCAGTTTGGCAATAGGATCCGCATCAACTGCATAATTTGCACTGAGCTGGTCTGCCTGCATGTGTATGATAGAACTCTGGAAGGGCAAGCATAACCTAAAGCATCGCCATCGACAGAAAAAAATTTAAATCCCTGTAACATGGAATGAAAATGTTCATTGATTGACTGCACCATTGTGTGCCCTGACGACCGCTGTGTGGTGCTGGGTTTCCTAGACCATTCTCCTGTAGGCCAGGTCACCCAATGATACATAAAACAACTCCACTGATCCCAGTGTCTTCCATACACAGACGTAATTCCAGACAGGCCCCTCCGCAAATGGCTTTACTCAAACTGTCTTGCCGCAATAGCAGAGTAACGTTACACAATGACGGTGCTTCTTGCGTTGCATTAGACTCATCACTTTATTTTGCTCTGTATCCCTTTACCTGCCACAGTTTGCCACAAATAACCCAAACTAAGCACCGGATATCTCGCATCAACCAGCAGATTCGATTATAGTTTCAGTAATTCAATTTAACCCTTTAATCGCCAAGGACGACTTTAGACGTCATTCCTCGCCATGCGTAATCTGTCAATGACGTCGTACAGCGTCTTTGAGATCAATATTTCAAAAATCTGTCATGGCAATCATATTTCACCCACGGAGACTTGAGACTTGCTGTTGATCTCCTTTCAACTCCAACGGTTCAAGACCGCCATCTGGTGGCCGATCGGCGAATCGTCAAAACCGGAAGTGACGCGCCCGAAGTGGTGCTCACCCATATTTCGTCCGGCCACTTGCTATCACTAGCGGGACTCCAGCTTAATACACTGGATAGCGATCCGTTGCCAATAACTCGATAAACAACTAGATTTGGACGTATATAGGATTATACAACCTGGAAATGGATCGCATATATCAACATCCCATAATAGAAATGGGTTCGTTTATTTTCTATACCGAGCTGCGGCGTGGGGGTGGGTCCTAAACACTCCGGCAAAACACACGCTTATAGGGATGGCTTGGACAACTGACCCCGCCCGCCCGTTGAAGAGCAATGCCCAATAACATCGGAGGGACGATCGCTGTGGATAACTGGAATGGCGATGAGATTATTGGATTCTTTTTTTTGCATTACTTCAGAGACCAGGTAAGGACACTATATATGAAAGCTTGCGTTGATCTGATATTTATTTCTACTGCGATTGAAGCTATATGTGTTTATGTGGCTGGCTGTTCTGCCGTTGGGATGCAGCGGCGCGCCGGTCTAAACCACATTGCATGCGTGCACCACAAAGGATAATAGTGATGATCTAGCGTTCATTTCAGGAAGATCCAATAATCAGGTGAAAAACGACAACGTGTTTATTGAATTACACAAAAACGCTGTTTTCGTTTCTTTTCCCTGGAATTGCTCAGAAGCGGCCGGACTATGTTCATATTCAAAACGGTATCAAACGGAAATGTATGGATGAAAAAATTATCTGTTTTTTGCACGTTGACCAGAAGTAGCTCAATGAGACTCGACAGCGTTATTAGACCCATAGCGATACTATAAAATATAGGTTTAGTTCTACAAACTACAACTACGTTTACATGGGTTTAATGGGCGGCACAGAAGTGGTCACTTCCCGGAATGTGTTAATAGTGACATTTTAAAACACTACTCAAGATTCAAGAGATTTATTAGTCACATACATACATGCTCCCTTTTTATGGAATACGCTGCAAGTAAAATTTTGTCTAGAGGCACTTCCTACTGTAAATGCTTTTAAAGGTATGCTACGATTAGCCCTTCATGAAACATGCAACTGTTTTACCTGATGCTATTGCTGATGTGATTATGTTCCTTGCCACTGCACAAATGGCCTTCTGTATTTATATTTGAATTGTATGTTTATTTTTTTTTTAATGCCCTGTTTTATGTTGAAACTTGTTGTGTGCCGTGCTGGTCAGGACTCCCTGGAAGAAGAGATCTTGTATCTCAATGGGACATTCCTGGATAAATAAAGGATAAATAAAATAAATTAGACATGTAGTGGCCATGCCCGCCTTAATAAAGGATAAATAAAATAAATTAGACATGTAGTGGCCATGCCCGCCTTGATAGTGCAAAAAATACAAATAATAGAATACAATAGAATAGATAATAGATAGACATGATAAAAGGTACTAAGATAAAATACTATACAATGCTAAGCTTACAAATGAAAGGTAATGAGTCTTATATACACTACTATACAATATGCTATACAATATACAGTTATTATGCTATATGCAACTATACTAACTAATAACAAACTATACATGTATTTTGTTTTGGCATACTCACTATGCCAGTGGTTCTCAAACTTTTTACACCAAGTACCACCTGAGAACGTAGCTGGCTCTCCAAGTACCACCATATGACCGGCGTTAAAATACAGTCTATTCAGCTATGCACAGTTCACGCAGGAGGCAAATGTATTCCTAATACCATTATTTATTGTTAACTTTTGTCAGACACAGCCACAATGTACAAAGGGATAGCACTAGAACTAGCAAACGCTTCCACACAACTCATACAATGCAAGGGGCATTGAGAACATAATAACTAACATTCTCACATAGCAAGTGAGAAAATTAAGAACAACTGTATTTCAGCAAATGTACTTAATTCTCTCTCTATCTCTCTCTCACTCTCTCTCTCTCCTCTCCTCTCCTCTCCTCTCTCTCTCTCTCTCTCTCTCTCTCTCTCTCTCTCTCTCTCTCTCTCTCTCTCTCTCTCTCTCTCTCTCTCTCTCTCTCTCTCTCTCTCTCTCTCACACAGCAAGCAATTGTCCGTCATTCTCTCTCACACTCACACACACACACAATTATTTGGTTACAAAAACTTAATTTCCTGCATTCTGGTGCAGGAATTTTTACCCTTTAAATGCCAGTTTGTGTGATGGCATCACAAATTATTGTTAAAAAAAACACAAAGTAAAATATTTACAATATATCAAATGCAAAGTACATTTTTCTGGGGGGGATTATTACAGGCTAGGCATGTGTCAATGATTAGCAGCAACACATATTTTGATGGATTTTTTTGTAATGGTAGATTTAACACCAACTCTTTTCAGAAAAGTGGGAGTATTTCATTTTTTATGACATTACAAGAAATCTAAAAATAAATGGTTATGATCAGGGCTGAAGTTGAATTAAAGATGTATGACTGTTTAGACTGCATTACTCTCTGTCACAGTGATCTCCTGGTTGTTCCCCACTTAGATTATCTAACTATCGCCCTGCCGCAACCAGAAACACTGGCCTGGCCTGCTTCTAAGTTCAGTGGCCTGACTGCAATTTTTTTTTCTTTTTTTTTTTTTTAGCTTTTTTGGAAATGTTTTCAAGTACCACCAGCAGTACCACCAAGTACCACTAGTGGTACGCGTACCACAGTTTGAGAACCACTGCACTATGCAGTTTCAGGGGAATTGGCCAGGGATTTGTTTACATCAGTTGGAATTATTACTCAATCATACTAGTCATCTAGCCTAGTCATCACTAGTGTAGTCACCCAAACCTCTCGGGTCCACCTCCAAGAGAACACTGAACAGCTACTTCCACCGGGCTGACGGACAGACTGAATTATCACATGACCATACACACAAAAACACCTGAAGTGACTTACACACCACACAAGCACACTTGGTACACGCGCACACTGCTGCTATTTACACTGTAGAAATATATATATTTATTTTTTTAATAGATCGTTGTATATTGTCGTCTACAAATTACGGTTGAGGAGCCAGGAAAAACAAGCATCTCACGTACATTTCTGAATGTATGTACATTTAAAAAAGCAGTGACAATAAAATAATCTGAATCATTATAAATAAATTTAAAAAAAAATTAACAGAGCGATAGCCCTAGATCAGTGGTCACCAACCCGTCGATCGCAATCGACTGGTCGATCTTTGAGACCTTCCCTGTAGATCTTAACCAGGATTTTTTTTTCTTTTTTTTATAGATCTTTCCCTGAGAGTCCACATTACAGTTCTACTTTTGTTTTGATGTGAAAAGTGATTCTGCATAAGATTACTGCACTTAGCACTGACTGAGAAAGTACATATTACAGTTCTACTTTGACAAACATATTTATAATTAGCATTTTCTAATGTTAATAATATGAGAGTCCACATTACAGTTCTACTTTTGTTTTGATGTGAAAAGTGATGCTCCATAAGAGGACTGCACTTAGCGCTGACTGAGAAAGTACATATTACAGTTCTACTTTATAAAATGCTAATTGTAAATATGTTTGTCAATGTTAATAATATGAGAGTCCACATTACAGTTCTACTTTTGTTTTGATGTGAAAAGTGATGCTGCATAAGATGACTGCACTTAGCACTGACTGAGAAAGTACATAATACAGTTCTACTTTGACGTTTTAATGTTGGACCAAAGCATTGCATGTAATTAGAATACAGGCAAATAAAAGTAATTTAGTTTAAAGTACAATCTTGGCTGTCTTTTTCTCAACGCTTCAATAGGTAGATCTTGCCATCACCAAAAAATAAAAAAAAGTGATCTTGGCTTAAAAAGGTTGGTGACCACTGCCCTAGATGGTACAGTAGAATACCATAGATTATTATAATTTTTTTCTCAAGTTTCAAATTGATCGGTTTTTAAAATGGACATCTCTTGGTGTTCATCCGAAGGATTAACCTACATTTTCTGCTCTACCCTACTAGCCTAGTGGGTGACTGGTTTGAAGGATTCAATGTTCTGCTCTACCCTACTAGTCTAGTGGCTGACTGGTTTGAAGGATTCAATGTTCGGCTCTACCCTACTAGCCTAGTGGCTGACTGGTCGGCTGTGTCCCTGGCTGCTGCCCATCATCATTACCCTCATCAACAAAGCTCTTGTTTTTCAGGGTCAGATCCATCATCACGGTTTGGCGAGCCTTTCCCAACTGTGATTAGAGAGAAATCTGGGGAAACGGTCTGCCGTGCAACACAGAGGAGAATAAAAGGATTTCTGAGGATAGACCGAAATAGAAATGTGCACCCATCAGCACTAGCACAGGAAACCAAAGGCTAGTAGTTATTACTCATTTTGTTTGTTTGTGGTTCACAAACACAAGTGTAAGTGTGTGTGTCTGTGTGTAAGTGCGTGCACGCTGTGCGTACTGTGGTTGAGCATCTGCACTAACGGCTGCTGGAGGCGGAGTTCTCACTGTATGGCAGAAGGCATTAAAGGAGCAGGCCTGTATTATGACAGAGGAGTGATACGCTGATGCTGTCGGAGTTGAGAGTGCTTTACCTCATCCCTTTTATACTGTATTGTAACCTGCATTGTATATTGCACCACAAGCTACCGTCCTCATCCCATTTATATTGTACTGTAACTACTCTGCATTGTATATTGTACATAGAACAGAGTCTTGTTTACACTCGTTTAAGTACTTTACTTTCTATTTTATCCTTTTTATAATCTTTTTTTTACCTAGCACACAGGAGCAAAACAGAAAGAAGCATTTCATACAAAAGTATCCTGTATTTCTGTATGATACAAGACAGTACTAGGCGAGCAGGAACCCTCTGACTTGGCTCTTTTGACGCCACACGCACTCAAACAGCCACCTTGTGCTGTTGTTGACCGACTCTAGTAGGGGTTTAACGATTCTCAATTGAAACCATAGATCAGGGTTAGCATAAGGTCCAACAATTTTTTAACAAGGTGCTTAAAAACTCATTGAAATTCAAATCAACCATTCGCATTGAAAGTTTTGTTCATCCATGATAAAATTGTTCTGAATCAAGAAATAGAATTTTTTTATTTAAAATGTAACTAATTGTCAGAAATTGGTTTTAAGCCATAACTATTGGATCCAATTTTGTCTATAAAAAAACTGCATTTAAAAGTGAATTTAAATGCCCTTTTAACACTTTGATCGCCAGGCTTATCTTCTTAATAAACCATCCCACGCCAGCTCTATTTGTCTATGGAGAAGTTCCCCTTCTTTGCAGGGCTATAACCTTTTAAATTGTATTGCTAAATTGACACTATGGCCCATTTGTAGCAACGTTATACTTTTTCATTCACATATTCATACTAAAATACGGTCTAAAGTATAAGTATGTTTTTATCATTTTCTGCAGCTTCTCCAGAACGTGATTTATAGCCCTAAATGCATTATATTGATGATTGTATACAGTTTGATAGCAATCTGCGCGAGATAAAAAAAATTCAAATGGACGTGCTTCTAGAAGTTACTACTTATCATCTGATGTTGACCGGATGGGGGGGGTCGTTTATAATTACGTGGCCAACGTTAGATGATTCATCTAGTGTGGGTGATATGATCATCAGAGCAGTTTATATCGAACACGTTAAAAAATTACGCTGAAACTAACCGTAGCTTCCTCGGGCCGTTGGGCGATGAGCATGGAGCAGAAATATTCCTATTATGGGATGTAGAAATATGCGATCCATCTCCAGGTTGTATAATAGTATATACGTCCAAATCATGTTGTTTATCGAGTTATTGGTAACGGATTGCTATCCATTGTGTGTAGCTCGAGTCCTGGGACTATTAGCGAGTGATCGGACCGAATTGGAATGAGCACCAGCTTCCGTTTCCTGTTTCCGGTTTGAGCGATCCGCCGATCGGCCACCAGATGGCGCTCTTGAACCGTTGGAGAGTTGAGAGGGGATCAACTAGGGCTGGGCGATAAAACGATAACGATAAATGTCGCGATAAATTATTTCCTCGAAATAAACATGAAACGTGGTCGCAACGTTTCGATATATCGATTTTCCAAGTTTGGCTCCGTTCAGCCTCGGCTCAGCACACTCACTAACAACAACCAACGTTACGTGATGACGTGCTTACGTACCACAGCTCCAGATGTGCTACTGTTTTGGTTTAGGAGTCGGACTCGAGGCTCGCTAGGATATTAATTAGCTTGCACGGCGCTATTTTATATATTTACGTGCCGAGTATGTGTGTGGCGTGAATTCTGATGCCACGGTTATAGTAGTGTGTGGTATACGGTGGACGTTGTTGCAATGTATTGGGGCGGAACAGAGTATTTTATGGTCATATTTAGTACATTGTCATGGAATACATCGCTTGGAAACGAGGCTGGCTAGGATAACTAGCTTGCACAGCGCTATTTTATATATTTACGTGCCGAGTATGTATGTGGCGTGAATTCTGATGCCACGGTTATAGTAGTGTGTGGTATACGGTGGACGTCGTTGCAATGTATTGGGGCAGAACAGAGTATTTTAGGGATATTTATTTAGTACATTGTCATGGGATACACTGCTCGCTCTGGCTAACTGCTAACGTGCGCGCCTGCGCGGACTGATGACGACATCAACTCGAGACATTCGCAGCAGAAAAACAAGTCTATTAATAGCCCGTCCATCGGCGCCGGGCATAAAAAGTCAATTAAACTTGACAGACATTATATCGACGATAATTATCGATATCGAGTTATATGAAAATAATTTTATAATTTTATCGCAATAACGTTTTTGGCCACATCGCCCAGCCCTAGGATCAACAGTAGATTTCAAGTCTCCGGGGGAGAAATATGATTGCGATCACAGATTTTTGAAATATTGATCTCAAAGACGTGTTACGGCGTCATTGGCAGAATGAGCATGGCGGGGAATGACGTGGTAAGGCGTTTTGGCGACCAAAGTGTTAAATGAAAAAATAGTGCTTGGAAAAGTACTTGAAAGTTGAAAGTCCTTGAATTTCATTTTGCAATGTGTGGGAACCCTGATAGATGTACAGGGGAATTCACTGGTAGGGAGGCGGCCCATAGATGCTGAGACGCATACAAAGCGGCCAGATGGGCTCCCTGCAGCCTGTTCCTCAGGTCAGTCTTTTACATTAAGCACCCCCACAGCCCAAATGAAATGATACAATTAATTGTCATTTAATTAATCAATTAATAAAAAATGTAATAGTCTAGTTAATAGCAGAGGCGGTCCTAATTCAGCAACGGCGCAGCCATAGTGTATTTACACCTGTATCACAGTACATATTGATACTACAACTCTGTACATACATACATCTGAAAGACAGAATTCTCACAATGTGTTTTCTCTCCTCTTTGACTCAATTTAACAAACAACTTTCTATCATTAACACGACAGGCTTTGGAAGCATCAATAAACATGTAAGAAGTTCAAGAACTGATGAGTTTTGTCCTCTATATTTGTATATCATTTCTTTTAAGGCATATATACCCAAGGCAGTTCCAGGCTTAGCTTTAAAAACAAACTGGTTATCTGTGGAGTTAATAAACTCATTGAATCTATCCAGCAGGATTCTTTCTAGAACTGTTGACAGCATGCTGGCTAGAGCTATGGGCCTGTAGTTCTCTAGGCTGACAACTTTACCAGCTTTGTCCTTATTAATAACTGCCACTAACATAACAGACAATGTTGAGTCTGGTAAAACAATCCATGAATCATGAAGCCAGTAAAGCAAATGACAAGGAGAGGAGATTTCTCAGACTGGCATATTTAAGGTGATCAGGCTTATCAAAATAAATGGTTTGGTTCCGGTTGCCGACCGACCCTGCCGTTTATTTTATTTTTTTAATACAATAAAGTTTCATAAAAATCTTAGTTATGGATATTAAACATGCTGGCAGAGTACATGCATCCATGTTGTCGTGAACATTTTAATTAAATAAAGAAATTCCTATCCATAGTCAAAAAACATAGAAAAAATGTAATAAAAAATTAAATAAATTCCCTACCTACCAGTGATGGGAACGGCGTTAGTTTTTTCAGTAACGCGGATTACTCCTCCAATATTAATAACGCCGTTACCATTACTGCCAAAAAATGCGGCGCGTTACTATGATTGAACCTGTTTCTTTCATCAGACAGATCTCTGCGCCGAGAGGCATACTGTTCTTCCTGGTTAGTGGGCAGTGCGCGATTGGCTGAGGTTGAGTAAAATGTCATGGTAAGCCAATCACAGGTAGAGGTGGGCGGGTGTCTAAAGCATCCAGAGTCTGACACACAGCGCGACAACACAAGCGACTCAGTCAGCATGAGACCGCGGGTCTGTGTACGTTTTGATAGTTTGTTTGGCGAGCCCAAATAATCCAAAACAAATCCAACGAACAACACAAGCGAGCAGTCAACGACAGGTCCATGAGCGTTT
Organism: Notolepis coatsorum; assembly: GCF_963971535.1. Classification (NCBI taxonomy): domain Eukaryota; kingdom Metazoa; phylum Chordata; class Actinopteri; order Aulopiformes; family Paralepididae; genus Notolepis; species Notolepis coatsorum. Next base: position 201,110,636 of record NC_140167.1, on the reverse strand, counting down.
TTTGTTCACTCTTGTTGTGTTGCAGCGCAGGGCAAGCCTTATCAACATAGTGCTGCACTTCCTGGTTTAATAGCACAGTCTGGTGCTCAGAGATATATATATATCTGTATGTCATGCATGTCTTAAATGTCATGATTAGATTAGTTTAGATGATTAGATTAAATTCTTATATCTGTATGTCATAAATGTCATGAATTGAAAATGGGGGACCCTGATGTAAACAAGACTAAAGTGTTTCTCTGGTCTGCATCCCCTTAACCCTTTCTCTGCCATGCTTATATCCATCCTTATACCATCCTCTGCCAGCTATATTTGTCTATGGAGATGTTCCCCTTCTTTGCAGGGCTATAACTTTTTAAATTGTATTGCTAAATTGACATTACTATGGCCCATTCAACGTCGAGTATCTATCGTTTAGGATGTAGCAACGTTCTACTTTTTCATTCACATATTCATACTAAAATACGGTCTAAAGTTTAAATATGTTTTTATCGTTTTCTGTAGCATTCTGCAGAACGTGAGTTATAGCCCTAAATACATATATTAGATCATCAAATGTAGTTTGATACCGATTGACGTCAGATAAAAAATTTCAATTGTACAAGGTCCTACACGTCATGCCTCATCATCTGCTGGTGACTGGAGGGGGGGGGGGGGGGGGGGGGGTTATAAGTCTGTGATGGCGGTCTTGAACCGTTGGAGATTTGAGAGGAGATCAACAGCAAGTCTCAAGTCTCCGTGGGTGAAATATGATTGCCATGACAGATTTTTGAAATATTGATCTCAAAGACGCTGTACGACGTCATTGGCAGATTAAGCATGGCGAGCAATGACGTCTAAAGTCGTCCTTGGCGATTAAAGGGTTAACAATTGTGTGTATTGAGCCGTACTGTACTGTACCCATTCTGCAATCTGTTCATTAAAATGTTCAATCAATCAGTATATATTTGTTATTTATTTTTGGTATAGTGCTTAACACTTTAATCGCCGGAGACGCCGGAACTCGTCATTCCCCGCCATGCTCATTCTGCCGAAGACGCCGTAACACGTCTTTGATATCAATATTTCAAAAATCTGTGATCGAAATCATATTTCTCCCCCGGAGACATTATATGTACTGGTGAGCCCCTCTCAATTCTCCAACGGTTCAAGAGCGCCATCTGGTGGCCGATCGGCCGCTCGCCCAAACAGGAAGTGATGCGGATGAAGTGGTACTCGCCCATATTTCGTCCGGGCACTCGCTATCATTAGCAGGACTCCATCTTGACACAATGGATGTCGATCGGTTGCAAATAACTCGATAAACAACATGATTTGGACGTATATACTATTATACAACCTGGAAATGGATCGGGTATTTCTACATCCCATAATAGGAATATCTCTGCTCCACGCTCATCGCCCAACGCTATGAGGAAGCTACGGTAAGATTCAGCGTTTTTTTTTAACATGTTCCATATAAACTGCTCTGATGATCATATCACCCACACTAGATGAATGATATAACGTTGCCCACGGAATTATAAACGACCCCCCGCCCATCCGGTCAACATCAGATCATACGTAGTAACTCCTAGAAGCACGTCCAGTTGACATTTTTTATCTCGCACAGATTCCTACCAAACTGTATTTGATCATCAATATAATGCATTTAGGGCTATAAATCAAGTTCTGGAGAAAGCTGCAGAAAACGATAAAAACACTTATACTTTAGACCGTATTTTAGTATGAATAATTGTGAATGAAAAAGTATAACGTTGCTACACCCTGAACAATAGATATAGGATGTTGAATGCGCCATAATAATTAGGGATGCACGATAATTATCGGGCCGATAATTATCGGGCCGATATCAGCAATTATGACGTCATCCCGATAAACTCGATAACGTTATTGATAGCTCCAATAACATATAATACATTTTTTGGTTAAAAGAAATCCGGTGTGGGTGGATTTGGATGAAGGGCGCTTGTTTTTATTATAGCCTCCTCCCGTTTTGCCAGTACTGTGGTAAAACTGATAGCGTGTGGTTTAGGAACAGGGAGTTTTTCACAAATCCAGCGCTCCCTTTCTTGGCTGTGACGTAGTCACGTTACATTCGGAGACAGACAGTCGATCTGCCAATTACGTCCCACGGCTTGCACCCACCTCTTCTTCTTACCACCAATCAGAAGCTCTCGTTCGTTTATTTACCTCCGGATTGTCAGCCATTACTCTACTCGGAGCTAACGTTATCTCCCCGCCAGCCACATTGACAAGTACCAGCGCTTATACATTACTGGCAAATGTCTTGTTGCACTTGTGGCAACGAGCGTTGTCAGCATCGACTTTAGTAAAATAGACCCAGACTTTTGAACATTTCGTTTTGTCCGCCATTATGAGAGCAGAGCTGCAGCGCAGCACCCGTGTGAGTGAGTGTGTGAGTGAGTGTGTGTGTGTGTGAGTGAGTGTGTGTGTGTGTGTGTGGGAGGGGAAGAGAGGAGAGGAGAGGAGAGAGCAGGCAGCCCGCTCCCTGCGCAGGAGAGCTAATAGAGATTAGTTTGCGACGTTTAAATTCCTCAAAAAAAACCTCCATAATTTCTCGAGTACCGATAGCAGTACCGATGACGTCGGAGTTTATAAATACTAAAAAAAATATATATATATATATATATATATATATATATATACACAGTTAAAAAAAATATTATAATACAATAAATATCGGCTTGAGGAGCATAAAGTTATCGGTATCGGTGTCAAAAAATCAATATCGTGCATCCTAATAATAATGTCAATTTAGCAATACAATTTAAAAAGTTATAGCCCTGCAAAGAAGGGGAACTTCTCCATAGACAAATAGAGCTGGCGAGGGATGGTAAATTATGAATTTAACCCCGGCGATCAAAGTGTTAACAAGCATAATTTTATGTTGCCCAGTTGTGGCCTGTTGAGGGGCAATACATATCAAAAGTTCCAAAACATCTATTGTGTTTGTATTTGTATGATCCACTATATAAACATATAGTAATTATAATATCTACATACATGGCATTTGATTGGAGGCTAGTCTCACTTTGTCCCACAGCAACATTAAAATAGTTTAATTTGTGTATGTTTATGTAAAAAGAAATCTTGAAAGTAACGCAATAGTTACTTTCTGAAGTAACTAGTTACTTTTATAATTTGTAACTGAGTAAGTAATTTAGTTACTTTTTGGCAGAAGTAACTAACTAGTTACTTTTTAAAAGTAACTTGCCCAACACTGCTACCTACCCATGGCCTTAACTGCCAACCAACAGGAACCAAACAATTTATTTTGTTAGGCCTCAGCAGTAATACGATCTAGACCACTTGTTTGTTATCAGACGGCTTGTTTATCGGTTGGTAAACCTCATGTGACGTAATCATCACTGAGTCACTACTCTCAATTAGGGATGTGCATGACTGACTAAAATCATTTTAGAATAGTCTTCTGTTCTTAACTCATTCAGCGCTAGGGGTCGTTGTTTACCTTCTGGGTAGAATGCTAGAGCGCTTTGTTCAATGGGGAGAAAGCCAAACTTGCGAGTGCTTAAAATATATGAAATATTATAGCAATAACACCGTTGATTGTCAGTGAGTTGCTTCTGGTCAACATGCAAAAAATAGTGTTTTTTTTCATCCGTACATTTCCGTTTTTATTTGTAATCATTTTCCCCCTCCTTTTTCCTCAGATTTTTCTCCCATCCCAATGTTAGTTGTTATGCCAATTCCCAATCTCCTTCCTGGTCGCTGTGCACTTAGCCTCCACTCTCCCAGACCGACTGTGGGGGGTATCACGTGCTTCCTCCGACACACGTCTAGCCAATTTGCTAGACGTTTGCTGAGAGAGCGCACCAAAGCATACAATGACGGCCTAGTGGCAGGCAACATGAACGACCACAAGGTGGCGCGACACAACGTAAGGAGGACAGTGTCAGAGGCCAAACGGCGCTACAGGGATAAAATTGAACTCCAGTTTGAACAAGCTGACTCTAGAGCTATGTGGCAGGGGCTCAAAACGATGACAGACTACAAAGGCGCCTCCCTCAAACTGAACAGTGACATCTCCTTAGCAAACGACCTCAATACCTTCTATGCGAGGTTTGATGCTGGTAATAACAACACCAGCTCACAAGCCTCGGCAATGGGGGGGGGGGGTCGGCTGCTGATGGAGGCGCAGTGTTCAGGGTAACAGAGCATGAGGTGAGGCGGACCTTTAAAAAAGTGAATATCAGGAAGGCAGCAGGTCCGGACGGCATCCCCGGCCGCGTCCTAAAAGTCTGTGCCGACCAACTGGCCCCAGTATTCACTGACATATTTAACCTGTCCTTAGAACAGGCTGTCATCCCCACCTGCCTGAAGAAGTCCACTATTATCCCTGTACCCAAAAAATCCAAGCCTGCTTGCCTCAACGACTACCGCCCTGTAGCTCTCACCTCCATAGCCATGAAGTGCTTTGAGAAGCTAGTAAAGGGCTACATCTGCTCCTCCCTCCCCATCAACATGGACCCCCTGCAATTTGCATACCGCCCCAACAGGTCCACGGAGGACGCCATATCCCATGTGCTGCACACAGCAGCATCACACCTGGACAAGAGGCAGGGGAACTATGTGAGAATGCTATTCATCGACTACAGCTCGGCATTCAATACCATAGTCCCCTCCATACTCATAGCCAAGCTCAGGGACCTGGGCTTGGGCTATGACCTCTGCCAGTGGGTCTTGGACTTCCTGACTGGCAGACCCCAGGTGGTGAGAGCAGGCAACTGCACCTCCTCATCCATCACCCTCAACATAGGGGCCCCCCAGGGCTGTGTTCTGAGTCCCCTCCTCTACTCCCTGTACACACACGACTGTGTGGCTCAGCGGAGTAGCAATACAATCGTCAAATTTGCTGACGACACAGTGGTGGTGGGCCTGATCTCTGCCAACGACGAGAGGGCCTACCTGGAAGAGGTCAAGGTCCTGGCGGGATGGTGCCAGGAAAACAGCCTCTCCCTGAACGTCAGCAAAACAAAGGAGATGATTGTGGACTTCAGGAGGTCGGGGGTCAAGGACTACAGCCCCCTCAGCATCGACGGGGCACCGGTTGAGAGAGTCAACAGCTTCAAGTACCTCGGAGCCTACATATCCGAGGACTTGACATGGACCACACACATTAACAGTGTGGTGAAGAAGGCACGACAACGCCTCTACTTCCTCAGGCGCCTAAGGAAGTTCCAAGTCAGCCAGAAGATCCTTAAGAACTTCTACTCATGTACAATAGAGAGCATCTTGACCGGCAACATCACCTCCTGGTTTGGGAATAGCACTGCAAAAGACCAAAGCAGACTACAAAGAGTGACACGTTCAGCCGAACGCACAATTGGAGGGGGGCTCCCCACCCTCCAGAACATTTACTACAAGCGTTGCAAGGGCAAGGCTAAGAGAATCATTAAAGACTCCAGTCACCCGAACAACTGCCTCTTCGAACTGCTGCGGTCAGGCAAGCGATACAGGAGTCTCAAGGCGAGCACAGAAAGACTCAGAAGTAGCTTCTATCCCCAGGCCATCAGGCTGCTAAACGAACAATGAATGAACACTACACAACAACAACCACCAAACGCACATAGCACACACATCCACACGCACACACCCACTTTAAACAAACACACTGTAGCACCCACTCCACACACTTTATAGCACACACCCACTTTAAACAAACACACTGTAGCACCCACTCCCCACACTTTATATTTATGGATGAAGGATTGCACTACAACTCGTACACCTTACTGTAAATTGTACCTAAAATTGTACCTCATCCCATTTCTGCTTTGCACTAGATAGTACTGTACATTAGTACACTGCATAGTATTGTGTATTGTATATTATATGGTAACTCAGAACATTGTACATATGTCTATACCGAACACTGTGACCTCATTTTCTTCTTCTAAATTCATGCTATATTATGTTATTATGTTATTTGATACTATCTTGTCTAGCACAGTCTCTGGAGCGTAACAGTAAGAAGCATTTTGTATGAAAGTATTCTGTACTTCTGTATGACAACTATTAAAGAACTTGAACTTGAATCAACCGCTTCTTTTCACCTGGCAGCGCGGACCTTCACAGAGGGCGTAGCGTGTGGAAGGATCACACTATCCCACTTAGATCCTATCCGCGCTTAGCAGGCGCCCTGACCGAACTGTAGGAGTCGCGGTTTACAACAACCCGGACCCACCCCGCCAGCTTCTCCCACCCTCTAATACTGCCAATTGTATTAGTGTGAACGGCCAGCCAAGCTGGTGACAACCCCGGAGCTGTGAGCTGGATTCGAACAGGCGAATCCTAGCGTCTCCGGGGTTGGTGACGAACGCAATCTCCGCTACGCCACCTGACGCCCCGTACATTTCCGTTTTATACCGTTTTGAATATGAGTATATTTCCCAATGATAACATCAGGCTGAATGGATGAAAAATTAATGGATATAGCTAATAAAAGAAATAACGATTAAAACCTGAGATTTCTCGCGATTGGCGCTCAACGCATGCCGAGTTAACCCGACTTTTCCTTGATTGGCGCTGAATGAGTTAAGACCGAAAATCCCCCCCCCCCCATTCAGTTATTCTTTTCAATAGAATCGATAATTAAAATCAAAGGGTATTGCACATAAATAGGCACTTCAGATAATCCTTCAGAATGTTGATCGGCTCAGCTGACAGCTAATTCATTCTTTTTTTTTTAATAATAAAACATAATAATAATGGGGCGGCTAAGTGGTGCAGTGGGCAAGGCCAGGGGAGGAAACTAACTTTTTGGCTTACCAGCCAACTGGCGAGTATCTGATTTTTTTTACCAGACAAACTAATTTTTTACCAGCCAAAAAAAATCGCTAATTGTGATAATTACTTCTTTGTATGTCTTCGTCTAAATTGATTTTCAATCATAGTAATAATCACACCGTGTCTCTACTCTAAATATTTATTAGCATAAAACATTAATAACAGTCTCTACTCTTCACAATATTAGCATAACACATATTAACATGAAAGAGGGATCTATTCTGGACTGGGTTGGGCTGAACTGGGCAGTGAAAGATGCTGGGTTGGACTGGGTTGGGCAGTGAAAGAAAAAAACCGAAGTATGTTGTGAAGTGTATAGATAGATAGATGTGAAATCTATAGATGTAGCAGTACTGTCTATCTGTATGTCGTGTATGTCATATGTTATGATGAATTGAAAATGGGGGACCCTGATGTAAACAAGACGAAAGTCTTTCTCTGGTCTGCATCCCCTTAACAATTGTGTGTATTGAGCCGTACTGTATTGTACCCATTCTGCAATCTGTTAATAAAGTTTTCAATCAGTCAATCAAGTTAACTTTGAACCTCGGTTGTCAAGCCACGTCAATGTTGTGTATGCATCCGAGTGTTCACTGTGCCTTTAAGACGGCACGGTGGCCTTACGACAGTGCTGTCAAGTGTTGTGGTAACGTCAGTTGGGTTGGTCTGCTGTTGTGCACTGGTTGAGCTAGCCCCTTTCGTGACTGCGATGTGCAAGCCAGGGGCTTTTGAGCATGAAATAAAATGTCTAACCTTACGTCGTAGTCCGGTGCGCAATAGACTAACATACACCTCTGTAATTTAAATGTGTCCTTGCCTTGGACTCGAGAGTTGTACTAGGGTTGGATGCAGTTCCCCGTTGCTCAGTCTGTCTGTTTTCCATCTTCTGTGTTTAACGTTATCTGTTTGCGAGTGCTTCCTTGACTGATGGCCAGTACCACGGGACTTTTATTCAACATTCTATATTTCCGCGGGTTGGCCAGTACTGCAGGAACTTTTATTAAACATTATATATGTCCGCGGGTTGGCCAGTACTGCAGGAACTTTTATTAAACATTATATATGTCCGCGGGTTGGCCAGTACTGCGGGAACTTTTATTAAACATTATATATGTCCGCGGGTTGGCCAGTACTGCGGGAACGTTTATTAAACATTATATATGTCCGCGGGTCTTGTGCAGTGCTCTCGTGGCACTGTCAACTCGCCAGACTGGCGAGTGGTCTTCATTAATCACTCGCCAAACGTAAAAAATACTCGCATTTGGCGAGTAAAGTGGCCTAATTTCCTCCCCTGGGCAAGGCGCTCGCCACTAATGCAGGAGATACTGGGTTCGAGCCCAGCTAGGGGATGGGAAGCTGGTGGGTGGCGATCGGACGTTGTGGACAGCGACTCCTACAGGTCGGTTGGTGTGCCTGCGCTGCAGAATCAGGAAGCAACGGGGGCGGCGTGTCCCTCCCACGCAGACCCTCGCCGCTGAGAGATCGCGCTGTGCAGGTGAAAAGATGCGACTGCTGCCTCCTCGTGTACCGGAGGGGACACGTGATGCAAGGCTTCGTCCACATTGCAGCCGACCAGTGGGAGGCATGGCCTAACAATGTTCGAGACAGGGGAGGGGTAGAATTGGACAATACGAAATTGGAGAAGGAAGAAAAATAGAAAATGGGGAGAAAAAGTAGATCCAAAAGAAGAAAAAAATAATAATAATTATATATATATTTTTCGACTGACATGAAAATCGAATGTGGAGACTGGCACCACTATTCAAAAATTAGAAAATTAGAAAAGTTGATTGAGAACTTTGGTGATTTATCGGGATTTAAGATAAATTGGCCGAAGTCGGCTTTCCTTCCACTTAACACCCCTGCAAAAAAAGATATAACCCTCCCAGGAGAGATACCTATGGTAAAACATTTTAGATGCTTGGGAGTGGAAATATTCCCCACCATAAGACAAACGGTGAAGCACAATTACACAAAAATCCAAAACAAAATCAAAGACTACCTTGATAGGTGGGCAAAACTTAAAAACTCAGTACAGGCACGGATAGCAATAGTTAAGATGGATGTACTACCTAGAATCAACTTCTTCAGTTCAATGCTACCGTTACCCCCTCCAGAGGGTTACTGGAAAAGATTACACTCCTCCACATACAAATTTATTTGGAATAACAAACCACCACGTATAAAAAGATCCACCGCACAGAGAAATAAAGCAGACGGTGGCATGGCATTTCCAGATTTTTTCCACTATTTTAAGGCGTACACATTAAGACCATTGACAACATGGTTTGACCCCCAAGCATTAGTATCCTGGAGAAAATTAGAAGAAAACATAGTAGCCCCACTGTAGACTGAAGGACATAGCATACACTAAACTACCAATCAAGCACTGTGAACGGAAATTTGGCCCCATAATTACTCATGCAATCCGGATATGGCGTGAAACACAAAAAAAATATCATTACCCACAAAAATGGCACAATCATACTCCCTTATTCAATAACAATGCAATGCACTCTTAATTGAAAAACGACCTATAAGATTCCCTATATGGGAAGAGCAAGGCATACACTCATTAGGGGATGTTTTTAACAAACAGGGTTTTTGCAGTTATGGAGAAATATGCAAAAAATTTAATCTCACCATGTCCACATGGCTTTTTTACATACAGTTACGGCTATGTTTGAAGTCTCACGGTGTTCCATTAGACATACCAATTGAACACCTCAGATACCACAAATTCTTCTATGAAAGAGAGACATCGAGCGGTTTTGTTTCAGATTTTTATCATCAATTACTAACGTCATCGTATGAAACCCTCCAACTAGACTCTGTCTGGAGGAGGGATATACCAGACCTGGAAAGTGACTTTGATTGGCAAGGAGCCTGGGCAAATGTCCGACTTACATCAAGGAACCCGGACCATCAACAAATCAATCTTAACTATATTCACAGGACATACTTGACTCCTATAAGACTGAACAGAATGGGTCTTAAACAAGACTCCAAATGCTCCCAATGTACAAACGGGGACGAAGGGACATTTATGCACATGTATTGGGACTGCCCACCAGTTAAGACATTCTGGAAAGATGTGACTCAACAATTATCAAAACTCGTATCTTGGAATATACCTGTACACCCTTCTGTATTACTATTGAATGATGTTTTTGAGTTTGCAGTAAATCCACAGCTAAAGAGATTGGTTTTATCGGGTATCACAGTAGCTAAAAAGCTGATCGCATCACGCTGGTTTCAACCGGAAAAAATGTGCCGGAAAGTTTGGTTTCTTACATATCTCGATGTGATTTATCAAGAAATATCTACAGCAAGAATTCTGGGTCTCAATGAATCCAAAATGTCAATGTGGTTAGAAGTGGTGGAGAGAATAAAAGCTAGCTTATAATGGTAGTGTCTGGTTAGGAGCGAGGGATAATGGAGGTACTATCCAAAGAGGGGTCCGGGAGGGGGGGGGTTCGAGCTGGAGCATATGTGTGTAGGTTTTTAGATAACAGGTATTAGGGGTATATCTAGGGATGCCCCGATCGATCGGCCACCGATCGTTATCGGCCGATAATCAGTATAAATATGCGATCGGGGAATTCCGATAATGAGTCATATTCGCCGATCGCGGAAACTGATCAAGTGGATATCTCACTCGCTTGTCTCAGACGCACAGGACCTGCAAACTGCTCCTCCTCCCTAGCCCCGCCCGTACCCGTGTAGAGTTTGTAAACACAGAGGAGGCGGACCTCCTCTGCTGAGTCTAGATAGTGCATTCGACCTGAGCTAACGTTAGCTACCTAGCTATCGTTACTGTTTAAACAAAATTACCCAGTCAACTATTCACTTTTAGTAGGCATTGTCTAACGGTATTTAGCCGGCTAGCTACTGATAGCTCCGGATATCAACAAATGCCCCAGGAAGTCTAGTAGTCCATGTTGATATCTCCGTTAGCGTGCGTTAGCTTGCGTTAGCTGACGTTAGTTCACAGTTCAAAACGAAATGTCCGATTGAACTAAATAGTTGTCTTAACGTCATCTAGCCGGCTAGCAGTAGCTACAGATAGCTCCTGATATCAATGTCTTATAACATTGATTGAATGCGTATTCGAGCTGAGGGCTTGCTGAATGTGACAGTAGTAACGTTATACCAATAGGGCCCAGCTGCAGCGCCGGAGAATCCTTTTTGGAGCTGGAGGCTACTAGAGTACACAGACAGTGGCGCGGTTTGCAGATAGCGAGCATTTTGACTTGTTGCGTGGTGGCGATGTCTCGCAGATAATACAAGTCCAAGTCTAATTATATAATATATATATTTTATATTAAAAAAAAAATTATATAAAATAATTTTTAATTTCTTTTTAATCAAAACGATCGGTATCGGATCGGTATCGGCCGATATGGCTCACGACGATCGGTGATCGGTATCGGTGGCAAAAAAACGTGATCGGGGCATCCCTAGGTTCCAGTATGTCCAGAACTCAGCTGCCAGGGTTCTCACTCACACCAAACCCTGGCAGCACATCACCCCCACCCTCATCCATCTCCACTGGCTTCCAGTCAGGTTCCGCATCACCTTCAAACTCCTGCTCCTCACCTACAAATCCCTCCATGCCCTCGCCCCCCGGTACCTGTCTGATCTCCTCCACCAGTACACTCCATCCCGGAACCTACGATCCTCTGATCTAGGTCTCCTCTCCATCCCTCGCACCAGGTTACGGACTTTTGGGGACAGAGCCTTCAGCGTGGCGTCCCCTACCCTCTGGAACTCTCTCCCCCCCGAAATCCGCAACGCCCCAACCCTGGACACCTTCAAATCCGCTCTAAAAACACACCTCTTCACCAAGGCTTTCCCCATCAGTTAGTTTTAGATTAAATTAGGTCCATTATCCCCTACTTTCCCTCATCCCCTCTTCCCCCTCCCCCCCTACTTTCCTTGCCCTATTTTTTGTCCTGATTGTAAAGCAACCTTGGGTTCTATGAAAGGCGCTATATAAATTTGATTTATTATTATTATTATTATTAGGTATATCCTGTATAAGACATTGGTATAAATGGTAATTTCGTTGGATATACACTGTATATTAATGCTTGTGTATCTTATCGTGTGTTGTCATGTTTGTTTATATGTATGTTTAAAAAATATATATAAAAAAAATAAAAGAAATTAGAAAATTCGAACTCCTCCCTACTCTCAATTAGGGGTGGGGGAAAATCGATACGTAGTAGTATCGCGATACTTTGTGTGGCGATACTGTATCGATACAGGGACGCCAAGTATTGATATTTAATTATTCATAAAAAAAATTTAAATCTTTTTTATAAGGAAATTGTATTGTTCATTTCAATACCTGTAATAGTACAGTAGTCCACACACACAAACATGTGCATTCAGTTAAGTTGGAATATGACTGTAATACAAACAGTTCAGTTTGTCAGGTTCATGCAACACAGATTACAGTGTTTACATGTCTGCTTGAGAAAATACCATGTTCTGCAATAAAAATGATTGAAGTGAGATGAACAGACTGAACTTTATTTTATTAGATAAAACATGTTGACAAAGTTTTACTTTGCAGTTGAAAAAAGGTAATAAATAAAATGTTATCAAAAAAATTTATATTTTGCAATACTCAGCGTATCGCGATACTATCGTATCGTGACGCAGGTATCGCGATCGTATCGTGAGGTCTCTGGCGATTCCCACCCCTACTCTCAATGCTATCCGCCTCATACAAATCACTTTGGACACAGTTGAATTAGGTACAATAATGCTGTCGCCATAACTCAGCAATGTTGTCTGATCTGGAGATTCCGTGGAGTGCACAGAAGAGATGTTTTAGAGTTGTTGATTATTCTCACTTCTTTCCAAAAATCACAAGCGTTATTACTTAGCAACTTCTTGGCCATATAGAACCAGCCCTCATGGTTTCCTCATTTGTACAAATTCAGTGAATGGCTTATATCTTATGAACTTTGTAAAGAAACTCAAAGTTGAGAGCAATGCACTGCTCTGTTGTTCAAGTTGTGAGCGACGCACTGCTCTGTTGTTCTATAAGGTCATTTAGAACTGTACTTTGTAAAGAAACTCAGTGTTAAGAGTGATGCACTGCTCTGTTGTATGTTAGAACTTTGTAAAGAAACTCAAAGTAAGTGTTGTTTTTTATTGAACAATTTGATCACATTTACTCTGTCTGTTCTATTTTATTATTTTTAGTATTGCCTATTTTTAAACTGAATCAAACCGCACTTTTGGATGCTAGATCCTAATGTGAAAAACTGTGATTTACCTTACCTTGCTACCTCTCTATCTTTTTTTATGCTGGTATAAGACACTATCATTATACATGGAGCAGAGATCTCTCCTATCCTTAGTTACCATCATTCACTACACATAATTGCATCTCTAGGTAGATTAATCTCACTTAAGGATTTGTCTCTATGAGCATAATACTAGGCTAAGATTAAATTCTTTCTGAGAGTTGACCAGTCCAGTGTGTCTGTGTTGACACTATTTAAATTTCTATATAGCACAGGTTGATGTTCAACATTTATTGACATAGCAAAAGGTATATGGCCAGTAGTTTCTGCCCCATATAGAATGCTCATACACCCCAGTGAGGCGTGTGCATCGGCTGTACTGATACAATGGTCCAGCCATGACATGGCGTGCAAAGGCCTCACTAATGTAAACATAGCTATCATTGGTCAAAAGCACTTTGCTATGTGGCTGGCAAATAATGAGTTCCTGTCTGAAATAGCCGCATTCATATGGCCAATGAGGGCAGGACAGTGGCTCAGGAGGTAGAGTGGTCGTCTGGTAATCTGAATGTTGAGCAAGACACTTAACCCCTAACTGCTCCTGATGAGCAGGTTGGCACCTCGCATGGTTGCCTCCGCCGTCGGTGTGTGGGTGAATGTGAGGCACAAGAAATTGTAAAGCGCTTTGGATAAAATGCATCACTTACCAATGACATAATACACTAGAGGTAATATCTTGATTCTTGAACAAATGAATTGATGAAGGCAAGCCTATTTAGATACATCCTCACTCTGATGGCATTCATATACGGTGTATTTAGGCTAATTAATTCCTTGTCATTGTGAGTAAACTGTATTGCAACACACACCAGTCAACATCAAACCTACCTAACCACTTTCCCAAATGTGTCAAGCTTCTAGGGATGGGTACCTTTCACATTTGAACCGATACCGGTACCGGTACCTGTGAATCGATACCGGTACCCAACGGTACCTTTTTTCGGTACTTTAGTCTCAAGAAATTAAATTGACCTACCTCAGTCGTAAAAAAAAAATCCAAACTTCAAATAACTACAATTTCGACAGTTTTCGTGCTCCGACTGCTTTGTTGTTGAATCAAGTAAAATCCTAGGTAAGCATATATTGTGCGTGTGAACATTGACATGAAAAAAAAAAAGTAAAAACAAAAAAAAAAGTAATTTTTTTTTTTTTTTTTTTTTCTCTCGGGTTCTCACTTGATTCGATACTCGGTAGTACCGACGTGTTTCGGTTCGGTACCTCAAAAGTACCGAATTCGGTACCCATCCCTACAAGCTTCTTATTCCATAAAATAGCCACATCCCCTGGTGTCCTACCTCTGTCTACTGCCATGCCAAGGGCAGCTGTAGACTCCATAATCAGTTGTAAACATGTAACGTCATGGTGCCCAAGTGCGTCCACCTTTTTATAGGATTCTATCACATTTGCATAACAATAGCGAATATTACGTACCTTGCACCGTTTTCATTGGAGTTTTTTACAAATTAACGCTGTTTTATTTGTCCTATATATGCGGATATCATTTAAAAACTTAAATTGTACCATTTTGGTTCCCTTTAGACAACAAACAATGCTAATGATGCACTTTAATTATGATAATTAGGTGGCCATTCACGTGAGGGCGCATTCATAGTTTAACGCTCCCATGTTCAGATCGCATTTTCATCACCTTTTACTGATCTGGTGAACTGTGAAAAAAGATCTTGGTTCTTTAGTTTGAACCTGTTTTCATCCTTTTAATCAATGCTGCCATCTACTGTCAACTGGAAGGTAGTGTATAAAGCGTTTGTCTACCATCTCATCTCAGGAGCAAACAACATCCCCATTTTATTTGTCTAACAAACAAAATATTAATCACAATCACTTGTCACATTAACATTTGTGAGTACATGTGTTTTCAACAAAAATATGACAAATTTAACACAACAGCCAGCACTTAATAAAATTTTATAAACAATATATAAAAAATATAATAAACATAACTTAGAACAATAACTACCGTAATTCCACTAATAGTAACCGGTATTCAATTAAAAACCGGGTCTCTATTAATGACCGGATGCGCTGTTGAGCTAAGCAATTATAAGCCGGCCTCCTAATACAAGCCGGGTTTCATGTATATTAGAGGAATTACGGTATTTCCCTCAACGGATTTACCATAGGCAATATATTTTGTTATTGTTGTTATATGCTGGCCTGGCTGTGCAGTAAATACCATATAATGGTATGGTGTTAATGTTTACCAAGAGAGTAAGCCTACCTCAGAATGGTATAAAACAAAGTTATTATTATTATTATTATTATTATACCAGTATTGTGATTGCACTATTTTACTTTATTTGACCACCTGTAATTGCACTGTTTACTACCGTATTTCATACAGTACTTGGTTTCAATAAATTAACCCAGTACATTTTACTGGGTTCAATCTGACACAAAATGTTGATTTATTCATTATGATCTGTTTGAAAATTAGAAATATAGGCCTCTCTCTTTTTTTTTTTTATTATTTTTTAAACAAACATATAAACAAACATGACAACACACGATAAGATATACAAGCATTAATTGTCAGGGCACATCCAATGAGATCACCTTTTAGTTAGTTGTCTTATATAAGATATACCCATAATACCTGTTATCTAAAAAAAAAAACCTACACACATGCTCAGCTCGAACCCCCCCCTCCCGGACCCCACCTTGAGAAGTACCTCCACTATCCCTCGCACCTAACCAGACACTACCATTATAAGCTAGCTTTTATTCTCTCCACCACTTCTAACCACATTGACATTTTGGATTCATTGAGACCCAGAATTCTTGCTGTAGATATTTCATGGTAAATTACATCGAGATATGTAAGAAACCAAACTTTACGGCACATTTTTTCCGGTTGAAACCAGCGTGATGCGATCAGCTTTTTGGCTACTGTGATACCCGAAAACCAATCTCTTTAGCTGTGGATTCACTGCAAACTCAAAAACATCATTCAACAGCAATACCGAGGGGTGTACAGGTATATTCCAAGATACGAGTTTTGATATTTGTTGGGTCACATCTTTCCAGAATGCCTTAACTGGTGAGCAGTCCCAATACATGTGCATAAATGTCCCTTCGTCCCCATTTGTACATTGGGTGCATTTGGAATCTTGTTTGAGCCCCATTCGGCACAGTCTTATAGGAGTCAAGTATGTCCTGTGAATATAGTTAAGATTGATTTGTTGATGATCCGGGTTCCTTGATGTAAGTCGGACATTTGCCCAGGCTCCTTGCCAATCAAAGTCATTTTCCAGGTCTGGTATATCCCTCCTCCAGACAGAGTCAAGTTGGAGGGTTTCATACGAGGACGTTAGTAATTGATGATAAAATTCTGAAACAAAACCTCTCGATGTCTCTCTTGAGTAGAAGAATTTGTGGTATCTGTGGTGTTCAATTGGTCTGTCTAATGGAACACCGTGAGACTTCAAACATAGCTCTAACTGTTTGTGAAAAAGCCATGTGGACTTGGTGAGATAAAATTTTTTGCGTATTTCTTTATCACTACAAAAACCCTGTTTGTTAAAAACATCCCCTAATGAGTGTATGCCTTGCTCTTCCCATATAGGGAATCTTATAGGTCGTTTTCCAATTAAGAGAGCATTGTTATTGAATAAGGGAGTATGATTGTGCCATTCTTGTGGGTTAGGATTTTTTTTTTGTGATTCACGCCATATCCGGATCGCATGAGTAATTATGGGGCCAAATTTTCGTTCACAGTGCTTGATTGGTAGTTTAGTGTATGCTATGTCCTTCAGTCTATGTGGGGCTACTATGTTTTCTTCTATTTTTCTCCAAGATGCTAATGCTTGGGAGTCAAACCATGTTGTCAATGGACTTAATGAGTACGCCTTAAAATATAGGAAAAAATCTGGAAATGCCATGCCACCATCTGCTTTATTTCTCTGTGCGGTGGATCTTTGTATACATGGTGGTCTGTTATTCCAAATAAATTTGTATGTGGAGGAGTGTAATCTTTTCCAGTAACCCTCTGGAGGGGGTAACGGTAGCATTGAACAGAAGAAGTTGATTTTAGGTAGTACATCCATCTTAACTATTGATATCCGTGCTTGTACTGTGTTATTAAGTTTTGCCCATCTATCAAGGTCGTCTTTGATTTTGTTTTGGATTTTTGTGTAGTTGTGCTTCACCGTTTGTCTTATGGTAGGGAATATTTCCACTCCCAAGCATCTGAAATGTTTTACCATCGGTATCTGTCCTGGGAGGGTTGTATCTTTTTTTGCAGGGGTGTTAAGTGGAAGGAAAGCCGACTTCGGCCAATTTATCTTAAATCCCGATAGATCACCAAAGTCCTCAATCAACTTGAGCAGATGAGGCAATGTGGTGTTGGGGTTTTTCATGAACAATATTACATCGTCCGCATATAAACAAATTTTTTGTTGTGTGCCCTTGATTACGATAGGTTCTATGGATTGGGATTGTCTTATATATTGTGCTAAAGGCTCTAATGATAGATTGAACAGTCCGGGACTAAGAGGACAACCCTGTCTGGCAGAGCGTGATACCGGAAATATTTCAGAGATGATTGTGCCTGTTGTAATCATGGCCGATGGGTCTTTGTATAATACTTTAATCATATCGATGAATCCTTTTCCTAACCCCATCCTTTCTAGCACTGCCCACAGATACGACCATTCCAGCCTGTCAAAGGCCTTCATAGCATCCAGGGACAGCATCGCCTTAGGTATGGTGTCCTCCTTGTCGGCATCAAGTACGTGCAGTATACGTCTTATGTAGAGCTGCCGCGGTATTGATATTTTCCTTACCGCACGAATTTGCGCAATATTTCCTACCGCCGCGGTAATTACCGCACAGTGCGCACAAAAAAAAAAAAAGTTTGAATGCATTTTTTTTTTTTTTTGTAGCCTGCCTCTAGTCTAATGGCGCTTTTCCACTGCATATTACCTACTCGACTCGACCCGCTTTAGGCACCTGGTACTTCGTTCCTTTTCCACTGCAGCCAGGTACTACTCCGTTTGGGGAATGGGGATGCAGGCGGGGCCGCCGCCGCTCGCTTGTGTACACTGAAAGCTCCGTGGGCATAGATGTCCGAGGGCTTGCAGCAAGCCAGAGTTTAACACAGTTTCAATCAATCAATCAATCAATAACAACATTAACCAGACTCTCGTTGCGTCTATTCTGCCAAAGCTAACGTTACCTCTCATTGTGTATTCTACCAAGCAAACCCGGGTTTAACGTTACCTCTCGTGTATATCGGATAACAACAACAAACTTAACACATCAGCGATCTTGTTGTGACACTAAACTCTCCGCTCGGTGGTAAATTGGGTTGATGTCGGTTTTGTTTCATCAATAAATAAGGCAGAATACACAGTGAATCCATTCTTTTTTGTTTATTGCACTTGGTTCTGTCGCAAACAAATCCTGAATGAAATTCATCCTTAGCGAGGCAGTAAAGATGGCGGCGTTCTGTTTTCGTTCAGAGGCGTCGAGCCAGGCTGGACCAATAGGGTCGCTTGGAACCGAGTAGGGTATATCTGCAGAGCCGCAAGCCGCAAGCCAACTTTATTATTATGATAAAAAACAGCGGTGACGCGGTATTCAGCCTAACTCTGCGGTGAGCGTGATGCAACAGCGATACCACGGTAATGCGGTTATCGCGGCAGCTCTAGTCTTATGTTCTCAGTGATCAGGCGGCCTCCTATGAAGCCAGTTTGGTCCGGGTGAACTAAAGACGTCATATGCTTTTGTAATCTGATGGCTAATACCTTAGAGTACAGTTTGATATCTGTTCCGAGGAGGCTTAAAGGTCTATAACTACCGCACTCATTGGGGTCTTTGTCTTTTTTAAGGAGGACTGTTATGAGTGCAATATTGTCAATTTTATGGAAGTTCCCCTCCTTGACTGAGTATAAGATCATATTTAGTAATAAGGGGCCAATTATGTCCCAACAAGAAAGGT
Source organism: Notolepis coatsorum (assembly GCF_963971535.1). Lineage (NCBI taxonomy): Eukaryota > Metazoa > Chordata > Actinopteri > Aulopiformes > Paralepididae > Notolepis > Notolepis coatsorum. Next base: position 201,091,523 of record NC_140167.1, on the reverse strand, counting down.
ACATTTCTGATGGGAAACCGTCTCTTCCTGGAGCCTTACCACTTTTCATTGCGGTTATGGCCTTCTTGAGTTCCTCTAGTGTGATCGGTATTTCTAACTGTTTAGCGTCATCCTCTGAAAGTTTAGGGAGAATAATTTGATTAAGAAATGTGTCCATTTTGTTTTGATCGAAGGTCATTTCTGATTTATATAAGTCGGAGTAGAATACTTTGAATGTATCGTTTATTTTTACAGGATCTGTTACAAGTACTTGTTGTGCTCTAATGGTAGTTATATCTGCAAATGTTGCATTAATTAATAGGTTAATAGGCTAATAGGTGGCTGGGTTTGGAACCATGGGAGTACTGCTGTTGTCTTGTGCTGCGTATTTGTATTTCCGATTGTTGTCTGTATATGGCATTGATCTCTATTTTTAGTACGTTAACTTGATTTTCTAGTCGAGTTGAGTTGTTGTATTTCAGAGAATTAAATAACGTTGAGTAAAGCGTTTCCAGCTCATCCAGTTTTGTGCTTTGATTCTTGCGCATTTTGGAGGAAAAGCTATCCGTGAAGTCTTTGATCATTCCCTTTACCGACATCCATATTATTCTGGGGTCTTGCACCGAGTTTGCATTCTCCCGTTGGAATACTATAAGAGCTTCTTTGAGTTGTGTAATGAATTCCTTGTTGTTAAGCAGCAACGAGTTAAATCGCCATCTTGGGGCTCGGGAGGATAGTATACCAAATGTACCTTTAAGGAGTAAATAACAGTGATCTGATAGTGCGTTGGGTATCATTTCCACTTCATAATTATCAAATAGTCTCTGTGATGCAAAGACATAATCTATTCTGGATAGTGTCTTATGTCTCGCAGATCGACAAGAGTACTTTCGGGTCGTGGGATTAAGTAACCGCCATAAGTCATTTACACCTGTAATCTTTGACCAATCTTTAATGCCTTCGATGAATTCTTTTGTTCGCTGGAAAAGGCGAGGTAAGATTTGTCCATCCTTGGGTTCCAGATGGCATTAAAATCCGCTCCTATTATAAATGAGTAATCGGGAATGTCTAACATTGCATTGGTTAGTGTAGTGAAGAAATCTTCTTCGTACAAATTTGGGGCGTATACCGCTATCAACGCTATTTTCCTGTTCTTATGTTCAATCTTAGCTATAGTTATCCGACCTTCTACATCAGACCATACTCCCTTTAGTACAATATTCAACTTACGTTTAACGACTATTGCTACACCCCGAGTTCTCGTACCAATAGAGGAGTGACTGATATTATGGTATATGTTGTCCGCTAATTTATCTATGTCTTTCCCTAGAATGTGTGTTTCGCTTAGCAGAGCAATGTCCACATGTTCTTTTTTCATCAGTGTGAGCACGCTTTTGCGTTTGAGTTGGTTATTTATTCCCCCGGTGTTCCATATCATTATATTCAAACTAGCCATAGTCTATACATGTTGCATTGTAATTTTTGGTAATGCTTCTAGAGTGCGAGGCAATAATAGATATACATCCCACTAGTGAGGTCCCGTTGAGAGCCGAGCTTAAAAACATACATATATACAAATAAAAATCCCCTACCCTTCCCTCCCACCGAGAGTCGTACAGGATTGTGTTCCATGAACACAACCTTTGCGTATGACTCCCTCCCTTGCACCACCGGATATCCCAGAATGATCCAATTATCCTTAACATTCCTATGTATACCATAGGATCTAACACTCTAAATTCTACCATAAGTAGAATGTCGACTGTGGCTTGGCCACTTAACCGTAAAAAATAAATAAATAAAAATTTAAATGAGATAAAACTAAAAATAAAGACCAAAAATAAGCTTCAATTGTCATGCCCTAATCACTTACATTTTATATGAACTTGTGTAATTTATAGTAACCCATGAATAATATGAAGGTATTGAACTGAAGAGAGAGCCTCAATAAATCAGAGAGAGAGGATGAAAAAGAAAAAAAAACAAGTAAAAGGAAGAGAACATTAACTTAGATCTTAAAAGAGCATTGCTATGCTTAAACATCTAAAGTATAAATTGGAGAAGTAGTGAAATTATTTCCCATTAATAAAAAACAGTTTTTAAATACGTATATGCAGCATTTCCCCTGACCGGGGTGGGCGATGATCGTTGTGTAGAGTGATCTTTCAGCCGGCCGGCTATGATGGCTCTGTGGTTCTGCATCTAGATAGCTGTTGATTATTCCCCCGAGGGGCTTCTGGTAGAGTGAATGACCACGTATTGCTGATATTCCAGAATGCTCCATATATCAAAGAATGCTTCGATGTTCTAGATTATTCCAATATGTCATTTTTACATTGTCTGAATGTTCCAGTATGTTCTGGAGTGTTCCAATCTTAAATCCAATATGTCCGCAATAATATAAACACGTCGGGGAAAGCATTCAAAAACTCTGAGCACGTAGGTCTCTCTGTCCCAAATCCTCGGTTATTAAAGGTTGTACTATATGGTGACCTTGCATAACTGAGATTTAAAAGGCCATTTATACACTATTCTGCGTGTTGTTCAGACAGGAATTTGGCTGCATCTTCAGGCGAGTTGAGGTGAACCCTTGCTCCTTGTTTGTCGACGATGCGAAGTATTGCAGGGTATATTAGTAGGGGTCTGTATTTCTCCAGGTATAGTTGAGACATCACCGTCTTGAACTTGGCACGCAGTTCCACTACATCATGACAATAATCTTCAAAGCAGTGTATTGGTACCTCCATGTATTTCAGATTGCCTTTCATCCTGCGAGTTTCACGAATAATAATTTCTTTTATTCTGACTTGGCGCAGGATAACCAATATCACTCTGGGCTTAGCGTTATTGTCACTGGAGCGGGGTCCCAATCTGAAGCACTGATCCACCTCCGGTATTTTAGGAAGGATCTCTGTTCCCAAGATTTTCTGTAATTCTGTGGCAAACTCTTCAGGGTTTGCACATCTCACTGATTCGTCCAGACCGACAATACGAATATTCAGCTTACGTTTTTGATATTCCATCTCGAATATTTTGGCTTTCTGTTCTTTATTGATTCGCGTAAGCTCCAACGTTATTTCGCTGAGCTCCGTCTTGATTTCATTGTAGTTCCCCTTCATCTCAGCAGTTAGGTTAACTTTGTTAGCCTCTACTTCATTGTAGATGCGAGTGAAATTGATTTCGTGGGCTTCCACTACTTTCTCCAGAGCCTCGGTGCGTTTATTCTGTGCGTCGGCGTCCGCTCTCAGCGCATCAATTTTGCCTTCAATAGATTCTTTAATAGCATCTACTTTTTGAGTTATTATCTTCTCCGACAGTTGTGATTGGAGGATCATTTCCTTCATTATTGTCTTCCCCATTTCCTCCATTTTCCGGATGATATGTTCGGTATCTGCGGAGGTGTTTGATGGGGATGAACTTGAAGCGGCCTCTGTCAAGTCTATATTTCCTGCTGTCCGCTGTACGAATCCTGGGTCCCGCGGCGGGACCTCTTCGACTGGTTTTGGTTTCGCTGTGTCTTTCTTTGGTGACATCTCGATTATTTTGGTCAATATAGTTAGTTGATAGTCTCAGTTGATATATGCGTCAAGTTTTAAACGCATTAATGGTTTAAAAATATGTTTTTAAAACGAAAAAAAATAACGGGTGAGCAGCTGTGTCACATGCGACCTACTCCATTCTAACGCTAAACCGGAAGTCTTATAGGCCTCTCTCTTATACATGCCTCCTCCTAATACAAGCCTGGTAGCCGCTACAGTTGAAACAAATACAAGCCGGGGTTACTATTAGAGGAATTACGGTATTTACAGCACACCATACATATTTATAAATTTTTTCATTCGCTCACTCATTCATCCAAACACCAGAAACTAGCATCTTCGTCCTCCTCCTCCCACTGAACACAGATGGTGTGGAACCATTTGTGACAGTTGTCACACTGGACCCACGACACCAAACCCTCAGAGTCCACAGGGGGGTTCGCCTTTTTACACCGGCCACACCGCCAGATCCCCAGCTTCTGCCTCTTGGTGGTGTGACCTGCAGTTAAAAAGAAATGTATTATTATGACGCTGCTTGATTACAATATACCAATAATAAGTAAGGGATAATGTATAGCTACGAGGTCATTGTCGCAAAATAATTGACCGACAGAGTTTAAAATACCGAGGCGCAGCGCCGAGGTGTTTTAAACGTCAGTGAAGGTCAATTATTTTGCGACAATGATAGAGTATAGCTATACATTATCCCGCTTATTACATGGCTAACTTACTAACAATATACCTAATTCATCGACAAGACTAGATCAAATGAAGACGCAGTTGTTCTGTGGCTCTGTCAGCCCAAATAAAGTGATTATTATTATCGGCAGCCGGCAGGTCTGTGGTCTGATTGCATGACTGAGTGCAGCTGTGCATATGCTGAGCTGCACTGAGGCAGTGTGTCAGTGGGGCTTGATTGCGAACAGCTGCACACAGCGGTCATTATTGTCCCACAGCGGTCATTATTGTGTGATAACGGACCTCTGACGCGGGCTATTGACCAATCGCAAGCAAGCATTTCGGCGAATGTGAAAACGCCATGTAATAAATATGAATAACTATCTATATAGTACTTTTCACACATGGACCACAGTTCAAAGTGCCCCACAGCAATTTGTATAAAATCAGCACATTTTTGACAAAATAAATAACAATTCATAAGTTTGCCCTGACAAACTCAAAAAACATAAGTAACATGCCGATGGGTGTCGTGGGTCTGGCGTGGGAGGAGGAGGACGTCGATGCTCCTGTTGGTCCAGGAATACAGGAGGCTGCAGACACAAAAAGGGAGCACTACTCAAAAAAATTATTTTGTTTGGTTTGGTAAATATTGCGCTATGAACAGTCTATCAGTGTACTGTGTGTGTGTAGGCCGTAGGGGCAGGTACAATAAGAGTTTTTCTTCCTGTTCCTTTTGGCCATGGACATTTGTAGATCGTGTTTTTTTCACAGTTGTTTGAAAAAGCTTACGGTGGGAGGGAGAGGAAGTTGGCTGGGACACCCGGTGGGACTGCCGGCTCTGAGAAAATGGTTAAGAAACAATAAAACATGATTATTTATTCATATGAAAATGTATACTTTTTTGCTAACTGAGAATGTTGTCTCCCAAATAACTGTTAAAAGAAAACAAATAAATAAATACCATCCATTATGGCTGTTGGGGAGGAAGAGGTGGAGGGGTGGTGATCTTCCCCTCTCAAAGCAGGCAAGCGAGTGCTGGTGTGGAGGCTACAGGCGGGCAGCAGACTGGGAGGCCCGCTGCCGCTGTCGGTCTGCCCTGGCCAGAGCTCCTGCCTCGGTGCGGGCGGCGCGGTCCTCTGTCTTGTCGATGGCATCAGTCATCTCCTGGGTGGTGAGCAGGCGGGCCTTGGTGGTGTTCCTCCTGACCTTTCCAGATATTCGGGTGAACTCTATCTGGGCCAGGAGTTGTCCCAGGTCCGCTGTGATCCTCCCTGCTGTTACAAGGGGGTGGTTGAGGTAGGGGTTGGGGGGTGAGTCCTGGACTAGAGCACGGGGGCTGGGAGGGGGGCTAGGAGCACGGGGGCTGGGTGGGGGGCTAGGAGCACAGGGGCTGTGTGGGGGGCTAGGAGCACGGGTGCTGGGTGGGGGGGCTGGGCTGGGGGGTAACAGCAGGGTTGGCACCAGGAGATGCAGGGGGAGGGGCAGGGGCAGACGGCATGACCCGCGACCAATCAATAGCTGCAGGTAGAGCTGCCGCGGTATCGGTATTACCGCGGTATCGCTGTTACATCATGCCCACCGCAGCGTTGGGCTGAATACCGGCATCACCGCTGTTTTTTATTATATTATTATTACGCTCTCGTTGGGCTTGCGGCTCTGCAGATATACCCTACTTCTCTGTCGAGATTCCAAGCGACCCTATTGGGTACCAGAAAAGTCACATGAAACACTGCAGACCACTGATTGGTCAGAAGAGATACGCGAAGTGCTTTTACTTCCTGAATCTCAGCCATGAGCCATTGATCAGAGCTCAGTCACAACACGGCTAATAGTACGTTAGCTCCCACCGGAGACCCGAGTGGATTACCGACGCCGTCGCTCCTCAGGGAACGAGGCATAATGATTTTACTGCAACGAAATGTTATAATAAAAGCCCTTCGTTCTATACACTTGTCTGATTGAAAACTTTATTAACAGACCGCAGAATGGGTACAACTCGGCACGCTCTGAGCAAAGAAAGGAACTTAGATATTAATTGAGTAACGCTTGCCTTGCTATGGTCCGGTAAATACGAACGTGTAACTATACTAACGTTAATGCCACAAATCGAATGCCTTTGTAATCATAAGTAGTAACGTTATAATAATAAGAAGAAGAAAGGGTCGGGGGGGTAACCGGCGGGCGCGCCGCTACCACCCCTGCTCGCGACACCGAGGGGAGACTTCGAATCCGTGTTTCACTTTTAATAACGAATGCGTGCTTGCCGAATCCCAAACAATATTCATGCTGCAAAGTCATCCTCTAAAGATAGACATTTAGACTAGAGGCAGGCTATATGCTATAAAGAGTAGACTACAAAAAAAATGCATTCAAACTTTTTTTTTTTTTTGTGTGTAATAACCGCGGCGGTAGGAAATATTTTGCAAATTTGTGCGGTAAGGAAAACACCAATACCGCGGCAGCTCTAGCTGCAGGGTCCAGAGGGTAGAGGCCACACCTCCTGAAGCCAGCCACCACCACCCTCCGATCTTTCTGCCTCTGGTAGGTGTCTCTGAACACCCTTTAAAACTCCTTTTTAGAAATCATGAAGGAGTGGCTAAAACTGCCGACAGATCTCCCACAAGCCCGGAGAAATCTGCCTTCAAGGGTGCAAAGAAACTCACATCCAGAAGCTGAAGGATGTGAGAGGTGTGTGGCGGTAGGCACAGGAGAATGACCCTCTCCCTCTGTGCCGTCCGGACCAGCTCTGGATCCAGGTGGGACTGGTGACCGTCCATCACGAGCAGCAGGGGGCGCTCCTCCGTGGCATACTTCAGGAAGTGGTCGGTGAACCACTTCCTGAAGTATGCCACGGAGGAGCGCCCCCTGCTGCTCGTGATGGACGGTCACCAGTCCCACCTGGATCCAGAGCTGGTCCGGACGGCACAGAGGGAGAGGGTCATTCTCCTGTGCCTACCGCCACACACCTCTCACATCCTTCACGATCCGGGATCCGGATCGTGAGGCGATGGTGTTGCCTCTCCCTAAAATTGATCCACCACCCCTGGCCAAGGGATGTTTTTAGGTTCCCTGGGTGGCGGAGGTTATAGATGGCCAGGGCGTGGGCCAGGACCTGCGACCTCGTCAGCGGAAACCCATAACTGGCAGAGTACAAGCAGTACTCCACCAGGGAACTTTCATCTTCAGGGGTAAGATAGGTGCCCCGGCCGATGTTGCAGGCCAGAGACACCTTTCCGCTGAGTCGGTCGATCAGGCTGGACTTAGGGACCTCGAACAACGTGGCTGCCCGCCTCGCACTCCACCTGCCTGCTCTGACCTCTGCAATGGCCTGATCCATGGCCTCCTGGGTCCACAGACGCACCTTCCTCTCCCTCTTCCGCATTTGCCGGATATTAGGCATGCTCTGCAAACACAAAAATATTTTAAACAAGAAAGTAAAATAATATGAACTTTATTATTATTGTACGACTGACGAGTTTATTTTATTTGATTTATTTAGCACATTATTTAAAAAAAACAGTGCTAGGAGGGAACTTATGTGAGTGATTTATGATGAAATTAAATTAGATTTGAATTGTTTTTTTGAATATGGATAAGGAGGTTGTTGACCTCAATGATGAATTTAGTTTATTGCTATGGTTTGTTGGATATGAGTGAAATTCTGATGAAAAGATGCAGAACAATGGAAGGTATCAAGAACATCTTGCCTATTGTTAATGAACTTGAATATGAATGAGCATGAAACCAAAATGATTATGCTGAAATATTACCAGACATGCAAACACACACACAACCTTACCTTCACCCAGTTCAGCATGGCAGCCTCACACACACACACCTCCATTCACCTGTAGAGAAACAAACAAGCACACACAAACCTACCGTGTCTGCTGTGCTGTCTCTGGACTTTGTCACTCTGTCTGTCTATGCTTCAGATGTTTTTTTATACAGAGATTGAGAGAGAGAGAGAGAGAGAGAGAAAACCAGTTAATTATTTTCCCCGCGAAAATTATTGTTCTCCCTTCGATTATTTTCGCGCAACCTCAGTTCATCACTCGTTCAGACAAACTTAGATCTCTTAAGATTACAAATGTACAACACATTTCGTCGGACAAAACACTGGCTATATATGCTAGCAACATAACCAAACAATCTGACTTCATCTTGGGGCGAGTGGGAGTTCATGTTTAAGGAACAGGATGCTACTTTTACTTGGAAATCAGCGTCGCCCCGAACACATTCGAACAATTATAACGTTGCAGTGGTACAAACGTTCACATCTAGTAGTCTTTAGATGACTAAATATAGATGAATACTCATGAAATTTGATATATATACTCTAAAATAAGTGATTTCATATCACCTACCTTTCGACGTCAAAATCTGGTGGGGCTGTGAGGAAAGATCCAGAATGCCGCGCAAGATGGGGCGTGACCGAAGTTGGGTTTGGGCTAGGGATGGGTACCGAATTCGGTACTTTTGAGGTACCGAACCGAAACACGTCGGTACTACCGAGTATCGAATCAAGTGAGAAACCAAAAAAAATTAAAAAAAAAAATTTATTAATTTTTTTTTTTACTTTTTTTTTTATTTTTTTTTTCATGTCAACGTTCACACGCACAATATATGCTTACCTAGGATTTGACTTGATTCAACAACAAAGCAGTCGGAGCAATGACAAGCCGAAAACTGTCGAAATTATAGTTATTTGAAGTTTGGATTTTTTTTTTACGACTGAGGTAGGTAAATAAAATTTCGACAGTTTTCGGCTTGTCATTGCTCCGACTGCTTTGTTGTTGAATCAAGTCAAATCCTAGGTAAGCATATATTGTGCGTGTGAACGTTGACATGAAAAGAAAAAAGTAAAGTTAAAAAAAAAAAAAAAAAAGTAACAATTTTTTTTTTTTTTTCTTTTTTAAAGTACCGAAAAAAGGTACCGTTGGGTACCGGTATCGATTCACAGGTACCGGTACCGGTATCGGTTCAAATGTGAAAGGTACCCATCCCTAGTTTGGGCGTTCCCAGATAAAGAGGGTGACCGGGATTGGTTTACGTTCCGTTAGGCCTATTCTTGAAGTTAATAAAAGAAAATTCCTTCAGTAGCATAATAAAGTAAAAGAAAACCGACTATTCTGAAAGAAATAGCAGCACAACAATTGTATTACAAGATAAAGCCATAGGGCGTCCGGGTGGCGCAGTGGGCAAGGCGCTCGCCCCCAACGCAGGAGATACTGGTATCGAGCCCAGCTCTCGGCGTTGCTTCCGGCTTGGCCGGCCGTCGTACTAACACAATTGGCAGTGTTAGAGGGTGGGAAAGCCGGTGGGTGGGTCCTGGTCGTTGTAAACAGCGACTCCTACAGTTCGGTCGGGGCGCCTGCACAGCGAGGAAAGGATCTAAAAAATGGTTTGTTTCCGGTTGCTGACCGACCCTGCTGATTTAGGTGCAACCCAATTTATTTGATGAGTTAAAAAAAAAATAAAATAAAAAATTTGTATACAATACAGTTTCATAGAAATCTTAGTCAAACCTTTAGTATTATGGATATTAAACATGCTGGCAACCAATGCAAGAGGCTGCGGTCTCGACTCCCGGAGAGTCAGCATTGCCTTGGCTCGGGCTGATCGCTATACTAACTCGTTTGGCTGAGTTAGGGGGAGGGGAGCCATGGGTGGGTCCTGGGCGTTGTGGACAGCGACCCCTACAGTTCGGTCGGGGCGCCTGCTCTGCAAGCGTAGGATCTGGAGAGAGGTAGTGCGACCTTCCACACGTTACACTCTCCCGGTGAGAATCTGCGAGGCCAGGCTGGCTGCCGGCTGGCTGCACATGTGTCGGAGGAAGCATGTGATAGCCTCCGGCCTCTCGGACCAACAGTAGGGGAAAGTGCGCAACAACCAGGAAGGGGGTTGGGAATTGGCATAACGACTAGCAGTGGGATGGGAGAAAAAAGAAGGGGGGAAAAGATTAAAAAAATAAAAAAAAGATAAAGCCATAAAAAAATTTCATATCACATTGTAATTTGCACAGGACATGCGGCACAATTATCTTGTTTCCAAGATCGTGGAAAGCCAAGATCATAATTGAAACTTGATTAATCGCCCATCCCTAGTATTGGCAATCATCACATTGAACCACATGACCAAAATCTAGTTAACCCATTCTCTGCCACCACTTTGATCATCCTAAACCATCCTCTGCCAGCGCTATTTGTCTATGGAGATGTTCACCTTCTTTGCATGGCTATAACTTTTTAAATTGTATTGCTAAATTGACATTACTATGGCCCATTCAACATCAATTATCTATCGTTCAGGATGTAGGAACGTTTTACTTTTTCATTCACACATTCATACGAAAATACCGTCTAGAGTATAAATGTTTTTATCGTTTTCTGCAGTATTTCATAGAACGTGAGATATAGGCATAAATGCATATATTAGATTATCAAATGCAGTTTGATACCGATCCATGCTATATTAAAAATGTCAACTGTACATGGTCCTAAACGGTATGACTGATCATCTGCGGGTGAACGGAGGTGGGGGGGGGGGGGGGGGGGGCGGGGGGTTGTTTATAATTCCGTGACCGACGTTAAATGATTTATGTAGTATGGGTGATATATTGATCAGAGCAGTTTGTATCGAAAATGATAAAGAAAAACGCTGAAACTCACGTCAGTCTCCTCGTGCCGTTGGGCGATGAGAGTGGAACAAACGGATCCCAGTTATGTGGTGGGGATCGCGGCGATCCAGTTCCGGTTTGTATAATACTAATATACGCCCAAATCATGTTGTTTATTGAGTTATGGCAACGATCCATGTCCACGGTGTGTGGATTGAGTCCCGGGACGATAAACGAGTGGCCGGACGGAATTAGGGGACGGACCGAGCTCCAACGAGCATTTCCGGTTTGGCAACTCGCCGATCGGCCACCAGGTGGCGGTATTGAAGCGTTGCAGAGTTGTGATGGCTCCCGCAGCATATGACAAGGCTCCGTGGGTGAAATATGAATTCCATGACGAAAATATGAAATATGAACTTGAAACACGCTGTACAGCGATATTGGCAGACAACGCATGGCGGGCAATAACGCTGAACAGCGATATTGGCGGGTAATGGGTTAATGTAATGAAAAGTGGAAAATGTGTTGATACCATGTTAATGTAATCTCTCTCATTCTCTCCCTCTCCCCCTGTCTCTCTCCCCCCCCCTCCCTCTCTCCCCCCCCCCCCCCCTCTAGGCTCTCTTCGTGCTCTTCATCCTGGCCTACATCCACATCGCCTTCTCCCGCTCGCCCATCAACTGTCTGGAGCACGTGCGGGAGAAGTGGCCGCGAGACGGCATCCTGCGGGTGGAGATCCAGCGCAACTCCAGCCGCGCGCCCATCTTCCTGCAGTTCTACGAGACGGACGGCTTCCAGGGCCTGGTCAAGGAGGCGGAGGGGGACATGGAGGGAGGGGGCGCGCCGGGGCTGAGCCTGCAGGAGGAGGACGAGGAGGAGGAGGAGATGACCTTGGAGATGTTTGACAACAGCTCGGTGCAGGTGAGGATGTCACCGTGGATACTGCCACGAGGAGCAGTCTATATAGAGCAGGGGTGTCGAACTCATTTTCACAGAGGGCCACATCAGCATTATGGTTGCCCTCAAAGGGCCAAAGACCGTATAAATGTTAATGTAATGTAAAATAAATGTAGCTACATTTACATTTACATTTAGTCATTTAGCTGACGCTTTTATCCAAAGCGACTTACAAGTTCTGTACGACAAGCCATCAGGAAGGGCACAACTCTATCAGCTGAGCAACAATGTTCATCAAAGTGTTGAGTGCTACAGTGTAGGTTAGTTTATTAGGACAAGTGCATGACAGTACGGTTAGTTAGGGTTAGATTTTTTTTTTTTTTTTATATATATTTTTTTAAATTCAGATAATGGTTGAAGAAGTGCGTCTTTAGTCGACGGCGAAAGATTGGACGTGATTCGGCTGTCCTAACTGGGGTGGGTAGTTCATTCCACCATTGTGGGGCAAGGACTGAGAATAGGCGACTTCTCTTTGATGACCCTCCCGGAGCTTGGATAGGAGTAGGTCTGAGGCGGCCAGAAGATGCAGAGCGTAGGGGTCTTGAGGGTGTGTAGTTAGAGACCATTGACCAGAGGTAGGCGGGAGCGGTTCCCTTTGCCGCACGGTATGCTAGGTCGAGGGCCTTGAAGCGGATTCGTGCAGCAATGGGGAGCCAGTGCAGGTCCCTAAGAAGTGGGGTGACATGGGCCGACTTCGGTAGGTTTGAGATCAGGCGGGCCGCTGCGTTCTGAATGAGTTGAAGAGGCTTAGTGGCAGTGGCCGGGAGGCCAGCGAGCAGTGCATTGCAGTAGTCGAGGCGGGAGATGACTGTTGATTGGACGAGGAGTTGGGTGGCTTCTTTTGTCAGGAAGGGGCGGATCCTTCTGACGTTGCTCAGGAGGAATCGGCAGGTTCTGGTCGTCGCTGCGATGTGAGCAGAGAAGTTCAACTGGTCGTCGAGGACAACACCAAGGTTCTTGGCGGTCGGGGACGCAGTCACAGCTGCATTCTCGACTGTGATTGAAATGTCGGTTAGGGGGGAGGATTTGGCCGGCAGGTGGAGCAATTCTGTTTTGCTTAGGTTCAGTTTGAGGTGGTTGGACGTCATCCAGGCTGAGATGTCGGACAGACAGGCCGAGATCCGCTCAGAGACGTGGATATCTGAGGGAGGGAAGGAGAGGAAGAGTTGAGTATCGTCGGCATAACAATGGTAGGAGAAGCCATGAGACGTGATAATGTTACCCAGTGATTTAGTGTAGAGGGAGAAGAGAAGGGGTCCTAAAACCGAGCCCTGGGGGACATAACTATACATTTACATATTGTTAAACATGTTTCTGTATTTATTACTTATTCAAGTTACACATATTGCATATGCATTTGCATAGATGTAAAAATATGTTAGCTTATGTTATTTTAACAAATATTTTTTGTTTATCAGAACCCCATATTACTCCATCAATCAATGATCAATCCATTCAAGTAAATAACAAAGAAGAATATCATCAAATACAAGCTATGACATTAAGTTTGTTCAAAACCTTTTTGTCACAGTCAAGAGGAGCAGAACTAACAACTGAGCTGCAAAGAACACGTGGGACAGATGTAGCAGATGTTACAAAAACAAATGGCTGCACACAACCTTGCAGAGGCCATACATCCAACTAATGGAAGATCGTTTAATTAACTTTAATTAACAGATTGCAGAATGGGTACAGTACAGTACAGCTCAATACACACAATTGTTAAGGGGATGCAGACCAGAGAAAGACTTTCGTCTTGTTTACATCAGGGTCCCCCATTTTCAATTCGTAATGAAATTGCTATTATGTGTCTGCATGAACACACAACTGTAACTGTACTCAAAAATAACAAAATAAGGGTTGTGTCAGTTCACAACTATATTGGTCAAGTTTTGGGTGGGACTTGTTTGCGTCCCTACAGCTTCTTATTCAATTGAGCGAGATGCTCGGTTATGTCACACAGCCAGTTTGCATCCGACAGTTCAGACAATATTTCTTCAACCTTTTGTTACCTATTCCGCCTGGATCTTTTTTGTATTTTGGGCTGTAAAATTGTCTGAGGAGTAAGTGCTTTTGGCTTTTTTCCTTTGTTACTTTATCAATACCTCAGATGTTCAACATACATGTATGTGTAAGAATGTGTAATAACTAAGGCTGTCAAAGTTAAAGCTTTATTAACTCATTAACCCACAATTCTTTTAACGCCACTATTTTTAACGCAAGATTAATGTTTTTATTTTTTTAGAGCTCTTGTGGGCCACATCAAATGACGTGGCGGGCCACATTTGGCCCGTAGGCCTTGAGTTTGACACCTATGGTGTATAGGAAAGAAACGCCAATCGATAATCTATCATAGATCTATCAGGGCCTATAACTCTAGTTTTTGGAATTACAGCAGAAAACCTTAAAAACATACTTATATTCTAGACCAGACCTGGGCATTGTACGGCCCGCGAAAGATTACACGATGATTAAAAAATAAATAAAAAATTATTATATATATATTTATTTATTTATTTTTATTTTTTACATTTTTTCTTTTCATGTCAACGTTCACACGCACAATATACACTTACCTAGGATTTGACTTGATTCAACAACAAAGCAGTCGGGGCAATGGCAAGCCGAAAACTGTCGAAAGTGTTTTTTTTTTTTTCACAACTGAGGTAGGTAGATTACATTTTTTTTATTTGCAATTAATTTCAAGGCAACTAGGCAGCAACAATCTCGAACACATAAACCCTGAAAGAAGTCAAACCATCAGCTGATCACCGGCACAGGTACTCATCCATGAATTTTCAAGGCGTTTTCAAGATTTCAAAAAGGTTGAGGATGAAATGCAGCTGGTTTCCTCTCCTTTTACCTGCAGTGTTGATGGTGCACCCACTGATGTTCAGCTTGAACTCATTGACCTGCAGTCTGATTCACTACTGAAAGAGCACTTTAAGTCAGCATCACTGCTAGAGTTCTACTCTGCTCTCAAGGGGGAGAACTTTCCAAACATGAGGAGACATGCTCAGAAGATGTTGGTTCTCTTTGGATCCACCTATATGTGAACAGACATTCTCAGTCATGACGTTTACCAAGTCCAGGTACAGATCCTCTCACTGATGAACATCTGGCAGCTGTGCTTTGCATCTCCACCTCAGACATGCAACCTGACTTTGATGGACTTGTTAAAGCTCAACAGAGACTGGATTTATCACACTGAATGAAAACAAAAATAGCTGAAGAACACTAAAATGTGGAAATATAACAAGTGAAATGGGACACTTGATATTTTTTTTTCTTTTTTTTGCACAGTTCTGAAAACATTAAATGTTTAATATAGGCATGTAAAGTCAAAAAGGCTACAAAACTGGGACACTTTTCTTTACACAGTTCAGTGACATGTCTTGTTTATTTTGGCTATAAGATGATGTGATGTCTTTAGAAAGCTAAGAAAATCCTTGTTTCAATAGTATATGAAACTCAAAATAATAACTATTTGTATAGCACTTTTTCATACATGCCCTTTGTTATTAATGTTTCACATTCTGTTTATCATTTTGGAAATAAATAAAATTTTATTTTTGAAAGCTAACCTCACCTTTTAATTGCCAAATAATAACATACACTCTTACCAGGGGTCAAAACAATGCCATTTACTGCTTTTTATATAGAAATAAAATTTATATTATGCATAATTGAGTTTGGAATTTTGGCCCGGCTCTCCAACATATTTTCAGTTGCTCATTCGCCCCCCCGGGAAAAATAATTGCCCACCCCTGTTCTAGACGGTATTAACACAACAATGTATGAATGAAAAAATATAACGTTCCCACATCCTGAACGATAGATAAGCGATGTTGAATGGGCCATAGTAATGTCAATATAGCAATAAAATTTAAAAAGTTATAGCCCTGCAAAGAAGGTAAACATCTCCATAGGCTTTCAACGGTGGCAGATTGGGTACAATGATGGGCACAACCCCCGGCGCCCAATGTGTTAAGCTAAGAAGTCTGCTAAGAAGCATATAATATTTATTATTATTATTTTATTTCATTGGGTTTTTAGCCCTAGTTGCACTTTTGTTCTTTTTTGTGTTTATTTCATGTTTTTAACACTTTGATCGCCATGGTTAAAATTCATAATTTACCATCCCTCGCCATCTCTATTTGTCTATGGAGAAGTTCCCCTTCTTTGCAGGGCTATAACTTTTTAAATTGTATTGCTAAATTGACATTATCATGGCCCATTCAAGGTCCTATATGTATTGTTCAGGGTGTATCAATGTTATACTCATTCACATATTCATACTAAAATACGGTCTAAAGTATAAATGTTTTTATCGTTTTCTGCAGCTTTCTTCAGATTTATAGCCCTAAATGCATTATATTGATGATCAAATACAGTTTGGTAGGAATCTGTGCGAGATAAAAAAATTTCAACTGGATGTGCTTCTAGGAGTTACTACGTATCATCTGATGATGACCGGATGGGCGGGGGATCGTTTATAATTCCGTGGGCAGCGTTAGATGATTCATCCAGAGTGGGTCATATGTTCATCATAGCAGTTTATATGGAACACGTTAGAATATAACGCTGAATCTTACCGTGGCAGATGAGCGTGGAACAGAATAGTATATACGTCCAAATCATGTTGTTTTTTCGAGTTATTTGCACCGATCGATGTTCACTGTGTCAAGACTGAGTCTCTCTAACGATAGCTAGTGCCCGGACCACATATGGATGAGCACTTCCGGTTCAAAGGGTCATTTCCGGTTTGCGATCTGCCGATCGGCCACCAGATGGCGCTCTTGAACCGCTAGAGAGTTGAGTGGAGCTTTGCAGTGTGTCTCAGGGCTCCGGAGGGGAAATATGATTTCGATCACAGATTTTTGAAATATTGATATCAAAGACGAGTTACGGCGTCTTCGGCAGAATGAGCATGGCTAGGAATGACGTCTTAACTCGTCATCGGCGATCATAGTGTTAACAGTGCATGAAAGATTGTGTATTACTGCACAAAAAAAATAATTGAAATAAATCATAGTGGTTAAAAAATGTGGGTCGCGACTTAACTAAGAAATGTTGGGTCCCGAGGCTAGACCAGTTGAGGCACGAGGGGCAGTCTATATTAGGGATGGGAATCTTTAAGAAAAATCCAGATCGATTGATCACATGCTATACTCGATTGATCGTGTATTACTCGTAAAGGGGGGGGGGAAGATTTTTTTTTATATTCTTTTATTATTTTACTTAATTTTGTTAATTTACGTATATGTTTAAGGAAATACAAATTATTAATAATTTAAGATGAATTTTTCTCATTTTTCTCAGCTAAAAATATTGTTTGGTTCCTGTTGGTTGTCAGTTAAGGCCATGGGTAGGTAGGGAATTTATTTAATTTTTATTTTATTCTTTCCCACGGCGACTATGGATAGAGAATTTCTTTATTTAATTAAAATGTTCACAACAACATGGATGTACAGCATGTTTAATATCCATAATACTAAAGGTTTGACTAAGATTTGTATGAAACTTTATTGTAAAAATAAAAAACAAACAACAAATTTTATTTTATTTATTTTTAAAACTCATAAAATAAATTGGGTCGCACCTAAATCGGCAGGGTCGGTCGGCAACCGGAACCAAACCATTATTTTTGTCAGGCCCTAGTGGTCTATATAGAGGCACGAGGAGCTGAATCAGCTGTGTCTTGTGAGCTGATGAAGCCAAAATGTAGAAGTGATTCATGATTAACGGGCTAAACATTTAAAAGCTCATCAGATCTCTGGGGGCCGTGGGAACACAGGGGGGCTGGGACGATTTTCGATTAGTATTCGAATGGTTCCCAGTGACTATCTATCGAATAGCAATCTTGTGTGTTTTGCCCATCCCTGGAGACGTGCCCGTCTCTTACCTTCCAGCGGTTCTCTGCTGCCCCAGCTGTTGCTTCTCTCTGAAAATGCTTGTCATCTTTCTTTCACTTTTCTTTTTTCCCCCCTTTGGTTCCACTCTCTCATCTCTCTCTTTCACCCCCCCCCCCCCCAGTTCGAGCTGGACATCGAGCCGCGCCTGAAGCCCTCGCTGAGCGGCATCAACAGAGGCCATGGGGGAGGAGGAGGCCTCAACGAGAGCCAGGACCTCTCCTTCAGCCAGGCGCCCACTAAAGGTATGCAGCCGCTGGGGGAGACTGTCTCCGAGATTGAGATGCTAACACGAGCAGGTAAACCCAACACACCCCACTCCCCTCCTCCTCCTCCTCTTCCTCCTCCCCATTGTCCTCCTCGATTCACCTCCCTATCTCCTGCATCTACACCTCAGTGAGTTACACGCCTTTTCAATCGGCTTTTCCAGGCTTTCCACTCTGTTCCATGTTTCCCTCTGAACCTCTTCACTCTCGCCATGTCTCTGTCCTCGGACCTCCTTCAGTTTGGATGCGTCTGCTTCCGATTCACATTATTTTATTGTCACAGTTTTAAAAATTGTACATACATTCAGGAAAACGTGAGACTTGTTTTTCCCGGCACCTCAACCTCGGTAGATGTGTAAACATAGTACACAACATATATTCTATCTATACAAACTATAAGCTGTAACTATACATATACACTATAACTATAAAGTAGATAAGCTATAAATAAACTTATTTATTTATTTAATTTATGAATTTTAAACTATAAAACTAAACATAATACATGTGTAGTCCGGTGTAGCTGTCCAATCAATAATGTAATCATAATAATAATAATAAATAATAATCAGAAAGACATGATGTTGACGCGTGTGTCTGTCCACAGTGTGGCCCCAGGAGGAGTACATCGTGGAGTACTCTCTGGAGTACGGCTTCCTGCGTCTGTCCCAGACCACCCGGCAGCGCCTCAACATCCCCGTCATGGTGGTCACACTGGGTAAGACTGGCCCAGACGGGCATGGATAATGGATGCTGCTACGCTTGTCAGAAGCTCGTCAGAAGCTTGCCAAAAAATAATCATAATAATATAGTAATACACTTTGTTTGTATAGCACCTTTCATACAAGAATTGCAGCTCAAAGTGCTTCACATCATATATATATATATATACGTTTTTGGATTGTTTTTACTTTTTTTCGATTTTAATATTCTATTCAATGTCTCGGACCTGTACGTTGCTGTTAAAAGGCATACTGGGACCCAGAGGGTGCAGTTCCGGCCAGATCCTCCCAGGTGGCAGTATCGAGAGTGCAGTAAACCCTGTTCCAGACCGGGTGTTACGTTTAAACCGCTCCGGGGACAGTTTTTTAGTACAGGGAAGCCTAGGGCTTCACTCGATCGCATTGAATAGTTTTCGGGACAATCGATGCATGTGTTGTGCCGTATTATGTCGTGGACCTGATGGACATCAGATGGACCAGATGGCGATCAAACAATTGGAATATTCTTTTTGGAATAGCCCCGACCACAGGTAAGGACTATCTGATGTCAATTTCAGCTTGATCCAACAATGTTTTCATACAGATCCAGCTGATCGGCGTGTGTTGTGGTAATAACGAATGCCGTTCATGATCAAACATAATACCTATTATATACATTTGATTTCGAAATAGTAGCGTGTCCAGGGACGAAACGCCAATGCTTTTAGTAGAATTCACGTTGCGCCCGCATAATACCTATTATATACATTTGATTTGGAAATAGTAGCGTGTCCAGGGACTAAACGCCAATGCTTTTAGTAGAATTCACGTTGCGCCCTATAACCAGCCTCCCAGGAATTAGCCCGGATCATTCCGAAATTATACTTATATTCACCACGGCATAACGCTCGAACGTATTCATGAAAAAGTAAATAATTTTTAGCATCTTGGACAGACGATGGTTACTGTCAAATGACCATAGTATTGTATCCATAGCTATAATATAGAATATAGATATAGCTCTACAAACAATGTGACACACTACTATCTTTAACAGCGTGGCCTAGCTAGAACAGGATGAGGAATATCCTCGGCCCTGAATGAGTTAATAGGCCTCTTCGTTTACGGTTTGATTATCACTGATACACATCCTTTTAACTTTAGCTTTTGTGATTTATGATCACAGGGACTCGAACCCACCGTATCCTTTCAACTTTAGTGTCTCGTACAAAGGGTTAATAATAATATAAATGTACCTGAACCGGGTTGTTGTGAAGCCAACCCGTCCACTAAGTGCATTTAGCACAGGTCCCGGTAGGAGGAAATAAAGCGTTTTCAAAAGTAAAGGATATTTATTATTATATTTATGACACAAGGGAAGGGGAGAACAAACAGGGATATACAAGAAGACAAACAACACTACGCAAAGGTAAACACTAAACAAACACAAGTTATCAACGTGTCACAGGACACAAGCCAAAAGCCACATGGTTGGCAACACCCCACTCCCCGCAATAACAAACACAACACAATAAGGCTATTCCAAATTAACAGAGTGCCACGAAACACAATCAAACTTACCTGGCCCAAACACCAGTAGCAGTGTGAACACAATGAACACACAACAAGGCCAACACAACAATCCACACAGGTCAGTGGCAATGGCAAAAGGTGCAACACAATAGTCAATCCACTCAATAGTGGCAATGGCAGAAGTGTGTGCAGACTCTCTGGCTTTATCCACCCGCCCCTTAATGAGTGATTGCCCTCAGTTGCCATCATCATCGGGTAATCAGCACACTCCACAGGAAGGGGCGGGTGGCACCTGAGAAGGGAAAACAGAAAAAGGGTTATCATCATGGTACGTCACATTCGCTTTTGTGATTTATGATCACAGGGACTTGAACCCACTTTAGCCTTTGTGTTTTATGATCAGGGACTCGAACCCACGATGGTCTAGTAATTTTTACCCGAAAATTACTCTCTATTATTGCATTCAACTATTGCACAACATTCAACATTCAAAATCAAATCAAATGTATTTGTAAAGCACGCAATCACCCCATGGGCTGGACAAGTCTTCTTTAAACAGACCAAGAAGAAACATCACAATAAATCAAGAACAAAAAAAAACATCATGAAATCCAAAACAACACTCCCAGACATACCCCAGTGAAGGTAAGGAAAAACTCACTAAAAACCTAGCAATAGGAAAAATGTGGAGGAGAGAAACCTTAGAAGGGCCGTTCAAGGGGGGGATCCCCCTTCTTGGATGTCAGTGATGGTAGTGTTGCTATGGATAATCGATGGGTGGAGAATAAAACAGGCGAAATAGTTGGTATGTATGAACATATACGTGTAATAAAACACATATGTACAAATTGTACATGCAATAGCAACTGGGGTACATATGCATTTCTTTTACGATTTTTGACTATTCCTTCTAAAAAAAGAGAAACACATAGGCTTGAACCATTCATTTGCACCATCTATTATTGCCCATTATGTCCACAAGAGGGCAAACCAATACAACGGGAGACATAACTAGTATAGGTTATATTTATTTAAACAAAATAAATTAACTTAACACTTTCCGTGCCAGCAGGGGGTGCCAGAAATAGGCGCTTGAGTGCCAACGCTGTAGTCAATGGCGGGCGATCATATTTGCGAACGCATGAACTATATCTTAAATTATGGCTGTGTCTAATACGCCCGTCGCTTATCAATGACTTGTTTGCAGTCAACATTGTCAAAACGGATTGTTTTTTAATCTGTTCATTTCCATTTTATACCATTTTGAAAAACACTTTTTTTTTTTTTTTAAACTTTCAGAAAAAAAAAGAGATTCTGCAGGAATCACGCTTTACTGGAATACACAAAACACGTTGTCATTTTTCGGCCTATTTATGTATCGTTTTCTTATAAACGCTAGATTATCGATAGTATATGTGTACTTATGCACGCTATAGAAGCGGGCTGAAAAATCTATTATCTTATTTCCTGATCAGCACACACACACTCACAGCCACACACACACATATGGGACACGTTGATATATATGTGAAAATAGATTATCCCAAGACTGGTAAAATAGATTCCTTACCTCAGATCGGATGTTCTCCAAAAAGATTATTCCAATTCCTGATCGCCATTTCAAATATCGATTGCGTTTATTGATCCAACGCTGGGTGCTCGAAAGACATATTCCACGCTGTTCTGATGGTGGGCAATGAATGGGATCGGCTCGGATTACATGCCTGACAAGTAAAATGTGGAATCCGGACTCTTTTTTTCCCATCCATTTCCTTTAGTCCAATCCAATGGGGTGCAATACCATCCGGAGAGACGATAGAGGGCGGTATTTTCCCTGTTCGAGCTCAGACAGATCCCCACTGGTAACGTGAGGCTAGATTGATGAAAAATGAATGGAAATCGATAATAAAAAAAATTACGATTAAAAACTAGATTTCTCGTCGGTTGGCACTCAACGCATGGCATGAACTAATGAGATTTCTCGTGGCTGGCACTCAAAGTGTTAACATACTCAGTGCGTGAGGAGAAATTGGTGCTAGATTGAGAAGGGTCTGTCTCTCACACAAGGTGTGATAAACATGGAACAATATCTTATTTCCTTGGAAATAGTAATGAAACCATTATCTAAAGGTTTTACCCTGATGGATGATTTACAAATGCTATTCAAAAAACGGAAAAGTAGGCTACTAATACTACTGCTATTCTTGACGCTAGAACTCCCAAAATGCTAGTGTTAGCATACAAAATAATGGTAGTCCAGCTGCAGCTTACATAGCTTGTACTTTATTATTTTATTTTATTTAACCTTTATTTAACCAGGTAAATCATTAAGAACAAATCCATATTTACAATGGCGACCTGGCAAAAGGCACATCCTGTTGAGGGATAGGGGGCCAGGAGGTAAAACAAATACAGAGTTCAAACAGAACAAGATTAAAACATGTTAAGACAAACTGAGCAAAACCAAACAGCCACAGCAGGCAGGCAGATGCAGGTCCTAGTTTATATCCTTGAAAGCTGATTTGGAGATGACTGACATGAGGTTTGACCAATTACAGAGTGTGTTTTGGGGGATTTTCAGCGGGATGAGATGATGTGTAGATGTTCTCAACCTTTCTGCTCCCAAGGCACCCCTGTGTTCAATAAAATATTCCAGGGCACCCCTACATACGATAAAGACTTTTCCGGTCCTGTCTTTTTTGCTACAATGATGACAAAAGTGCTTGCTTTCAAAATAATGTTTATTTAAGAAACCGGGAAACACATTTGTGTGTATATGCCTATATAATGCATTATTAACAGGTGTTTCAGGTCTAAATGGCTTAGTACTGTTGACATTACACTGCTTGTAGTAGTAAATCAAATAGCATACCGTATTTCTTTAAATAAAATTACAGAAAATTATCACTAAAGTGCTATCTGTTGCAGCTGCACACTTTTCCATAAAAATAGCATATTTGGATAAGTGTGACCATTTCTCAAACTGAAAATCATGTATTTTCTTTTAAATACAGAAAAGGATCACTAAAGTGCTATCTGTTGCAGCTGCACTGTTCTCCATAAAAATTGCATATTTGGATAAGTTTGACAATTTCTCAAAAACAGAAAATCATGTATTTTTTTTTAAATACAGAAAAGGATCACCAAGTTACCATTTCTCAAAAAATATAAATGAATACAGAAAATAAGCACTCGTTCAGTGGACATTTCTAGCTCAATGCGAGGTCTGCTGCTGCTGGCTAATAATACGGTCAATACGTGGGATCTTTGACAAGGCAACACGCATGTCATCCTCAAGGCTCAACTTGGCCCTATATTTTGTTTTCAGAGCTGTCATGGATGAAACGCCAGCTTCACACAGATATGTGGTGCTGAATGGTATCAACACCTTAACTGCTGCATCATGAGATACTTGGTACTCAGCACCACACACTGAAACGAGCTCTCCAGGTGGTATCAGATGAGATTTCAATGAGTTCTTCCAAGAGTTTGGATGGAGATGTGTCAGGAAGCTTTGTCTCAATGTTGTCTGTAAAGTTTTTTTTTATCCAGAGTAACTTGGTGATCCTTTTCTGTGTTTTATTAAATAATGATTTTCAGATTTTGAGAAATGGTCAAACTTATCCAAATATGGTATTTTCATGGAAAACAGTGAAGCTGCAACATATAGCCCTTTTTTCTGTAATCTAAAAATAATAAAATTTAAATTTTTAATTTTTTAATCTCAAGGCACCCCTGGCAGCTCTGCGGCACCCTAGGGTTTTAGGTTGAGCTCAGAGCAAATCATCATCGACCTTTATTTATACTCGAAAAGACAATTGAGGTCACCCTCATTTTCAATGTCGTCGAGACTTTACATACATTTCAATGCACACATTTCTACAATATAACAATAATACATATATTAACACTTTCAGTGCCAGCAGGTTTGGTTCGATAAGTGGTATCAGCCTTAGAAGTGACACGGTTGACTCATGTGTTCACAGACCCCATGAAGGACCAGTGCTTTGGGGACGGCTTCAGCCGCTTCCTGTTGGACGAGTTCCTGGGGTACGATGACATCCTGATGTCCAGTGTCAAGGCCCTGGCAGAGAACGAGGAGAACAAAGGTGTGTGTGTGTGTGCGTGCGTGTGCGTGTGTGTACACACACATATTACTGTGCTTACGAGGACCATTTGGAGCTCTGGACTTGAGTTTTGGGGGACATGTCAGCCTTGTCTTCAAGGTGAAAATGGGGACATATTTGGGTTAGTGGTTAAGTTTATGGTGAGAATGGATGTTAAGTTGGGTTAAGGTTATATACATGATGTGGTGAGGGATAGGAAATAATTTTAGTCATTGTATGGTCATTAATCGCTTAATTTTCTTGTGTTATTTGCGTTAATGCATATTAATTAATACATGGCTAAATGTGTGTGTATGGACTGCAGTGCAGTCACAAAGAAATTCATGCAAATGGTTCGGTAAAGTACTTATTGGTAAAGTAATCACAAGTACTTATTGGTCACAACTGTATGAATGGTGACCCATTTTGTGAATAGTTTTGTTATCTGATGTAACTATCTTTGTTGGCAGACGGCTCCTTCAGACAATCTCTGTTAACAGTACTGCTACCAAGCATGATCAGTGAGCAGCGTAGTTCCACCTGCAGGGATTAAAGCGCTCCGTCTTGAGACTGATTTCCGTCAATTTGATTCAGAGTCGTGATGGATTTTCCGTCAATTGGCTACCTGGTATAATATGATTTGTAGACGGAACAACATAGGCACCCGCCAAGCGCCAATGGCGGGCAGGTTTTAGGTTTGGCGAGTGACATTTGTGAGGTCTGAGAGGTCTGTCCGCCATATGGCGGGTAACAAAATAGTCATGTAAAATAATTAAAACTGCGTGTGTTTTGGTCTTACGACAGTTGCCTTTTTTGCAGCCTCGCGCGTCAATCTCTCCTTGTTTACCGACTTGACATCCACCACCTGCTTATGTACCTGCTTGCACTGTAACGTTACGCACGCCTGCTATACCGATTAGCTAACGTTAGCTTAATAGCGTTAAATGGAAGGAGTAAGCCGGCCACTAAAAAGAAAACCCACCGCGGTTTTCTCAGACGAAAAGGATGAGCGGGACCACCTAACAAAAGAAAGTTTCGAGAGGAATGGAAGTTTGAAGATAGCGGTTTTTCAAGAGACTGGCTAGGCTACTGGGGGCTGTAGTGGTGAGTTGTTAACTTGTTCCGTGTGCCACATCTATGTCAAAAAGAAAAACAGAAACAACACATTAGTCATTGTCGTGTTACTTCACAGTACAAATACGTGAGTCCTCTGCTGTGGTTGTGAGTATCCTTTATTAGCTTAACTCCGTAGCAACATCACACAGGTGTATCTCTCTGGATCTGGTATATCCAGTAGCAGAAACGCATTCACATCATTAGGCTATGTCAGAAAACACATGTGCACAAATTAGGGATGCCCCGATCACGTTTTTTGCCACCGATACCGATCACCGATCGTCTTGAGCCATATCGGCCAATACCGATCCGATACCGATAATTTTTGATTGATTAAAAAAAATTATATAAATATATATATATTTTTTTATAAAATATATATATTATATAATTATACTTGTAGTTGTATTATCTGCGAGACATCGCCACCACGCAACAAGTCAAAATGCTCGCTATCTGCAAACGGCTCCACTGTCTGTGTCTGTGTGTATACTGCTTTGGTCAATTCAGCTGCCCTCGGCGTCCCCAGTCAGAGCGAGTTCAACTTACTAACAGGGTGAAGCATTAGGCTAAGTTTCCATTTGTCCCTCCGTCAATGATATTATGTTATTTTCGTTATCATTATGTAAACAAATGCACATATGGATTGTTTGCTGCAACGTTTCTGAATGAATTGAAGCATTAATAAATAATACGCAGAGAATTTAATTAGATTAGTATTATTAGTATTAATAACAATATATTGTTTTTCATTTAAATGTCTGGAAGAGCTCAAAAATAAAAACGTAAATTGATATTTCCGTAGCCTTCTTTTAGTTGATCTAAATGTGACTCATTGTGTTAAATGGGCACATAATATCGTCTCATATCGATCGCAGGCACCTGAATCGAATCGTATCGTATCGTGGCAGACTTTGTGATATCGGCAAATATCGTATTGTTGTCCAAAGAATCTATATTGTATCGTATGAAACTGGTGATTCCCACCCCTACACAACATACATGACATTATGACATTTATGACATAGGGACATACAGATACAGGTATATAGTACTGTTACATTTGTCACATATACGATATGCAAATATACAGTACTGTTACCCAGAGATCCTAACGGTAAATATATACATATGATGAGGAGGAAACTGTACATTAGGAAGGGCTGGGTGGGTGGTAAAAATATATACATACGGTGGGGAGGAGACTGTCCATTGGGGGGGGGGGGGGGGGGGTTGGACATTTACGGTGGCCAGTTTCGAATTGCAGCCTCCCGTAGGTGCTCTTTGAGAGTGGTTTTGAATGTGGGTAGGGAATAGGATTACATTTTTTTTTACAGCTGTGGGTAGGGCGTTCCACATTGTTGTGGCATAATTGCGAAACGTGTTTAGTCCCTTATTTGTATGATTATAAGCCTTTTAGTTCATGGTTCAAAATAATGGGAAAAGGGTGCTAGCTCGCCATCAATCAGAAGCTAGCCACAAGACTTCCATTCACGCTCTCCAGCACACAGCCTCCCTGCCTGGCACAACAACCACAACAGTAGGGTCTATAGTCACAGTCAGGACAGTAGGCTCTACAAGTAGGCTCCCTTAAAACGCGAATGCTATAAAAAAAAAAAAATACAATGGACGTTAAAATAAGAATATGACTTGGCCTGAAAAAAAGTTCTGTCAGGAGATTTTTTTTTTTGCTTTAATCCATGTGGGTTGCAGTGTGGGGGCCGCGCCAATCCAAGTGCTCCTGTCCGTCTTCGTCAGGGACACGGCAGCATTAGCCATCTGTTCTGCATTATTTTTCCATTGGGTTTATCTCTCTTCTCTGGAGGGGAAACCCTTGCGATCACGGGGGGAGAGAACATGCAAACTCCACTCAGAAAGGCCCGGGAGATACCCCACCTGGGTACCTGGCAACCCGGCAACCTGGTCCCCAAGCGGGAATCAAACCCAGGACCTTCTTTGCTGTGAGGCGACAGTGTTAACCACTACACCACCAATATTGACAGCCCTAATAGTAATACAAGTAGTGTATGAGAGAGAGGAAAGGTGTCACTATTTTGACTTGGTTCTTTACGTTGTGCAGGGCCATTTGGGGACAGTATTTTGCCTTTGGGTTGTTAACCTACTGTGCCCATATGGAATATGAGCTAATATTGACACGGCTGCTGCGTGTGTTTGCAGGGTTCCTGAGGAACGTGGTCTCCGGAGAGCACTACAGATTTGTCAGCATGTGGATGGCCCGCACCTCCTACCTGGCGGCATTCGTCATCATGGTCATATTTGTAAGCATCTTCACCAGCATACTGATCGAAAGTCACAGAGTGCGTTTACATCCACGTTCATACTCTGGAAATGTACTAATATTCTGATCAAGGTCATAGTTTGAGTAAGGTGTTTACAGTATAGCCTATGTAACCTTGGTATAGATAGAAATACTTTTATTTTTATTTTTTTTATTGAGGAGTTTACACTATCTATCTTAAAGGGTCTTAAAGAAAACCTTTGTACTGTCTTTAACTATGTAGCTAAAATTGTAGTGGCCATAAGAATATGCCATAAGAATAAAGAATACAAATTAAGTGGCACTCCCCTAGTAGCAGCCTCTGACATTTTGCTGTGATTACCCTTAAAAAGGGGTAAATGTAGCCTTTTATTACACAATGGAGTATTTTATTTATTTATTGTCATGGATAAATAAACAATAATAATAAATAAATAATAAAATAAATTCAACCAAAGCTGACTGTCGACTAAAAATACTTCTTCAATCATCTGAAAATGAAAAACATTTAAAATAAAAACGAACCTTTGTAATTTTTTTAGTACTCTCTGTAGTAACACATTTCAGTTGTAAATCTTTTTTATAAAAACAAAAGTCCAAACTTCTCAATTTCATTTATTTATTTTGTAAATTAGCCAAGACTCTAAATCCCAGTTCTTTAGGCTGGATTTGAACCCAGCGACGTGTTGATAGACCAGTGTTAATTTAGTCAACGAAAATTATGACTAAATATGGTTGTCAACGAAGATTTTTCCCCTGACGAAAACGAGGCGAGATGTCACATTAATGGAGATCATGTGACACTAACGTGACGAAATTATTCATGCAATGTCGTTGACTAAAAACGATGACACAAAATAAAATCTTGCTAAACGTTTATTCAACGTCAACACTGTTTACTTGCTACTTGCTAGCTAACAAGAACTCGTTTGCCGACAGGAAAGTAACAAACATAATTGTCCGTGCTGAACCCTTATCCCCAACACATCGTTCCGTGGGTGAATTATTGTAATGTTCTGGGGTTTTGTGTGTCGCTCTAGTTGTATGGTCTTAGGGGCACCACTGTTATGCTGGGGGTGTTGTTTCCCCCCGGGAGATATGGGAGGATGGACCGGTTACGTTGTTGTGAAGCTAGCGTATTAGCAGGTAGCTGTGTTGTGTATGAGAAGGGAAGTATCAACATGTAAAGCCCCATATTGAGCTGGAAATAAAGCACCATACAGAAAAGGAAACTCCTCTTTCTTCCCTACATTACTGCATGACGGATCGCTACATTATGTTGATCCACCACAATAGAACACAGTTAAATAGCTTACATAATTCTAACCAGCTAGCACGAACGTTAGCTTTTTTTGTTTAGAAAAAGCTCACGCCAACTTATGCGGCTGTAACTGAGTGGCGAGACTAGACAAAAAAGACTAAATAGAAACTAAACAAAAAAGACTCAAACGAAAATGCTCACACCTGTAGTTGACTAAAACTTGACTAAACGAAAAATAGATAAAGGTGACTAAATATGATGAAAAAGAGCATTTGAGACATGACATTATTTATTGTAACACACCACACAAAATAAATCATGTGATCATGTATTATGGTTTGTAAATGTTTACATATCAACATTATCTGGCCATCCATCAGTAAATATAATCAAACTCCTCTGACCTCGTCTGGTCTTTCCAAAGACCCAAGAGACGGGACAGTAATATATATATATATTTGTGGAAAAGGCACCCTCTTATTTACATAGATCTGCATGCCACGTGCATCTTCCTGGCGATGTCTCAGACCCAGAGTCTGAATGTACGGAGCGGAAGATATAGCATATCATTTAACTTCTGAATCATAAAAATGAACCGGCATTCCCCCTATAACAACCTCTGACATTTTGATGTGTGATTTTCTTTAAAGGGGTAAATGTAGCCTTTTATTACGCAATGGAGTCTTTATCATCATGGATAAATAAATGATAATAATAATGAATAAATAAACAATGAAATACATTCCCACCACAGTCGGGACAGCCGAAACCTGACAAATTTTCCGCCGTCGAATAAAAACACAATTCTTCAATCAATATCTGAAATGAAAAAAATATAATAATTGTACTGTCTTTTACTATCATGCACTTTGCTACTAAATAATCTTCCTTGCCTATATTATAGGGGTGGGGGTGAGTATTTACTCACGGCTATGAGAAAACTCGATCTTTCAGCCAACAACAGCCAGCTAGCCAGCTACTGCACTACGAACTGCCAGCCAGCTAGCTGGCTACCCGAATCCACAACAGCCAGCCAGCCAACCGTACAAAATACAGTCTCAGCCAATCACATCGATTTGTACAGTTAGTTAGCTACACTCCATTGAGAATTAAAAGGTAGCCAGCCAGCACAGCCCGTATTAGCTAGCTACAGTTGCTAGGTAGCTAACATTAGCCAACGGAAGAACGATAGCTAGCTAGCCAACAGCTGCAAAAACAAACGCCAATGATGTTATCAGCCGTTGATATTATGAGCTATCAGTAGCTAGCCAGCTAGATAACGTTAGACAAAGCCTTGTGTATTAAACTAAAGTGAATAGTTTACTGGGCCATTTAGTTTAATGCTTCAGTGATGTTGAAAGAGGAGCTGCACTCTTGCTATCTTCGGAGCGAATGAGAGGATGTTGACAAGACGGGTCTGAGGGGGAGGGGCAATGAGAGCACTGCGAGCAGCGTGTGTGTGTGCGTCAACAACTTGCTGTAGGAGGAGAGAAGACGGCGAGTAATCGATCACTACTCGAGTACATCATTTTAAATGCCCAACCCTACTATATTACTACCTACTATACTAATATGTCTATACTACTATGCACTAGGGCTGGGCGATATGGAAAAAAATCATATCGCGATAACGATATGATCATTTTATTTTATTTCTCGATATCGATAATTATCGAATTGTTATAAGTATAAAAAAAAATACATATTTTTTTTTTTTTAACAACATATGTATGTTTATTTTGCAGCAATTCTTTGTCATTGCAGCCATCTTTAGTGTTACATCCCCTCACACTCCAGTTCTCAGGCTGCAGCTGGTTTAAAAGCTAAAGTAAACCGGCTTCTCTGCTGGCTGTGGCTCCAGAGGAGTTGAACAGTTCTGGCTCTGCTAGTTTATTTTCGATCTTTTGGCGCTTTTTTGGTGGACAAACCACTGCACATGTGCACTGTGACTCGTGACTGGAGTCTAGTTCTGCTAGCACACATAGCCTACTTGTATTTTAAATTAGAAAGCTAACAAAATAAATGGACAAGAGAAAAAGAAATCTGAATTTGGTCAGTATTGTCATTTGGACAAGCAAAGCCATTACTTTAAGTTGCAGGCAAGAAAGACAAGTCTGTCCACTGTCTCTGATTTTTCGATTTTTTTTAAATTTCTATATTCGATATCGATTATTAAAATATATCGCGATATTTATCGTTATCGTTATATCGCCCAGCCCTACTATGCACTCAAGACTGTAGCGCTCAAGTTCAACACGAACATTGTTATTTAGCTGAAAGAGTTGTACCCTTCCTGCTGTCGAACAGAACTTGTAAGTTGCTTTGGATAAAAGTGTCGGCTAAATGACTAAATGTATATGTTTTTAACCATGCAGACTCTGTCGGTGTCCATGCTGTTGAGATATTCTCACCACCAGATATTCGTCTTCATAGGTGAGCTTCTCCCTCTGTTCACTTTGTTCCAAATAGGTTGTTATTATTACCCGTTATTAACACATTCCCTGCCATGACTTATATCCATCAATATAGCCAGTCTGCCACCACTCTAAGCCTATGGAGATGTTCACCTTCTTTGCAGGGCTATAACTTTTTAAATTGTATTGCTAAATTGACATTACTATGACCCATTCAACATTGATTATCTATCGTTCAGGATGTAGGAACGTTATACTTTTTCATTCATATATTCATACAAAAATACCTTCTAGAATATAAGTGTTTTTATCGTTTTCTGCAGTAATTCCTAGAACGTGAGCTATAGGCCTAAACTCATATCATCACATTTATTTATAAGGCCTGACAACACACGTTAATGTCCCCATGGGCCGTACAAGTCTTCTTTAAACAAGTCAAGAAGAAAACATAACAATAAGTCAAGAACAGAACAAGAACACCATAAGGTCCAACAAATTTAAAATAAATGCAAATAAATGAAAATGCAAGCACTCCCAGGACATACCCCACGCGAAGGTAAGGAAAAACTCACTAAAACCTAACAATAGGGAAAAATGCTCCACAGGCAGTGTGGAGGAGAGAAACCTTAGAAGGGCCATTCAAGGGGGGATCTCCCTTCTTAGATGTCGGTGATAGTAGTGTTGCAGACTAACAGTTGGTAAGCATGCACTCAAGTGTGTAGTGAAACACAGATGAGTGCATGCAATAGCAACTGAACATTTTGAAAGATTGAAGATAGAGCTGATAGCGAATCTATTTGAGGCACAGGGGCGGCGCAAAGAGGGTCGCGTCCTCCCCGTTTTAATCACAGGACATTCAACACTCCGGTCATTGCTCAGGGACAGCCGGAGACGGGGAGATAGGGGGCGGCGCAGAGAGGGTCGCGAACTCCCAGACATCATCGCGGGACGTATATAGATAGATATATATATAGATTATCGATTGCCGTCTATTCCCTAGACACGCTATATTAAAAAATTCAACTGTACATGATCTTATGCGTCATCATGCGCGGATGAAAGGGGGGGGGGTCGTTTATAATTCTGTGATCGTCAGTAAATGCTTTATGTAGTATGGGTGATATATTGATCAGATCGGTTTGCGGTGAAATGAATAGACAATTGGGCTGAAAATGACGTCGGCGTCCTCTTACCGTTCGCAGACGAGACTGGAGGAAAAAGATCCCACTTATTTGACGTCGATCTCCTAGATCCATTTCCGGTTTGTATGGCGCAATAAACGCCCAAATCATATCGATTATTGAGTTATGGCAGCGATCCATATGCACGCCAGTGTTTGTCTGGAGTCCCGCAACAATATGTGACTGCCGGACGTATTTCCCAGATGCACCGATTGCCACTTCCGGTTGTAACTCGCCCGATCATCCACCAGGCGGCGGTATTGAGGCGTTGCAATATTGTGCAGAGTCCCACTGTATCACCAGAGGCTGGGTGGCTGAATTATGAATGCCATGGCGAAAAAATTAAATATTAAACAGACAGCGCATGGCGGGCAATAACGCTGTACAACGTGAACGGCGGTGGATGTGTTAACAAGATCATTGATTTTTATTTCTGTGATATATAACAATCGGGGAATGAAACTGAACGTTTTAGTCAACTGGACCCTCAGGAGAATTTCATTCATCTTAACTTAGATTATTCCCAAATGATAGTTGTACCCAGCGAAAACAAGGGACATTCAATAACTGAACATTTGAACATGTACACTGACAAATATCGGTCATGGAAATCGTGTGGCCACTTTGTCCAGGAATAGTCGTGGAAAAGACTTTGGGACTATGATGTTTCAAAATGTGAAGGAACCGTGACCTCTGACCTCTAACCTTCTCCATGCGTCTCTCAGTGGACCTGCTGCAGATGCTGGAGATGAACATGACCATCGCCTTCCCAGCAGCCCCTCTGCTCACCGTCATCCTGGCCCTCGTGGGTAAGAGACGCGTTTTTAAAACAAGGAGATCAGTCGTCAATGGGAATTCAAATGAGGGAGAGCTGAATTTCATAGTTATTAGCATAGAGTTACCAGCATGGCGTTACCAGTATAGTTACCAGCATAGCGTTATTAGCATAGTGTTACCAGCATAGAGTTATTAGCATAGAGTTATTAGCATAGAGTTACTAGCATAGAGTTATTAGCATAGCGTTATTAGCATAGTGTTACCAGCATAGAGTTACTAGCATAGCGTTATTAGCATAGAGTTACTAGCATAGAGTTACCAGCATAGAGTTATTAGCATAGAGTTACCAGCATAGAGTTACCAGCATAGAGTTATTAGCAGGGGAGGAAACAAACTTTTTGGCTTACCAGCCAACTGGCGAGTATCTGATTTTTTTTACCAGCCAAACAGATTTTTTACTAGCCAAAAAAAAATCGCTAATTGTGATAATTACTTCTTTGTATGTCTTCGTCTAAATTGATTTTCAATCATAGTAATAATCACACCGTGTCTCTACTCTTTAAAATATTTATTAGCATAAAACATTGTGTCCATCATCCTCATCGGAGTGTACATTCCACCACACGCGAACACTGAGGTCGCACTTTCAAAACTTCACGACGAGGTAAACAAACTCCAGGCAGCTAACGTTGACGCGGCCATTTTGGTCTTGGGGGATTTCAACAGCGCGCGTCTTAAAAAGGTGCTGCCGAATTTCTATCAGCATGTGACCTGTCCCACCAGAGGCGAGAACATATTAGACCATGTATACTCGCAATTTAAGAATGGGTACAAGTCACAGGCTCTTAGTCCATTCGGTAAAAGCGATCACGTTGCAATTTTTCTTTTGCCTAAGTACAAACAGTGTCTCAAGCGAACGCCGGTGGTCTCGCGAGAGGTTAAACGTTGGACCGTGACGTCAGTAGAGTCACTCCAAGCAGTGCTGGGAAGCACAGAATGGAGTGTACTCCGTGATAACACAGCCAATATTAACGAATACACCGAAACGGTGATTGACTATGTCTGTACTCAGGTAGAAGTAATAATCCCCACCACCAAAATTAATATCTACCCAAACCAAAAGCCCTGGGTAGACAAATCCGTCCGTGAGGCTCTGAAAGTGCGCACATCAGCATACAACACCGGGCTGGTGACAGGCAACATGGAAGAACACAAGATGGCAAGATACAACGTCAGGAGAGCAGTAATAGAGGCAAAACGGCGTTACAGGGATAAAGTTGAACTTCAGTTTGAACAGGCTGACTCTAGAGGCATGTGGCAGGGCCTCAGAACAATGACAGACTACAAAGGAACCCCCCTCAAACTGAACAGTGACATCTCCTTAGCAAATGATCTCAACTCCTTCTATGCGAGGTTTGAGGCTGTGAATAACAACACCAGCCTACAAACCACGGCAATGGGGGGGGGGGGGTCTGCTGATGGAGACTCAGTGTTCAGGGTAACAGAGCATGAGGTGAGACGGATCTTTAAAAAAGTGGATATCAGGAAGGCAGCAGGACCGGACGGCATCCCCGGCCGCGTCCTAAAAGTCTGTGCCGACCAACTGGCCCCGGTATTCACTGACATCTTCAACCTGTCCTTGGAACAGGCCGTCATCCCCACCTGTCTGAAGAAGTCCACCATCATCCCTGTACCCAAAAAATCTACGCCCGCTTGCCTCAACGACTACCGCCCTGTAGCCCTCACCTCCATAGCCATGAAGTGCTTTGAGAAGCTAGTGAAGGGCTACATCTGTTCCTCCCTCCCCATCAACCTGGACCCTCTGCAATTTGCATATCGCCCCAACAGGTCCACGGAGGACGCCATAGCCCATGTGCTGCACACAGCAGCATCACATCTGGACAAGAGGAAGGGGAACTATGTGAGAATGCTGTTCATCGACTACAGCTCAGCATTCAATACCATAGTCCCCTCCAAACTCATAGCCAAGCTCAGGGACCTGGGCTTGAACTATGACCTGTGCCAGTGGGTCCTGGACTTCCTGACGGGCAGACCCCAGGTGGTAAGAGCCGGCAACTGCACCTCCTCATCCATCACGCTCAACATAGGGGCCCCCCAGGGCTGTGTTCTGAGCCCCCTCCTCTACTCCCTGTACACACATGACTGCGTAGCACAGCGGAACAACAACACCATCATCAAATTTGCTGATGACACAGTAGTGGTGGGCCTGATCTCTGCCAACGACGAAAGGGCCTACCTGGAAGAGGTAGAGAACCTGTCACAGTGGTGTCAGGAGAACTGCCTCTCCCTGAACGTCAGCAAAACAAAAGAGATGATTGTGGACTTCAGGAGGTCGGGGGTCAAGGACTACAGCCCCCTCAGCATCGACGGGGCACCAGTTGAGAGAGTGAACAGTTTCAAGTACCTCGGAGCCCACATATCCGAGGACTTGACATGGACCACACACATTGACAGTGTTGTGAAGAAGGCACGACAACGCCTCTACTTCCTCAGGCGCCTAAGGAAGTTCCAAGTCAGTCAGAAGATCCTTAGGAACTTCTACTCATGTACAATAGAGAGCATCCTGACCGGCAACATCACCTCCTGGTTTGGGAATAGCACTGCACAAGACCGTAGCAGACTACAAAGAGTGACACGTTCAGCCGAACGCACAATTAGAGGGGGGCTTCCCACCCTCCAGAACATTTACAACAAGCGGTGCAAGGGGAAGGCTAAGAGAATTATTAAGGACTCGAGCCACCCGAACAACTGCCTCTTTGAACTGCTGCCGTCAGGCAAGCGATACCGGAGTCTTATGGCGAGCACAGAAAGACTCAGAAGGAGCTTCTATCCCCAGGCCATCAGGCTGCTAAACGAACAATAATCGCTAAACGAACAATAATCACTATGCAACAACCATCAAATGCACACAGCACACACACCCACACGCACACACACACTCACTCAAACAAACAACACACTGCAGCACCCACTCTCCACACTTTAGATCACACAAACACACTTACACTTTATATTTATTGATAAAGGATTTGCACTACAACTCGTACACCTACTGTGAATTGTACCTAAACTGCACCTTGTCCATTTATGCCTTGCACTATATAGTATTGTATATTAGTACACTGCACAGTATTGTATATTGTATGGTAACTACGTCTACGAACATTGTACATATGTCTAAACTGAACACTGTGACCTCTTTTTTTTTTTTCTTCTAATTTTTACTATGTTTTTATTTCATACTTATCTTGTCATGCACAGTCTCTGGAGCGCAACAGTAAGAAGCATTTTGTACAAAAGTATTCTGTACTTCTGTATGACAACTATTAAAGAAACTTGAAACTTGAAACTTGTATCAGTGTATCTACTCTTCACAATATTAGCATAAAACATATTAACATGAAAGAGGGATCTATTCTGGACTGGGTTGGGCTGAACTGGGAAGTGAAAGATGCTGGGTTTGACTGGGTTGGGCAGTGAAAGAAAAAACCGAAGTATGTTGTGAAGTGTATAGATGTAGCAGTACTGTCTATCTGTATGTCGTGTATGTCATATGTTATGATGAATTGAAAATGGGGCACCCTGATGTAAACAAGACGAAAGTCTTTCTCTGGTCTGCATCCCCTTAACAATTGTGTGTATTGAGCCGTACTGTATTGTACCCATTCTGCAATCTGTTAATTAATAAAGTTTTCAATCAATCAATCAAGTTAACTTTGAACCTCGGTTGTCAAGCCGCGTCAATGTTGTGTATGCGCCTCCATCTGGGTCGGTGTTCACTGTGCCTTTAAGACAGCACGGTGGTCTTACGACAGTGCTGTGAAGTACCGTCAAGTGTTGTGGTAACATCAGTTGGGTTGGTGTGCTGTTGTGCACTGGTTCGTGACTGCGATGTGCAAGCCAGGGGCTTTTGAGCATGAAATAAAATGTCTAACCTTACGTCGTAGTCCGGTGCTTTTTTGGAAACATTATAGTCATAACAGATACACCTAGCTAACATGGGGCTGGCTGCTTTGAGCACACGCGCACACAGGGCTAACGTTAGCTAGCAAGCAGCTATAGCTAAAACGCTAACTAGAAGCTAATCACTGTATACAGTTCCAATAGAGTGACATTACACCTCTGATTTAAATGTGTCCTTAGTAACTTATACTCAAGGGTTGTACTAGGGTTGGATGCA
Organism: Notolepis coatsorum; assembly: GCF_963971535.1. Taxonomy (NCBI): domain Eukaryota; kingdom Metazoa; phylum Chordata; class Actinopteri; order Aulopiformes; family Paralepididae; genus Notolepis; species Notolepis coatsorum. Next base: position 201,054,002 of record NC_140167.1, on the reverse strand, counting down.
GTTCCCCGTTGGTCAGTCTGTCTGTTTTCCTTCTGCTGTGTTTAACGTTATCTGTTTGCGAGTGCTCCCTTGATATGACTGATGGCTAGTACCGCAGGACTTTTATTTAACATTCTATATGTCTGCGGGTTGGCCAGTACGGCGCGAACTTTTATTAAACATTATATATGTCCGCGGGTTGGCCAGTACTGCGGGAACTTTTATTAAACATTATATGTCCGCGGGTCTTGTGCAGTGCTCTCGTGGCACTGTCAACTAAAGCGAGCACTCAGAAGACGCGCACCGTTTGCCAGTGCAGTGATTGCAGAATGTTTTTTTGTCTTGTATACTCGCCAGACTGGCGAGTGGTCTTCATGAATCACTCGCCAAGCGTAAAAAATACTCTCATTTGGCGAGTAAAGTGGCCTAATTTCCTCCCCTGGTTATTAGCATAGAGTTACTAGCATAGAGTTACCAGCATAGAGTTACCAGCATAGAGTTACCAGCATAGCGTTACCAGCATAGAGTTACCAGCATAGAGTTACCAGCATAGAGTTACCAGCATAGAGTTACCAGCATAGCGTTACCAGCATAGAGTTACCAGCATAGAGTTACCAGCATAGCGTTACCAGCATAGCGTTACCAGCATAGCGTTACCAGCATAGCGTTATTAGCATAGTTACTAGCATAGAGTTACCAGCATAGCGTTATTAGCATAGTTACTAGCATAGTTACCAGCATAGCGTTATTAGCATAGTTACTAGCATAGAGTTACCAGCATAGTTACCAGCATAGCGTTATTAGCATAGTTACTAGCATAGAGTTACCAGCATAGAGTTATTAGCATAGAGTTACCAGCATAGCGTTATTAGCATAGTTACTAGCATAGAGTTACCAGCATAGAGTTATTAGCATAGTTACTAGCATAGAGTTACCAGCATAGAGTTATTAGCATAAGCATAGAGTTACCAGCATAGAGTAATTAGCATAGCGTTACCAGCATTATTAGCGTAGAAGAAGAACTCTTTAATTGTCATGCAGATGAACACATGTGAGATGGGCGACACACAGGAACACACACACATTGGTACTCAGTAGTACCGATGTAATTCAGTCGGTACCCAACCATCACACAAGTGCCCCATCGGAACCCCTATTTATTTAACTTACGGCTAATGCCGCTGTGAGTGTTCAAGGATCTTTGGAAAGTCCGCTTTCTTGGTACTTGAGAGGGGTTGAGTATGGCAACTTGGTGACGTGGCAGCTGAACTAAAGGTTATGAAATACACACTCTGAAAAGTGTCTTAATTGTGCACTGTTGAGTCTGGGCTCGAAACACAAATGTAATTACCTGCAATGCCCCTGTATTGTTGTGTATTTGATGAATAAAGAACTTGAACTTGTCTCAGAGTTCACGGGTGTGTAATGGGAAAGGGGCTGCGACATTTGGAGAGAGAAAAGTGGAAGTAAATAATTTGTCCCTGTGTTGTCAGGCATGGAGGCCATTATGTCTGAGTTCTTCAACGACACGACCACGGCCTTCTACATCATCCTCATCGTCTGGTTGGCCGATCAGTATGACGCCATCTGTTGCCACACCAACACCAGCAAACGGCATTGGCTGCGGTAAGTCCAGATCCCGCTTCAAAACACCCATTGTCGGAAAAGGCTATCGCTTGGATAAAGACCTGAGCGCACTTACACCAATTGCCAGCAAAAGACAGACATCTGCACACTCTGGGCCCAGGAAGCTAAGGTGGACACAGGACAAAGGGGTAAAAGATTTGTTGTGTAGTAAATTGTACCACTCCATTTGTGGTCTGGAACTGCAGAGGGGTCTAGTAATTGCTCATAAAGTACAAATTATTTAAGCAATTGGCACATTGTTAACCACTTAACCTTACAATGGAAAAGGAATACATAGTCATATCTATTAAAATGTCCATGTGGGTTTTGTTATGTCTGTAAAACTAAAAGAGATAAAATCAGGATATCTGAACTAGTGTTGTCACGATACTGGAATTTCGACTTCGATACGATACCTTGAAAAGTATCGATATTTCGATACCATTTCGATACCAAAAAAATAAATAAAAATATATATATATATTTTTGTTTTAAAAACAAATTTAGCTTTTGTTGCTGGTTGATTCTCCTCAGCTTCTCTCTGGTCCTATAAGAGAAGATAAATATAACACTTAAAACCCTTTGTTTATCTTTAGATCAGAGAGAGAAAGAGAGAGTGGCTTTATTTATTCTTGAAACAGGACATTGAGGTTCAGAATACATATAAAAGAGATGCAAGACATTTGCATAAATAGGACAAAAACACAGGTGAAAAACAAAAACAAAGAAAGATCGAATTAATAACATACTGAGGAGGGGCGCATACCTACGCGGCCGTCCCGGGTTCGACTCCCGCTCCCGGGGGATAAGGTTTGGGATCATGTTTTAAAATAAAATCAGTTACACACTGAGGTAGGGAGGTTTGTGATCATGTTTTAAAATAAAAACAGTTACACACTGAGGTAGGGAGGTTTGGGATCATGTTTTAAATTAAAAACAGTTACACACTGAGGTAGGGAGGTTAGTGATCATGTTTTAAATTAAAAACAGTTACACACTGAAGTAGGGAGGTTTGGGATCATGTTTTAAATTAGAATCAGTTACACACTGAGGTAGGGAGGTTAGTGATTGTAACTGAGGGGTACAATTCCCTGACTGTATTAATAAGTATGGTATCATTAAACCACTACTGTCTTATGTACATTACTACTGGCCATACAGTACACAGGTATATGATATGAACACCTCCACAATGACACGGTTCCACAACAATATTGGTTAGAATAATATTTATTAAAGGGGAACTATTTTACTATTTCTTTCACTATTTGGGCACTTTTACACAATTCCTGTGAGTCTATGGAACACCTCTGTAATATATATATTTTTTTATTCATTGTTTTGTATTTCTAATCAAGTCCTCAAAAACAGCATTTTTCTACCTCAAGATTTCGAGCTGTTTTGAGCCTGGGCTGCAGGTGCCACCTAAACCACTGCGGAGCGTCGTCGTCTATCTCAACATTAACATGCAGCAGTGACTATATGACATCACATATAGGCACATTTTCAAACGACTCAGTTCAGTGAGGGTGAATATTGTGAGAGGAGAATTGGAAGAATGCGCCAATATGAGAATTTTGAGACATAGATCATATTAATATAAGTCCACATAGCTAGGAAACAATGCTAAACACTCAAAAAGGCCATTTATAAGATAGTTCCCCTTTAACAGCAACGGTAGGTTACAGAATGATAACTATGAATTGCGCTTGTAAGGCGAAGAATGTGCGTGAGTAAGTCAAGAGCGTAAGTCCATTAGAATAGTACGCAGGAGATAATAAATACCACCTGTATCAATAGGAATTATATCTATGGTACACTAGTAGGGCAGCGGGAGATACTAGTAGGGTCCCCTCCGGTTGTAGGCCAGCAGGGGGAGGAAATGTTCGAATGCAAACTCTGGATCAACGGGGAATCAATAAGCTCCAGCTACGGGAGTCGGTACATTACTCCCTTGATCGGCAGACGAAATCAGCAGCTGTAATCCAAGTATGCGTGCAGCGTAGGTGAAAGCCAGCCAGCCTCTCCTTGAGACGGGCTTGAGTGATGTTCCTCACGGGTAAATCCCACACAGTAGTGGGGTGTAGACGATTCAGCCGGAAAAGGGCTCTGCATTCACCGGTGTAGATTCTCCGGTGCGCGGTACTTCACATTAACTAGGTCGAACTTGACGTTATTCCACTAAGCTCTGACACTTTTACTATCCTATTCGCACGCGGTTATAAGTGCTCTATTTAGATGCACGGTTGCTCACTTCACTTGGTCGTTGACTCGTGATGAAGGCTTTTACGGTTGAGGGTAACACGTTTCTAGGTTAACTTGACTTTAAGTGCTTCTGTATCCACCTGCGACGTATTTATACGTACGGTGAATAATCTAGTACCAGCCTTATTCCTGTCTCGTATTCTTGCGCAGAACCGGGCATGTCCAGGCAAGCCTTGGCGGTGACTTTGAACTAGACATTGGGGGTATGGCTGTGGCGCCTAGTGGATCGCTATCCAATAGGAGAACGAAATATTATGGTCTGTACTAGGTAAAAGGGATATTCCGTGTATATGTACAAAGAATACACAAGGGATATCAGACGATATACAAATATTATGCAATATATATCAAGTAGTAAATATATATATTCGGTTTAATCTGATCCTTCGTAACAGTGATCATGTTTTAAATTAGAATCAGTTACACACTGAGGTAGGGAGGTTTGTGATCATGTTTTAAATTAAAATCAGTTACACACTGAGGTAGGGAGGTTTGGGATCATGTTTTAAATTAAAAACAGTTACACACTGAGGTAGAGAGGTTTGGGATCATGTTTTAAATTAAAAACAGTTACACACTGAGGTAGGGAGGTTTGGGATCATGTTTTAAATTAAAAACAGTTACACACTGAGGTAGGGAGGTTTGGGATCATGTTTTAAATTAAAAACAGTTACACACTGAGGTAGGGAGGTTTGGGATCATGTTTTAAATTAAAAACAGTTACACACTGAGGTAGGGAGGTTAGTGATCATGTTTTATATTAAAAACAGTTACACACTGAGGTAGAGAGGTTTGGGATCATGTTTTAAATCCTCCAGAGGATAGTGGGGTGTTGGTATTTAGTGTGAGTTGAAGATCGTTCCAGGCAGCTGGTGCATCAGAACAAAAGGCGGACTGAAAAAGTCCAGACTGAACTCGTGGACCTTAAGTGTAAAGCTAATCATTTGAGCGGGTCAGATAAGGTCCATAATTCCAATCTAGCATCATTGTGACGAATCGTGATATATGGTGCAATTTTCCATCAATGGTAGATAAACCAACGGCGATGTCTATTTCATCTCTCTGATGGAGAAGACCAACCCACCTTATCATACAGGTCATGTTAGAACGCAGAAGCCACGATGAGAAGCCCCCGGTGGCCAGACACCGTACTGTAGTGACGTGTGCTCCTTGAGGTAGAAACAGTACAGCCTTTAACCCTTTCGCTGCCACACCACAGCCGGTTAACCCTTTCACTGCCACACGACAGAAGGTTAGCCCTTTACTATCACACAACCGACGGCGATGCTCCATCATTAGCATCCCAGAGCTAATGATGGAGCATCATCACCGTCGGTTGTGTGATAGTAAAGGGCTAACCTTCTGTCGTGTGGCAGTGAAAGGGTTAAAGAGAGGTGGTGACAGAGACGGAGCACTTCTACAGTGAGACGCTGTTTGGATACATAGCTTACTAACTGAATGCCCCTAAAGGTTTAAATGAAGAATTGTTGTCGGGCTGTTTTCTATAAATACTAATCTGATTGCATGCTTCCGTTTCATATAATGGGTATTTTCCTAGCGTGACATAGCTTGTGAGTATGGGTACATGTATGCATATTTAGTATGTGCATTGTGCACACGTTGAGCTGTGCTTACTTACACCCTCTGTAATTCGTCACATTTAGAAGCACCATTTTGTTCCTGCATTCTATTTGGCATATCATTTCTGTTTATTGCCCCCCTGGCTGTGCGTACAGTGAGTTGTTAAACAAGAAACCCATCTATGCTATATCTGCTCTGACCTAGTAAAATATGTTTTTTGGTCGTGTTGAATTTAGCTCTTGGAATGGTTATATCTTACACGACGCATTTCAAAGTTCTTGGCACACAGTTGTACATCTTTGATCCCCATGGATGTGTGATATATCTAATATATACTGTATATATATATATACTGGGGCTCAGGAGGTAGAGCAGTTGTCTGGTAATCGGAAGGTTATCTGTTTGATTCCCACTCTTCCTTGAGCAAGACACTTAACCCGATGAGCAGGTTGCGTGGTCCCCTCCGCCGTCAATGAGTGAATGTGAGGCAGAAATTGTAAAGCGCTTTGGTTAAAAGCACTATATAAATGCAGTCAATTTATATATATATTGTTATCCTTATTTGTCTTATTGTTATGATTTTATATGCTGTGATTTTATATGCCTTTTGTTTTTGCTTAATTCTGTATGTACACTCAACGTGACTGTAAATGAGGGAAACCTGTTGTCTTTCGGGTTTAAATAAAGGTTTGAAATGTAATCAAATTAATTCACAATAAAGTAATTCAAATATGATAGATATAACGTCGAAGTGAGTGCAAATGTGTACAAATAGATCAAATACGGTGTTATTGAAATACATGGTAGACGGGGAGCGAGAGACTGGTAAGCTCTGCTGAGATGGTGCCTGTGTGGTTTTTTTTCACACCTCACGCCCAAATCTTAAATAGTAATCTTCTATATCACCCGCATTACATTTCATCTGATTAGCTCTTGTCAACTCGGTGTGCGTTCATCAACGGTGAACTCAAGAGCCACACAATCCTTTCCCCAGCATTTAACCTCTTAACAGTCACCCAGAAAAGTGGCCATTTTTAAACTTGAACTTGATGACTGCATACTTATTTTGAAAAGCGTATCTTTATACTTTATACTTATAGCACATGCATAAGCCTGGTCTCTTTTGAAAGATAACATTTTTAAGTTTCTTACACAATAAAGAAAAATCATTTTTAGTGCTAAGTGAAATAGAGTAACATAAGGGCTGAACTTGAGTTGTACTTGTAATTGTGTACTCACGTTTTTCTGTAGTACCTAGTTGCAATATCCAAAAAAAATTATAACCAAAAAATATTGTTTATAAGCTGGAAAACACTGTGGGTCACGGAATATCCCATGTCATCGCTGTGTGTGGTTTGTCAGAAATGGGCATTACTGTTGGGTTTGGAAATTGAGCCGATGTACGTCGTAAATGCGAGGGCTGTTTTTGTTTTTTTATCGCAGTCCGTCAACGTCGACACTAGCCAACGTGTCATACAGGAAGGACATGTGTGCAGGATGATAACAAAATGTTTCTCTTGCTTTGCTCCAGATTCTTCTACCTGTATCACTTTGCCTTCTATGCCTACCACTACCGCTTCAATGGCCAGTACAGCAGCCTGGCGCTGGTTACCTCCTGGCTCTTCATACAGGTGAGCTGGTCAAAAACTCTGAACTAAACTGAACTGAAGGTGTAAATGTATAAAACAATAGCAGGTGCTGGCCGCCCACCTGAAACCTAATTGTATCAAAATCAAATCTCATCAGGTAGCCTGTGCCCTAGATAGTCTACAATGGTGGTTCTCAACCAGTGGGGGATGGGTACCGAATTCGGTACTTTTGAGGCACCGAACCGAAACACGTCGGTACTACCAAGTATCGAATCAAGTGAGAAACCTTTTTTTTTTTTTTTTTTTTTAACTTTTTTCTTTTCATGTCAACGTTCACACGCACAATATATGCTTACCTAGGATTTTACTTGATTCAACAACAAAGCAGTCGGAGCAATGACAAGCCGAAAACTGTCGAAATTGTAGTTATTTGAAGTTTGGATTTTTTTTTTACGACTGAGGTAGGTAAATTAAATTTCTTGAGACTAAAGTACAGAAAAAAGGTACCGTTGGGTACCGGTATCGATTCACAGGTACCGGTATCGGTTCAAATGTGAAAGGTACCCATCCCTCTGGTGTAGGATGCTCCGGGGTCCTTAATGGAGTTCCAGGGGGTCCCCAGGAAAATAGCCCAGTGAGAGAATAATATAAAAGTGACTATTATGATAATGGTCACTCTCTCCACTGTTATCTTCTCAGACGGGGGGCCCTGAGAGACTAAATCTTACCACATGGGGGTCCAAAGCTTAATTTATATCAGTTTCGGGATCCTTGAGATGAAACGGTTTGAGAACCACTGGTCTGCAATACATCTTCCATTCCTAGTGTCGGACTAGTTGAAACCGGCTCCAACTGCCAAGTGGCAGCATTTTAAAAGACTAACCATGTGTGACTTTCCAGCACCATAGAGCAGAACGTATTGTATAGGGTTAAAAGTAGAGGATGAGACCAGCTGGAAAGCTTAATTGAAACTAAGCCTGTGAAATAATGTCTACTCCAACCCCGCCCACCTGGTACTCCAAGCAGGATGTTCAAAAGTAATTGAATAATCTGCATTTGAATATTTTTCTGCTCTACAATTTCCCAGCCGTTAGCCTTTAATCCATTCAGGGCAGAGAGGGATATGAGGATATTTTCACATGTGATTGGGGCCGATGTCTAAATTCTAAAAATGCTTTCAAAAGTCCATTAGCGCAAGCTTGACATCAGTGTCTCTTCACTACAGGGTTTCTATGCAGGTCTAGACAACCTTCAGTTGGACATCAGTGTCTCTTCACTACAGGGTTTCTATGCAGGTCTAGACAACCTTCAGTTGGACATCAGTGTCTCTTCACTACAGGGTTTCTATGCAGGTCTAGACAACCTTCAGTTGGACATCAGTGTCTCTTCACTACAGGGTTTCTATGCAGGTCTAGACAACCTTCAGTTGGACTTCAGTGTCTCTTCACTACAGGGTTTCTATGCAGGTCTAGACAACCTTGAGTTGGACATCAGTGTCTCTTCACTACAGGGTTTCTATGCAGGTCTAGACAACCTTCAGTTGGACTTCAGTGTCTCTTCACTACAGGGTTTCTATGCAGGTCTAGACAACCTTCAGTTGGACTTCAGTGTCTCTTCACTACAGGGTTTCTATGCAGGTCTAGACAACCTTCAGTTGGACATCAGTGTGTCTCTCCAGATCTGAAAAGTTATGGGAAAACACATTAATCCCCAAATGAGCTGTCGTCTGTCGAGCAAATGATCATCATGCAACGTGTTAACATCGAGGTTGGGGGGGAAAGCGTTTCTAAATGCGCAGTGCGTGATGATGATGATGATGATGATGATGATGATGGCTCTCCCTTCTTCCCGCCACGCAGCACTCCATGATCTACTTCTTCCACCACTACGAACTCCCTGCCATCCTGCAGCAGATCCGCATCCAGGAGATGCTGCTCCAGAACCAGCAGGCGGGCCAGGGCAACCAGACGGCTCTGCAGGACAACCTCAACAACAACACCACCAGCAGCGCCGCCCAGGGACCAGCCCCGCCGCCTCCGGGCCAAGGAGCCGCCGCCCCCCCGGCCAGCGGGCAGCCGCCGGGCGAACCCCAGAACCAGACGCCGGTGACCTCGCAGCCCAACAGCCTGTCCGGGGGGGGCGGGGAGGTGCGCTCCGAGCTGGACTGGATAGCGGAGACGGCTGCCATCATCACCGAGGCGCTGTCGTCCTCTGGCTCACTAGCGGAGAGCTCCAGAGGGGGGGCTGCCGCGGAGGCAGCGAGGGTACAGGCTGCTATCAGCGTGGTGGCTGAGATCAGGATGGGGGCAGCGGGAGGAGGAGATGGTGGAGATGGTGGGGGGGAGAATAGGAGCGTAGATATCAGTCCAAGCGTAGTCGCGGTGGAAATCAAAACCATAGCCGGCTCCTCCAGTAGTGGCGGCAGTAGCTCACAGGGTTGGGCCACGGCCGCTCCTCTCACCGGAGGGCCCCGGGGAGCCCAGGAGGTCCCTTCGAGCGCACGCCCCTCCCCTCCACACACAGACTGCAGGGCCGGCCCCTCGGTGCCGGAGAGCCCCCCCACGCAGAGCCCCAGTACAGAGCGGGCCCCCGAGACAGAGGACGACCGCAGCCCCCCCGGCCCAGACTCCCATCATCATCCCAACCCCTCCTGACTCGCCTCCCCGGCCTCGGCCTCACACACACACCCATACAAGTGATCACACACTGGGCCTCTCTCGGCCCCTCGCTCGGCACCACCAGAGGGCCCACCGGCTCCTTACTGTAATCTCATTCGTAAGACACTGGAGGGGAAGAACAAGAGAAGTAGAGAGAGAGCGATGGAGAGCGGAAGAGAAAAGAGAAACGCCCTCACTTTCTCCTGACAGGATCTCAAAACTATGGATTTTTTTTTTTTTCTTTTTTTTTTTTTTTGCTTTTAGTTGTTTAAGTTTTTGCTTTATTTTTATTTTGTCCCCAGGTCGGGGCCGTGACATTTCCATCCATCGCAGGTTCCTCTCTCTCTCTCTCTCTCAAATTCTTATCAGAATGTTCCACTCGGCAAGTAAAGGGTTTTGTGATCATTCTGAAATGACTTTTGTTGCCTTGTGATTTAGTTTTTATTTGTTTTCTATAACATGTGATCAATTGATCAATGATTTGAAAGAATGGAGCAGAGGTAATCACTATTCCATGAAAGCGATGAGGTAATGATGAGCTATGATTTCATTGATGAAGAGGAGAATGACCAATGGTACCTGGTGGTTGGTGTTTCCACGGAAACGCTAGGGCAGGGTTTCAAGTAACCAGGGCTGCGCTGTGTGGATCATGGGGACGGGTACCAGCGCTACAAGTATCGGGGAGTTTCCCCCAATACTGAAATGTGATACAGACAGAGTGCCACGTGTGTCACGGGTCAGAAACCAAAGCAATGTGACGTGATTTTCTGTATTTAATTTTTTTTTGATATATAAGAAACAGTTGGATTCCTCTAATGGAGAAAACAGATCTCTGTCACGATGGCCATTTTGCTCTTATGTCGTGTTCCGGGAACCCAACCTGAGCATGGACCTCGGGGCAAAATGGCTGCATTGAAAATATGGTCAATGACCCCAAACAAGCAATACTTGTTCAGTAAAAGTTATAAATGGGGTCCGTGCTCGATATTGGCAGATTCTTAAGGTTGGTATTGACCGGTATCGACTGGTAATGACCGGTAACAGCTGGTATCGCTCTCGCCGTGCCCCCTGTTACAACACAGACCCACATTCTCAACGCTCACATTCATTCCACAGGGTTCTGGACGGCCTGAGTATCTTGTTTGACGAGAGTGCTTTAATGGTTTGGTCATTTGCAGTGAACAGGGAAGAAGGGGGCGAAGACCGAGTTGCTTCATTAAGTGCTCGATTTCAGTTTGGCTATTATGTAGTCAAAATAGTAAAGCCTCTGCGGTCTGTGTGTGTGTGTGTGGAGACTGGAAACGCACCGAGGGTAACGCACCCGTCGTACCACGCGTTTGGATCAGACTAGTCGATGTTCGTCTCATTCCGTTCAGTCCACCCGTGTGTGGTTGCTTTTCTCCCTGCGTGTATATTGATGGGAAAGCAGCTGCTTCCTCCTTTAGTCCGGCATGCCTGCTGTTGTTCTCGTCTCGAGGCATATAGAGGAAGAGCATCACCTGTCCCTCTCCAGACGGACACGGCCTCCTGTACTCCTGTGGGCCGAGCCGTCGACTCGGAGGTCGCTGTGGCTCTTTTCAGGTGGAACCCCTGCTTTGCCGGCCTGAGAAACCGATTTTCTTTCTTCAAATCCTATAACCCATGATTTTCGGAGACGTCCTTTTGAATCCCAAATAGAGATACGAAAGTACACGACTACAAAGGCAAACTGCTCTGACAAATCTTTTCTTTTTGGTTTTTCTTGTCTTTTCTTTTTTTGCTACCCCTCGGACTAAAAATAATTATATTATCATTTGGAACTTAATGCTCCTAGTTGAAGCTTACCTTAAATGTACCCTCATTTTGCACGGTGCACACAAAAACCAGTAGTTCTGTAGAGTTGCTGCTTCTAGAGCTTTTTTTCTTATTCCGTTTCAAACAAACATTCTAAATTGGTCCCGAGTTTATTTCCCGTTTCTGTGTTTGCTAATACAACAGCTGACGGTGCAGAAGGGTGCTTTAAGCTGAGCGGCGCTTCAAGGCAGACGGGAAATAAACTAGAACCAAAGCTGTTCCCTTAGCAACGCAATTCCATTGAAAGAGGTAATGGATCAGGACCCATAATGGGCCCCTCCAGAACTAGTGATGATCACCCACACTTCGAAAGTCATGTGTTTTTATTTAACACATTGAGTGCCAGGCACGAGAAATCTCGTTATTTAATCGTTATTGCTTTTATTAGCGATATCCATTCATTTTTCATCAATCTAGCCTCACGTTATCATTGGGACTGTCTATGAGCTCGAACAGGGAAAATACGGCCCCCTATCATCTCCCGGATGGTAATGCACCCATTGGATTGGACTCAATGGAAATTGATGAGAAAAAAAAAACTCCGGATTCCACATTTTACTTCTCAGGCATTCCGGAGACGATCGGATTCATTGTGGAGCCTCAGAACAGTGTGGAATATGTGTTTTGAGTACCTAACGTTGGATCAATAAACGCGATCGATATTTGGAATGGCGATCAGGAATTGGAATAATCTTTTTGCAGAACATGTGAGGTAAGGAATCTATTTTACCAGTCTTGGGGTAATTAGATGTATTTTTCACATATCTCAACGTGTCTGTGCGTGTATGATGCTAGCGCTGACCAGGAAATAGATAATCGGTTTTTCAGCCCGCTTCTCTAGCGTGCATAAGTACACATATACTGTCGATCTAGCATTTATTTGAAAACGATTCATAAATCAGCCGGAAAATGTGTTTTGTGTATTCCACTAAAGAGCTATTATCATGGAATCTTTATTTTTTTTCTAGAAATGTCCAAAAACTTCAGTTTCTCAAAACGGTATAAAACGGAAATGTACAGATGAAAAAAACAATCCGTTTTCGTACTTGTTGACTGCAAGCAAGTCATTGATAAGTGACGGGCGTATTAGACACATAGCCATAATATAGAATATAGAAATAGCTTCGCGAAAATCATGAAATATCCGAAAATCTGTCTTAAAACGGCTGCCATTCAAGCATAAATCGTGCGCCCCCTGCTGGCACTCAAAGTGTTAATAGTCCTGGACGCCTGTTTATTTTTACCAAACGGTTCGTGCGTTTTGCTAATCTGATTGGCCACGCACGTTTCTGGTCATGTGACATGTGCGCCCAATCGTGTGACGGCAAGTTTTTCGATTGTTAAGCTTAGGCGCTCTTTCGAAGTTGGTTACGGTTAGAGTTAGTCTTAGAACAGGGCGATAGAACACCAGCCCTGATTCCAAACTCTAACCTTAACCAACTGCGAAAGAGTCGCCTAAGCTTAACCAGTGATAAACTAGGCGTTAGGTTGTTTGCAGGCTGTTCGACGCGGAAATGGGCTAAGACACAGCTCGTCACGCGATTGGGCGCACATGTCGCATGACCAGAAACGTGCGTGGCCAATCAGATTAGCAAAACGCACGAACCGTTTGGTAAAAAAATAGACGCATCCTGGACCCCTGCAAGAGTACATTGTTCATCTGGGTTCCCGGCTGAAGGTGTTTTAGTTAAGAACACGGGCTGTAGAGTTGCTTTGCCTTCCACACCAACTTCATGATTTGTTCAGACTTAATTGGCAATAATATTAATTGGACGTTGCACTGAAGGTCACAATGCTATGAACTCTTACCTGTGATATATTTGTCTACATGAACGAACGAATGGACGTCACGACACTGAACTTTATTTTGAGAATGCCTTATATATACATTTCCAAATGATATTTAAATATACTGTTCAGATTCCTATTACAAGAGGATGACGGATGGATCTGAGTGGCTTGTATTTCAACCACAAAAGGATATGAGGACATTTTTGCAAAGTGGGTTCAGGACTCCTGTACATTGTTTTCTTTACAGCCACCGTGGGGTCTGGATTATAGTCATTTTGCCCAGTGAATGGGTAGCTAGATATATATATATATATATATATATATAGTAGTTGTGGCTATGCAAGGGGCAAAACATTGCCGTGGTCGGAAGGGTTTGTCCAAAATGTGCAATATGACAATGTCAGTTTAACAGAAAATCGTCTCGTGTCCATTTCTTCTAGGAGCTAAACTGTGTTTCATTGAGGTTTTCTTTTTTCTTTCTTTTTCTTTTTCCTTTTTTAACTGAGTTCTTCTCTTTGTGCCTATATACCGTTCTGTGGGAGAAAACAGGATGATTGTAGCCTTGCAACAATTGCTATATTCATTGTAGTTCATTTTAAGACGATGTTAACAAATCCCTCAATCTGCGATGGACTAGATTCCTTCTCATTCAAACTGTATTTAACTGTTCAGTAAATCAAGTGCAGAAGAAGCATTCTTTGCACAAAGAAACTGTCTGTGTGATTAATTCCCACTGCTGGTGTGTTGACTGTTGTGTGTACATCATACAGAGCCCTCCGTGTCACTTCAGTGGCTCTGGCTGTAGGTGACTGTGAGTGGCCAGTGGCATGACGTTAGTTTAGATGGATCTTTTTATTTGTCCACTTTCGTGGAAATGTATCTTTGGCTTCACCGTGGTTGCAATCAACAAGACAACGTGGCACAAACACCACACGGGCACAAAACGTTAGGTTATGACTATAACCAAGTTCTGTTAATTAGGGGTGACGCTTGGCATCACACTGCACTATCTCGCGTACGTGCACGCGCACTGAATAAATTCCACAAATGTACCTTTAATACCAGTATTAGTCTGACCACACCCCTCATCAGCTTACCTTCATAAGCAGGTGTGTGGTCACCTGCTCTCCTCCTTCCCAAGCTTTCACCACAAGGTGAGGTCAAGGGCTGCAGCGGCCGTCTGATGCCAAGCGTCACCCCTAACTAACAGAACTTGGTTATAGTCATAACCTAACGTTCTGTTCCATTAGGGGCTCTGCTTGGCATCACACTGCACAAAGGGAGGCCAAGCAGAGCCGCTGGCTGACAAATACACCCCGCTGAAGGCCCCCCACAACCAACAGAACAGGGAGGGCCGACCCCCCCTAATGGAGGGCACCCTCCCTATTAGAGGTTTACCGAGAGGGCGACGGACCCGACCGCGCGAAGAGGCACTCAAGCAACTCAACGCACAGGGTGAGCAGACCGTGGCTTGACCCCACGACTACACCCACGCACAACCCGCATGCCACCCGGGAACGAACGTAGGAAACAACCTCGTTACTGCCCCCAGAATCACGGGATCAAGGGCAAACCAACCCCGTGGCAAGGCCGTAGCAGCGGAGCGCGAAGGAAGACCCAGACCCACCAAAAGGACTGGACTCCCTGGAATGGGGGCCCGGAGAAGTCCATGATGCCAGCATCAAGACCCCACCAGGTGGGCACCTAGTGACCCCGCCCCCCACATCGCCAGCGTATTCGGACAAAGGCCCCTCAGCCGAGCGGGCCCTGTCCTCCCCAACAGTACACCGCCTGGAACACAGGCCCTGCAACAGGCAGACAGCATGGTCGTAACACACAAGAGTTAACCAACGGAAGCAGGCAGTGCACCGGGAAAAAAGACCAGGCAACAGGCTGTCAACCCAAGCCTGGAGACTGCGGACGAGGCAGGCGCCAGAAAGGACAGCTGAACACAGCCGCCCCGGCGGAAGGGGCGTATGCTGGCGTTGTCGCATAACCAAGCCTCCACAGAGAAGGCTGATACGATCGGGAGACGTCATGAACGTGCAGGGGCACCCTCAACCGGAGAAACACACCAGAGAACCAACCACCCAGGCATTACCCCATGCAACGGTTGGTCCCATAACCCCTCAGGAAAGAAACCCCAAAAACACACCTGCGGCACTGCCGCAGCCCGCGTTCTGGTTTCCAACAGGGCTATCCCGGGCCTACGGGTCAACGAAACATTACCCCGGACCGGGCCCGGTGATACGGGGAGCACAGGGTCCCCCGAGGAGGTTAAAACCACCCCAACAGGCCCCTCTGCGCCAAGCGCAAGAGAAGAGCGTAAAAAATGGAAGACCAGCCCCAGCACCCCGCACTCGGTATTCCCAGGAGGTCACCCAACCAAGTACCAACCAAGACCAACCAGCACAGCGGTCGAGATCCAACGAGATCGGGCGCGTACAGGTTGGCACGGCCGTAAGCCATTACGACAGTGCAGAATACAACGCACCCAACAAGGGTTCCATAACGCTCAACCCTGTGACACCCGGACCGACCTAGCATTTTTTCCCCCTGAAAAAAACCCAAGTCCCTCAGGGTACCAGAACAGCAGATCTGCATCCCCAGCGGACAACGGGTGCAACTGATCTGGACCAGCGCGACCAGAACCAGTCCCGTGCCCTAATCACGCCGACCTGCCAACCCCAGGAGAAGGGGCAGATATGCGTGTTGATCCCAACATAAAAAGAAGGCGCCACCCAGACGTTTCGGTACGAACCGCGCCCGGTGTCCCACCCCTAGGGCGTGAGACCCTTCCCCATATGTCCAGACCCATTCCGTTATCATCCCCTGACATGAACGGGAACCCATCGACAACCACACAGGGTGTCGGAAGAGGAAAAACCCCCATCCCAATTGCTTCATAAAAACGCTGTTTCAACCCCAAGCAATCAAGGCGCGCCAGTCTAGCCAATGCCCCAAAAGAACATCCTGAGCTAGCACTATGTGTGCGTTTTGACATACCCACATCAACAATAGGCCGTTTAGACCACCTTATTGAATCCCCAAGACGCCCAGGGGAACGACAAGAGGGGCGAGATGCAATCAACTCCATGAATGAATGAATGAAAAATTTTACCCAACAGACTGCAGAAAGGGTACAACCCAGTACGGCAATACACACAATTGGTTAAGGGGAGGCAGACCTGAGAAAGACGTTAGACTTGTTTCCATCAGGGACCCTCATTTCCAATCCATATAGACACATCCAACTCTTTATAATAATAAAGAAAAAGCATCACCCGTATGACCCAACTGCACAGCTGGGAGTAAAAAACCTGTTTTCACATGATTTTAATCCAGTCACTCTTTTTAATCAGAGTGTAAGACCAGACCCTCCCAGAAACACCTTCCCACATGAGTTCATAGTCATGAAAAAGATATGCCAACTGTGAGTCACGTGACCAACCGACTCAAGTTGACACATAAATCGGGCGCAGCAGAACTGTGAGCCCTACGCCCTAACTCGACACCTTTAAGACACTAACTCATGGAAGGCGTCGCCATAGCAACACCGCTACAACGGGCGGGGAAACCTGCCGGCTCCTGTCATGTAATAGGAGTCGGTAGAATAACCCCCCCCCCCCCGCCAAGACGTCCCACCGGCTTGGCCCTGACTGGCTCAGCAGAAGAGATCAAAAATCCCCTAAACCAATCGAGTGGGAAAAAGGAGGGGTTTATTCGACACCCCCTCCCGAAAACACACCCTTTATCCCTACACACAGAAAAACAACCGTAGCCATCTTGAAAAACCTCCGGTAGAAAGCAATGCATAGCAAAAGCTAATACAATGCCCGCTACCCACAAAAATGTGAACAGGTTTTACAACAAAACACAAGTCGCCTGTGCGTGAATCCTACACCCGTTGACTATGTCGTACATAGGAAAAAACGCTGATCGAGAGTAAACGGCTAGGCCGTGAAATGTGTGTGTACGAGTATTACTGCAACTAAACAACACAGCATTGTGAAACACATATACTTAGTTCAAGCAATGGAATAACACCAGTTTCTACCTGCATGTGGAGCATCAAGCTAATAGAACCGAGTGTACGTTGCAGACCTTGCTTAACCTCGTAACACAACACGACTCATCCCACAACGTAAAAGGGCAGATTCATATATACACAACCCCACCATATGAATTGTTTGAAGAAACACACAGTTTGTTCGGCCAAAACACAGTCCCCCTCACATCGGGGAACTTTTTTATTAAACTAAATAAAATGTTTTAAGGCACAAAATCATAGAGGGGCCGGGGAGGGTGTAGAGGAGAGGGGACACAGAGGGGAAAAAGTCACTTAACGGCGTCTGCCACCTCGCGCCGCTCGAGTCTTGCCACCCCGAGGAGCCCCGGAGGGACGGTAGGTTACAGTCTGCTGGACACGACGTTCCCTACCGTCTCCTCCTGTCGTGGATGGGCCGGCGGTGGCAGAAGCGCCGTTTCGTCTCCTGGCCCTCTTGGCAGGGCCAGCAGCCCGGAGGCAGTGGTAGCGGCGACGGAGACAGCTCGACGTCGCGGAAGCCTTCTGACTCCACCGGCAAGGACGGGAGGCGGAAAATGGGGTTGGAGAATGGACCTCTCCTCTGCCATCTCTCTGCATGTTGAGGTCATCAACCGCAGGGCCTTCCCGAATAGGCCAGCGTTGGAGAGGGCGGCCGTCAGAAGAGGAGCTCTCTTCTTCTCTGGCACACGGGCCTGCTCCAGCCAAAGGTGACGCTGGCCCAGGGTGGCCAGGGCGCGCACTTTCCCCATGGCTATGGCCAGCACCTGGGAAAGGTGCAGGACAGCTCCTGCAGCCTGGGTGATCTGATCGCATTTCACCTCGTTCAGATCCGTGCCGCCCGTCATTATCCCCGATACAAATCTAGCCAGGTGGGCGATGTTAGACGCCGCAGCTAGCGATTGTGTACCAGCGATGAATGACTGGTCACCCCAATAAGCCAATCGCCTAGCCGATTTCCCCTGGAGGACCGGCTTGCATAGGGGTTCCCACACCATATCCGGACAGAGGAGCGCGGCCATCGGACTGTCAAGCCGAGGCACGCCCTCCCCCATACCTTTGACCAACCCCGACACCCGCGTAACTGGTACGTAGGCGGGAGTTAGTCCCATGATGTTGGACACCGCCTGACCCCGACGAACATAGGCCCCCATCGATGGGAAAAATGGGTAGACAACGTCCACCCCTCTCACTGGGGGACGCTGCCAGGGATGGCCTATGAGGTCATCAGGGACAGGTGCAGGCAATGGCAGCGGCACGCCGTTTGCGGCGGCGGCTACCGCCATGAGCTCGGGAAACAAGGCCCGCAGTTCCCCCTGCGAACCTTCCTCCACCGACCCCGCATCCCTCACATACAGCAGGCTGCGACTGGTCAAGGAGCCAGTCTGATGTGGCCGACAGTAGGGCATCCTGCTGATGAGGCCAAGGTGGTTCCTCGACATCCTCGAACAGGGCGCCCCATGGAGCCATTTCCCCCCCCTCCGGGGTCTCCTGAGGAGGGATACTCTCCTCCACGGGGCCCTCATACAAAAACCTGTCCGCCTCGTCCATGAAGTCCTCAGTCTCCATTGGAAATCCAGAGCCGGACGCATCTTCGCTGGTCTCCAGCAGCTCCCCAAACCCAGGCCGTTCGCGCCTGCATGCTACCATCTTGCGACGTGAACGGGCAGACGCGAAAAGTTTGCGTCGCAAATCCTCTGGCTCCAAGACAACCCCCCGTTCACCAACGGGCGATTCCCCAGAACCAGAGTCGAGATCAGGCCATCGCCGGAGCGACGGCACCGAACCCTCGGCTCTTCGGTGAGGCAAACTATCCACCGGCAGTCTCCCGGGCTGGGTCGGCAACCACGAAAGTGGCAACAGCCCAGCACCGAGGCGCACGACGGAGGCGGGAATGGAGAACCGCTGGTGAAGAGTAGGTCTAGCGGGTCTACTCTCCGCGGAATACATTATGACCCAACTTTTTCTTGTACAACAGATGTGAGAGAAGAAAAAATTAAGCACAATGTAAACCCGTCACAACTCTTTTCAACTAACAACACGTCAAGTGGGGTACTACCGAGGCACTTCCTTGTGGTGAAAGCGAGAAGGAGGAGAGCAGGTGACCACACACCTGCTTATGAAGGTAAGCTGATGAGGGGTGTGGTCAGACTAATACTGGTATTAAAGGTACATTTGTGGAATTTATTCAGTGCGCGTGCACGTACGCGAGATAGTGCAGTGTGATGCCAAGCAGAGCCCCTAATGGAACAGAACAGCCCAATACATCAACAAGACAACACGGTACAAACACCACACGGGCACAAAACAGCCCAACACATCAACAAGACAACACGGTACAAACACCACACGGGCACAAAACAGCCCAACACATCAACAAGACAACACGGTACAAACACCACGTGGGCACAAAACAGCCCAACACATCAACAAGACAACACGGGCACAAACACCACACGGGCACAAAACAGCCCAACACATCAACAAGACAACACGGTACAAACACCACACGGGCACAAAACAGCCCAACACATGGACAAAAGAGAAACGCCAACAACACAAACACAGATGGTGCTTACAGTACACTAATAATTCCAGTAGCCCATCTACTAAACTGTTGGTTATAAATTTTTTGTTTTAGTAATCCATTGCAAGAATAATTGGTAGTATTCCTTGTCAGTGGTGTTAATGCCACAGGTCCTCCAACCCATATGACCACGTAGGTGATTTGCCTCGTGTCGTGCTAATCAGATGTATGTACAGGGTTGTAGAATAATAAAGACAGTATGACAGTATTATTATACATGCTATCATACAGAGCTATGGGTTATGTGCTGATGTACAAGCAAGTATATAGAGGGGTTATGCAGGTATATTCAGTCAAATATAGGTATATATTTGTGGTAAATATATAGATGTAAATATGCAGTGTATACAGCACTGTTTGTTGTACATGCTGTCATACAGAATATATGGCTAGACCATGAAAGCAGTAGGTAGGTATAAATTGACGCTATACATCTCATCTCTTCCCCAGACATGAGGTGCCTTTCCTGGGTAGACATGTGTATTTTGGTCCCTTCTCCATGGATAAGATGTGTATTATTATTATTATTTTTGTTTTATTGATCTTTTTCCCCCTCCTTTTTCCTCCGATTTTCTCCCATCCCAATGTTAGTCGTTATGCCAATTCCCAATCCCCTTCCTGGTCGCTGCGCACTTAGCCTCCACTCTCCCAGACCGACTGTGGGGGGTATCACGTGTTTCCTCCGACACACGCCTAGCCAATCAACCGCTTCTTTTCACCTGGCAGCGCGGACTCTCACTGAGAGGGTGTAACGTGTGGAAGGATCACACTACCCCCCCTTAGATCCTATCCGCGCTGAGCAGGCATCCCGACCGAACTGTAGGAGTCGCTGTTTACAATGACCCGGACCCACCCCGCCAGCTTTCCCACCCTCTAATACTGCCAATTGTATTAGTGTGAACGGCCAGCCAAGCTGGTGACAACGCCGGAGCTGTGAGCTGTGAGCTGGATTCGAACAGGCGAATCCAGCGTCTCCGGTTTTGGTGACGAACGCAATCTCCGCTACGCCACCTGACCGCCCTTATAAGATGTGTATTATTGACACCCAGAAGCGCCTCTCTAACCTGGCTAAATGGTTTTAGTCTGTGGCCTACAGTTTAGCCTCGGCACTAGTTCTAAGGCAGGCTCATCTCGCCCCGGAAATGTGTTAATTTATCTGGGTACAGACCTTAACTTGGCCCTCCTTTTATCCATGGGTAAAATATCTATCCATGGACATCCTACATATTATTGACACGCAAAGGCTCTTCTCTAACCCGGCTAAAGGGTTGTAGTCTGGCCTATGGTTTGACCCCAGCACAGCTTCCAAGGCTCTATAGCGCCAAGCCGGGAACGAGGCTCTGCCTCTGCCACAATGAGCAGAGAGCCCGCCCTCCAAACCCCTGGGCTCTCTCCCTCGGTCACTGCACCCAGGGCATCCCTGCCTCCAAGAACCGCTAAGGGCTCCACCCATCCAGTCTCCCCTGTAACAGCCAGGGTCCAACAACTCTTCAGCTATAAGGTGTGTGGCTCTTCCCCATATAAGGGATCCACTCTTGCCACCCACAGTCCAAAAATGATTTGATTTGATAGTTTATTTGGTAGGGACAACACTCGTCAATGAACATCAAGTACAGAATACAAAATGTAGACATGCAGGGTTGTAGCAAGAGCTAATTTACACCCGTAGTCCCTAAACAGGAGACATACAAAACTCTTTCAATAAATAAATAGCTTAAGGTAAAAGCATTGTGACAATCAATGATAAAAACAACAATAAAACAAGTTACATTACTAAATTAGATTAAAAATGATCACAGTTCTGGTTTGCCTTGAGATGCAGTTTAAGATGGGTCTTGAACATGGAGTATGTGGGGCACTCTCTAATCGCAACTGGTAGGTTATTCCAGTAGTTAGTTACCACCTTTAACAGAGAACACAGTTTTTGCAAAGGTAGTATACAGAAAAGGCACCTTACAGTCCCCTCTACTGATGGCCCTGGTGGTAATGCCAGTGTCTCCTTTTTGTTGGATGAACTCATTCAATGGGGGAGTGGCAAGTCCATGCAGAACCTTGTACATGAAGCAAGTATATTTAAAAACTTGGAAATTCGCGAAACTTAGCATGTTATGTTTTTCTAAGATATTACAGTGATGAAATGAATTTGGTTTCCTATCAAATACTTTTATGGCTTTTTTGTAGAGTAATTATATTGGTGTAAGAGTAGTGACATGAAAGAGACCAGTTAATAAAACAGTACTCAATGTGTGATAGAATCATTGAATGCATGAACATCCTTGCAGCATTAACTGGTAGGCAGGGCCTGATCTGCCTGAAGTTTTCTATGTTAAACTTGACTGTTTGTTACTTTTTTTTTTTTTTTACTTAATTTTTTTAGTGTTTATCGCTTTTCTGGTCAAGCATGACCGACAGATACAGGGTGAAACGGGATACAGATCAGGGGAAGACATTCTGGCAAATGACGGCGGGTCCGGGAATCGAACTCGGAGTCCACCAGATCCGTGACGCAGCACGGTTTTCCCCGACGCAGAAATGGCGCCGAGATATGCAGTGAGCTACTGGAGCTCCCCTTTTGTTACTTTCTTTACGTGACTTTTGAAGGTCAATGTAGAGTCCAATGTGACCCCAAGATACTTGAACTCATTTACAATGTCCAGCTCCGCCTCTCCCAGAAACACATTAGAGTGAGTGACCTCTGAATGAATGAATGAAAACTTTATTTAAAAGATTGCAGAATGGGTACAATACAGTACGGCTCAATACACACAATTGTTAAGGGCATGCAGACCAGAGAAAGACGTTTGTCTTGTTTACATCGGGTCCCCCATTTTCAATTCATATAGACATTTATGACATACACAACATACATGACATTTATGGCATAGGGACATATAGGTATTTAGTACTGATACATTTGTGACAAACGGTATTCAAATATACAGTACTGTTACCCCTAGATCCTGACAGAGTATATACATATGATGGGGAGGGGACTGTACATTAGGAGGGGGTGGGTGGGTGGGAGCAGGGACGTGCACAGGACTTTAGAGGGGCAGGTGCTCAAAGGCTGAAAAGGGCACTACACTTGTGCGTATATATTAGCCGAGCGCGGGGGGCCCCCTTTTTATGCTTTTTGGGGGGTTTTGGTGATCAAATATTGAATATTGAACTATAATAATCAGTGCAGAAGCTCACTTATCCTTGAAAGACACTTTTATCACTGACTTAAAAGGCCCATACATCTCCATAAATGTTCAGGGGGGAGGGAATAAGTGCTTACCCTACAGACCCCAAGAAGTGCTGTATATTCTGTATTGTTTAATATGAATGCATTTTTTATTCCAATCCCGATTTGTATTTGAGATTCCCAAATCCCATCGGACTTGACTTCTTCGTGTCCCTCAGTGAGTGTAATACCAGCATTCAACTGTATGCGCCACAGCGGTTTCTACCATCATCATCATCACCACCCACGCTATGCATAAAATATATAGGTCCACGGAGAGGCACGCTGAGGAGGCCGTGCAAACTGCAATGGAATATGGGGCATCTCTCTCTTTACCTAATATTTTTATTCTATCCTGACATTTTTCAGTTGGAAGGGCAGTCTATATGCGTAATGGTAAAAAAATAATTAAAAAAAATCATTTTTTTTTTTTTTTTTTTTTTTAAAGGGCACTTTTTTGATGAGGCTCAAAAAGGCAGGTGCTCAGGCACCCCTTGGCCTCTATGTGTGCACGTGCCTGGGTGGGAGAGAGATATACATACGGCGGGGAGGGAATATATACATGCGGTGGGGAGGAGACTGTCTATTAGGAGGTGGTGGGGGTTTTGGGCATTTACGGTGGCCAGTTTTGAATTGCAGCCTCCCGTAGGTGCTCTTTAAGAGCAGTTTTGAATGTGGGTAGGGATTCACATTCCTTTACAGCTTTAGGTATGGCGTTCCACATTGATGTGGCATAATTGCGAAACGTATTTAGTCCCTTGTTTGAGCCGAATCTGGGTTTAACATGATTTGTTGAGCTTCCTCTGGTGTAGTGGTTGTGGTATTCACTGACCTTTGGGAAGTATTTTGACATGTACATGTGTACCTTGCTCATGTACTGTATCTTGTCGTCTACTCTAAGCCATCCTAGGTTGTCAAAGTGAGCAGGGGTGAGGTGGGTTCTAGGAGTCGGGGGGGGGGGGGTCCCCTTTCTATGCTTTTTGGGGGGTTCGGGTGATCAAATATTGAACTGTAATAATCAGTGCAGGTCACTTTTCCTTGAAAGACACTTTTATCACTGACTTAAACTTGGGGAAGAAACTTGAAAAAATAAATACAAATTTTAATTGGCATAAAAAGGGCACTTTTTTACGAGGCACAAACGGACAGGTGCTCGAGCACCCTTTGGGCTCTATGCGTGCACGTGCCTCCGTCCTAAATGCATAAGTATTTTGATAGTGAATGTAACTGGTTATGAAAGTAATTATATATGAATAATTTGTCTTACCCTAACAAAAAAAACTGTTTCACAGCTATTGTTTGTGACATGATGGTAGAAATGCAGAGACAGGCAAATGATGTAGTTGAAAGGAAACATGGAGAACTGAGAGTTGAGTTCCATCTTGTTTTTGCTTAACTGTGTTTTCATACATTTCAAGTGGTGTTGT
The DNA here is from genome assembly GCF_963971535.1 of Notolepis coatsorum. Taxonomy (NCBI): domain Eukaryota; kingdom Metazoa; phylum Chordata; class Actinopteri; order Aulopiformes; family Paralepididae; genus Notolepis; species Notolepis coatsorum. Next base: position 201,029,396 of record NC_140167.1, on the reverse strand, counting down.
TGTCCAGCAGGGGGCACTCTGTCCTCTGTCTGGACTTGTCAGTAGCAATGCCCCTTGATAGGGACGCACACCGACACCGTGCAGCTGCGAGTGCCGTCCTTCGGAGGAGACGCTGAACCGAGGTTCTGACTGAATTCGGTCGTTAACAACTAACTGCTCCTGATGAGCAGGTTTGCACCTTGCATGATGGTTACCTCTGCTGTCGGTGTGTGTTTACGTGAGTGAATGGCTTAAGTTATAAAGTGCTTCGGATAAAAGCGCTACTGTATATAAATGCAAATTCATAACTACTGCCTGGTGGTGACACACACTTAACATTCCCTTCACATGTCCTATTACTGTACATGGTCATGTTCTCAAACATTTTCATGTTAAGGACCCCACATTGAGAGTTAATAGGCCACGCCTGGAGGCAGGGTTCGAATTATCTCCTGAGAGCTATGGGGGCCCCCTGAATGTTTTTTTTTTACTATTTTTTTCCTGAAATTGTGGCTGTTTTCGAAGTCATATTTAGAGGAATATCTCATTAGGATTAGTCTAATACTAAGTAATAATGACATCACACAACAGTCTAATCATTAGACTATTGTGTGATGTCATTATTCAGTCTCATTCTTAACCATCAATATTTGTTCATTTTCTTACTCACCTCTGATATATAATGCCAAATTTATGAACTTGAATTAACATTTATTTGTCTCTGCACTTATAAATCAAAAACTAACAAAATAATCTAATGGAAAATAAATAGTTGTATGGCACAACAGCAGCATTTATCAGGATACAGTAAGTAACATTATCATCTGATAATACAATTAACATCAAATAAATACTTGTATAAATCAAAATAAATAATGTTATAAACAAATGTGCATAGGTAATCAAGAACTAAATGAAAAATAAATTAGAAGTAGCAGCATCTTAGAACAACAAGAAGAAAAGTAACTACTGCAGCCAGGGCCGCCTGGGAGAAATGCGAGGCCCTGTGCAAGATTTAAACGCGAGCCCCCCCCCCCCCCCCCCCCCCCCCCTAAAAGGTAAAAAAAAAAAAAAAATCATCCAGTCAACATATTCTTAAATAATATCGCTGCCCGAGGCTGGGCATGATACAGTCAACATATAGCAAGAGAGAGCGAGAGAGAGCTCCCGTTCTACAGTCAATATACAGTGTTATCGCTGCACAGTTGTGTGTGTTAGAAAGAGAGAGATAGAGAGAGAGCATGTCTGTTTGTGTGTGTGTGTTAGAGAGGGAGCATGTATATGTGTGTTAGAAAGAGAGAGAAATATATAGAGAGAGAGCATGTCATTTTGTGTGTTAGAGAGAGATATAGAGCATGTCTGTGTGTGTTAGAGAGAGAGAGAGCATGTGTGTTTGTGTGTTAGAGAGAGAGAGCATGTCTGTGTGTGTGTTAGAGAGAGAGCATGTATGAGAGAGATAAGCAAAGATGAGCCCCTAAAGGATATTCAACTTTTAATGGAAGAACAAAACAGAAGGAAAAGATAACTTCACAAAGGCAACATGAATATACATAGATCCAAAAGGACAAAGATCAACACTTAAATCCAAAGAGAAGAGGGTCTATACCAGAGAAAACAAAGTACTGTAGCAAGGAGCCAATGGCCGACATCAGCTAAATAGGCTAACTGCAAATAGAGTAGCCAGGTACTGACACCAGGCCACACACAGCTTTGGCCAACGCTACCCAAGCTACACAAACGACCAAGACAATTCACACACAGCACATGTCGTATCTCCAAATGTTGTGAAGTAACATATGTTTTTACTGGAAAAAAACATTGTTATTAACAAAACATTCGGGAGGGGAAGGAAGGAAGAGTGGGGTAATGTCCAATGGACATCTTACCTGCACCAAGGAACGCAGGGCGAAAGGCCGCAACACAGGTCTCCACGTTGACGAAAGGCCTCTCGCTGGCGGGACAAAAAGAAGCTATGGCCGGAGCCTTGTCATGGTGCAGGCCCGACTACATCTTCTGTCAAAGATGATGTCGTAGTCAGAGTGCCAGGCAGTGATGCCACAGATTACTTGTAAAAGTAATACGATTACTGATTACTGATTACTCCTTTAAAAAGTAATCCAAGTTACTTTACTGATTACTTGATTATCAGAGTAACTTAGTTACTTTGAAAGTAACTAGGTTACGAAGTCGTCGTCGTTCCCCCAACAGTTTTTTTTAAACGCTTTATTGAAAGGGCATAAATTGTTTTTAACTTGTTTCTCTGCACATAACGTAAATTGTTAAACTAGTGCTTCAGCTTCTGTACCATCAAGTATGGTAAAGCAACAGTCTATGATGCTCACAGCATTAGAGCAGCCAGCCAGTGGTTGTACAAAACCAGTGTATCTATTCACATCTAACAAATGCAGGCTGAACTATTCAATTATATCAACTGTAACTATTAAATTGTTTTTATAAATGTCTCTCTATAAACATACAATCAGTCTCTCTTTAACATGTAAATTAACTGTAAATCTGGCAAATAAGAGCTTTTGCTCTGCCACCATCAAATATACATTAATCAATAGGGAAAGTCCTCCTGTACCTGAATGAATGAATGAATGAATGAATGAAAACTTTATTTAACAGATTGCAGAATGGGTACAATATACAGTACGGCTCAATACACACAATTGTTAAGGGGATGCAGACCAGAGAAAGACGTTTGTCTTGTTTACATCAGGGTCCCCCATTTTCAATTCATAGTCGAAGCGTCGGCTAGTGTTGTGATTCCAGATGCTTTCAATGCAATTGGATGTGCTGTTTTTAGCGGTAGACAGTATTTTGACTGAGGCTACGTTTAAACGAGCGTTTTGGGGTGGAAGTCTGAACAGAAACCGCAAAAGTCTTCTTGTGGTTTCACTTCGTTTAGACAAGCGTTTTGTAAATGAATTCTCAGACGAACATAACAACGGAGCCCTGCTGTCACACGATTGGCGCATATGTCACATGACGTGCTGTGAAGACCCGCCCTACTCTGCCTCTGATTCGCAGACTGTGGATGGGGAATGTGATTGGGCCAAAGCAGAGTCACTCACAGACAGAGAGTCCAGTCACGCCGCGGGGACACATTCTTGTGTAACCCTTTCACTGCCACACCACGTCACTCCATAATAATAATAAGAAGAAAAACAGCTCAAAATGTATTTTTGACTGTCGAAAACGAAATAAAATACTGCATTCCGCCTGCATTATGAATTTATGATGAGATAGTAACGAAATAGTAATGCACAGCCACTTGGACAAGTAACTGCAATCAGATTACTGGCTTTTAAAGATTAACGTGTTAGATTACTATTTTCGGGGGAAAGTAATCAGATTACAATAACGCGTTACTTAGTAACGCGTTACCGGCATCACTGGTGCCAGGGCCTGCTATTCTCACGGCTAATGTCTGATTGATTGATTGATTGAAAACTTTATTAACAGATTGCAGAATGGGTACAATACAGTACAGCTCAATACACACAATTGTTAAGGGGATGCAGACCAGAGAAAGACTTTCGTCTTGTTTCCACCAGGGTCCCCCATTTTCAATTCATCAGGACATATATGACATACATGACATACAGATAGTCAGTACTGCTACATCTATACATTTATGACATACCAGATTTGCAAATACAGTACTGTTTGTGATACAGAAGGAGTCAAGAAAAGGGAGTATATACATTTGACGTAGAAACTGTACATTGGAGGAGGTTGGGTGGGGGGGGTTGGGTACACTGGGATATTGACAACCATACTGGGTAATTTACATTGGAGGTGGTTGGGGGGGGGGGGGGGTAATGTCAATGGTCGTAGCACAAGCTAACAGCTAACTCTAGGCTAACTGATAGCATCAAGCTAACGTTCCCAGCCGAGCGAAAACGAGCAGCTAACGTCGTAGCTAAACAGCTAACTGGCTAACAGTTAGCTCAACCCGGCTATCGCTAACCACTAGCTAACGCAGAAGCAAGCTATGCGGCTACCACTGAAAAACTGTACAACGTGAGAAAAGCAATACAGGCCAACACTTCAGACAGCCGCTGTGTTTTCCTCTTCTCATCCGAAGAGAGAAGGGAAAAAGAAGGCAATACACGTCCCATTACAGAGTGGTGTTTACCATAGCGGTGCCGGCAACAAGTCCCTCGCGGACTATAGCCGACTTGAGCATGGAGATATTCTCATAATGAAACACCAAGCTCACCTCCCTCGCACCAGGTGCTGACACCAGGCCACACACGTTAGCTACTACAACAGCTAGCCGGCCCGTTTGGCTCCCGAGAGAGAGAGAGAGATATATCCACGGCGGGAATAGAATAGAGTGCATTAAAAACTCACCAAACGTCCAAGAGGATGGAGACAACCGCGTGGAGTTGACGAAGTTCATCTGCCGAATGACCGTCCTCTTCATCTTGGCATAACAATGCTGCACGCGCTCTCTCTAGGTTAGCTAACGCTAGTTAGCCTTTAGCTAAGCTAGCTACTAGCCGACATCATCATGGCTATCCCGACGTTAGCACTCAATATTATAACGTAGCTAAAGCTAACTAGCTGTCCCTGCCTTTAGCCGGGATGGCTAGCCTGACTGAACTGTCTAACATGCAACAACTTTCATCTTCAGTCCATCTGCCGAATGACCGTCCTCTTCGTTTTGGCTGGCATAACTAAGCATAACCTCCAAAGCTGCACGTGCGAAATAGTCAAACGCAGCTGACGCACGCCGGCGTACACATGATGTAACCCCTCCCTTTGTTGAAACCAATAGTATGTCTGCTGCAGAGCCCCAGAGCTCCAATAGTGAGTATGTCTGCAGAGCCGCAGAGCCAGGAACATTCTACAAACGTGTCTAATGTGAAATATATAAGCATATAAGCAAAACTAGATTTTAGGTCTGTGATAAAAAAGGGCCTCGCGGGAAGGGGGGCCTCGCAAAAAAATAATAATAATAATAATAATAATAATAATAATAATAATAATAATAATAATAATAATAATAATAATAATAATAAAAAAAATAATAAATAAAAAACTATTTTTTTCTTTTTTTTTGTGCGAGGCCCCCCTTCCCGCGAGGCCCTGTGCGACCGCACTGCTCGCACACCCCCTGAGGCGGCCCTGACTGCAGCATGTCACCAACATGCAGACTGGAAGAGCCGGGATTCAAACCACTGACCTCTTTTATCCAAAGCGAGTAGTGACGACTAGCTCTACCTCTTGAGCTACAGCCACCACATCATGACCTTTTAAACGACTTAAAGTGTCACACAGGCAGCCAGGAGTTGATGCCTTTCTATCTCAGACCACGAGAGTAATAACAACATCTGCAGTTAGAGCTCTGCATTATCAGAAGCCATTACATCAAGCTATAGATTGCGTCATCTCAAGTGGCAATTATTATTTGTTTCTTAACATTGTGGTGGTTGAGTAGCAGTCCAGTCCAGGTCTAGTGGTGGAGACTCGGGTCTGGCAGTGGCAACCGGCGCGGTAACAATAACAGGTGCACTGCGCACAGGAGCAGCAGAGCTAACACTAGTACTAGCACTAGCAGTGTCAACTTCAGTGACAGTAGCGCTGCTAGCTGCTGCACTAACAGCGTCAGAGTCTTTGGCCTTTTTATAAAACCAACGCTGTCCAGCTTTGTACAGCCTTCCAGCTGGTTGAGCCTTTTTTTTGGCGGCATGTGGCGTACTGTTTAGTGTTTATGTTTTCAGTTGCAGGACACGGACCGGCAGCTTTCTGTTTACAGCAGCTGCTTGCTGCTTCTTCTTCACTAGGTTGGAGTAGCGTTAAACTTATGGGCGACGCTCATGGGCGACGCATAGCGGCTTGGAGGTGAAATGCAGCCTATTCCACAACATAAATTACTCTGTTCTTTTAAAAACTGAAAAGAAAAATATGATCTATTAACAATTTATTTAGGTAACAAATAATACTAATTCGTACATAAAAAATATATATATTATATAGATTTTTTGAGAGACCCCCACAGGGGGTCTTGACTATGGGGGCTCAGACTCTAGCTATGGGGGCTGAGCCCCCATGGCCCCCCTCATAATTCGAACACTGCCTGGAGGTCCCCGGACCCCACTTTTGAGAACCACTGTGACCTTAAAAACCTTGATTTGATCAAACCAACTGATCAAACACTGATTGTGATTTATTCACAGAAATGAAGAATACGGAAGTGAGGTTTTTATACTGTATACTGTACATATTATTTACACAAACTATGTTCATATGTGTATGCGTTGGTGTGTGTATGTGCATGCATGTGCGTTTGCATGTGTGTGTGTGTGCTTGCCAAAAATACTCGGACAACACAGCGATTGTGGCGTGTGTGAGGAAGGGACAGGAGGGAGAGTACAGGGACCAGGTGGGAGCCTTCAGCGACTGGAGCAAACGGAACGGCCTTCTCCTGAACGCAACAAAGACCAAGGAGATGATACTGGACTTCTGCAGGTCGAAACCACCTCTGCAACCAGTCAGCATACGGGGAAACAACATTGCAACGGTGCAGACATACAAATATTTAGGCGTGCACCTAGACGATAAGCTGGCCTGGGCTGCAAACGCGGAAGCGCTCTACAAGAAAGGACAGAGCCGGCTGTTCTTCCTTAGGAGGCTCAGGTCTTTTAATGTGCGTGGGGAAATGTTGTTCATGTTCTATCAGGCAGTGGTGGCAGGTGTGCTCCTCTATGCCGCTGTCTGCTGGGGTGGTAATACCACGGCCAGGGATGCCAGGCGGCTGGATAAGCTGGTGAAAAAGGCTGGCTCAGTGGTGGGGAGGAGACTGGACCCACTGGGGACCGTGGTGGAGAGCCGCACGCAGAGCAAGCTGCTGGCCATCATGGACAATACCAACCACCCTCTCCACCACACCCTGGTGGGGCAGAGCAGCAGCCACCCTCTCCACCACACCCTGGTGGGGCAGAGCAGCAGCCACCCTCTCCACCACACCCTGGTGGGGCAGAGCAGCAGCCACGCTCTCCACCACACCCTGGTGGGGCAGAGCAGCCACCCTCTCCACCACACCCTGGTGGGGCAGAGCAGCAGTCGCAGCGGACGGCTAATCTCCCTGCACTCACGGACTGAGCGGCACAGGAGGTCCTTTGTCCCCACTGCCATCAGACTGTACAACAGCGTAATATAGTGCGGGGGACCTTGACCTCTGACCCACACACCTGTTTTTACACCTGTTTTTATACACGGTTTTTCATACACCTGTTTTTTACACACTTGTTTTATACACCTGCTTTTATCTCATCACGCTCTTATTGATATTGATAGATATGATTTAATTGAATTTTATCATGTGCTTATTTTTAATTCATGATGCAGACATAACGTGAAACAACTGAATGAGAACTGTCAATGTCTGTATACTGTGTGAGCTGCGAGATACCCTGGATTTCCCCAAGGGGATTAATAAAGTATCTATCTATCTATCTATCTATCTTGCCGTCTTGAGTGTATTTGCTTATGTGTGTATATTGTTGTTTACTATGTAATCATTGTCTTACTGTACCATGTGCTTGCATGTATGTGTGTGTGTCAGATTCTTTTGATATCCTTTGATTACACCACCTACTGCTTTGATTACACCACCTACTCCTTTGATTACACAACCTACTGCTTTGATTACACCACCTACTGCTTTGATTACACCACCTACTCCTTTAATTACACTACCTACTGCTTTGATTACACTGCCTACTGCTTTGATTACACCACCTACTGCTTTGATTACACCGCCTACTGCTTTGATTACACCACCTACTGTTTTGATTACACCGCCTACTGCTTTGATTACACCGCCTACTCCTTTGATTACACTGCCTACTTTTACTTTTCTACTGTACTATAATTAAATTTTATTGTCTGTATTTATGTATTCTACTATTACCCTGCCCATACCTGTATCTCCCCTCCCCCATGTTGCTATGATGCCTCTATTTCCCCGAAGGAGATCAATAAAGGAATATATCTTATCTTATCTTCACATAAGTGAGAAGATTGTAACCACCCATCAAAACATGTTGCCTCTCAACCACTTGTGAATAATACGTCACACTGTTCTATTTATCTGAAGGTGGCTGGTTCTGAGGAAGTACAGTTGTCACGTACGCTAAAAAAGAGTGTTAACCACTTCCTCTAGAATGATGCTTAAACCCTGAGCCCCCGGAAACAACGCCTATGCTGCAACCACTTATGAGTCATAATTGAGCATGAGAATGGCCATCATAAACTTGTTTATAGAGCACATTTAAAATAACAAAGTTGACCCAAGTGCTGTACAAGTCAAACAACAGTAAAGCATATACAGTACAGTATGTCACATAAAAAGGCAGGTCTCTCAAGCTGTGTCAAAAACCAAAGACAATAAATGTGTTTTGAGGCGTGATTTGAACACCTGCAGAGTGGGGGCCTGCCTAACATGCAGAGGCATGCTCGTTCCAGAGCTTTGGGGCTGCCACTGCGAAAGCACGGTCCCCCCCTAATGCTTCAGCCTGGACTTGGGAACAGCCAGAGGTGATCAGAGGACCTGATGGACCTTGAAGGAACATATGGTTCCAGCAGGTCCGAGAGGTAGACGGGTGCCAAGCCGTCTAGACACTTAAAAGTAAACAGTAAAATCGTACCAAAAAACGCACAGAAAGCCAGTGGAGGGAAGCCAGTACAGACTACCTTATATACTCTAAACTTTTAACTTTTAAAATTTTAATGGGCACTTGTAGCACCCAATAATGTCAGACTTTCTTAAATTAAAAGGAGACTCGGACTTCTCTGAATATGCAACGTTGAGTAAAGAGGCCATACCATGCTTGTTTATTATGTGCATTTCTTTACAATAGTCTACAGAACAGAATATTGAACTCAACATAACTCAACATAAAGTTGAAAGAAACAGACGTTTAGGCTACAGTAGTAACGTTTACTCAACAATGACTGTGTGCCAAACTCAAATTGTCCTGTATTTGCCTGCCTATCAATGATTCAGTTCACTTGAATACATCTTCAGTCAAATGCTACAAATCGGCTATGTTGGCACTGCCAGGAAAAACGCTAAAACAAACTAGCAGTGGGAAGCTTCAGACGCTTACCCTGAAATATTTAAGGGAGTCATTATCAGTCAACATTCTATCCTTACATCCTTTTTCCTACTGAAGTTTACTAAAGGTTCCTTGGTCTTAGTTATATTAACACATTACCTAACTCCCATGTAGATCACCTAACTCTACAGTTGTTCCATAGACTCTGTCATCACCACTGCTAGTGACGCAGCCCACGACTGATGACGTACCTGCATGATGCATTACCGCATCTGAGACGTTCTGTACCGCAGTCTCAGGTCCACATTCCAAAGAACACTGAGCAGCTGCTTCCACCGGGCAAACTGACTACTGACAGATAGACTTCATCACATGAGCTACACACACAAAAACACCTTAACCTTTTCACTGCCACACGACAGCCGGTTAACCCTTTCACTGTGACAATACAGAAGGTTAGCCCTTTAGCATTTGCGGAGCTAATGATGGAGCATCGCCGTCGGTTGTGTGATAGTAAAGGGCTAACCTTCTGTCGTGTGGCAGTGAAAGGGTTAAGTGACTTACACACCACACAAGCACACTTATTACACACACACACACACACTGCTGCTAACATATACCTTGTATTGTATAGTTTGTATAGATAGAATATACGTTGTGTATTATGTCTAGTTTATAGTTTAGTTTATACTTTATTTATAGCTTATTTAGTTTATATTTATGTTTATAGGCATGGTGGTGTAGTGGCTAACACTGTCGCCTCACAGCAAGAAGGTCCAGGGTTCGATTCCCGCTTGGGGACCAGGTTTCCATGATGCCAGGTACGCAGGTGGGGTATCTCCCAGGCCTTTCTGTGTGGAGTTTGCATGTTCTCCCCGTGCTCGCAAGGGTTCCCCCCCGATAAGATAAACCCAATGGAAAAACATGCACAACAACAGATCGATAACGCTGTGGCGTCCTTGACGGAGACGGGCAGGAGCACTTGGATTGGTCCCCGGGCGCGGCCCTCGCCCACGCCTGTCTGCTCCCGGCTGCCCTTGGGGGGGGAAGGACGACGGGATGCGTTAAGCGCAGAGACGAATCGCATCGGCGATCCTACAAAGGCAATGCATGCGTGTGTGTTCCGGTGTGTGTGTGTGCTAACCGCAAAACATTGAGGATAATTGCATGCCAATTAAAGACCTCTGAACAGGTCCTGCATTATTATTTATTATTATAGTTGAAGTTTGTATATTATACTAACACTGTCTGTCAGTGCGTGCGTGCATGTGTGCGTGTTGGGGAGACTAGATTGATTCAACTGTAAATAACACTGGTACATATGGAACACATTTGTTGAATAAATGACTGAGCAATCAAGGGTTTGAGGTATCTTTTTATACAAAATGTAGAACTCCTGCTTGAAAATAAACACAGTATTTCATATCATCAATTTGAAAAAAACTGTCAACCTGAAAATGTTATGAATTCCCAATAATGTAATACGGTATTACATTATCAGTAAAATGTTAGTCAGGAAATGTTATTATATTATTGGAGTTACAGTGCATAACCGAAAATGTTTATTACAGATTCATAACTAGAAAGACTTGACACAGTGCTGAGCTGTAGTTTAATTAGTCTTCAGGTCCCCAGCTTTACTATGATGTCACCATTATCTGTCAGCATCTACTGCTACATCTGCCTGCTATCTCCCCCTAAAGATCTTTGACCTGCTATCTCCCCCTAAAGATCTACTGTTGACCTGCTATCTCCCGCTAAAGATCATCTACTGTTGACCTGCTATCTCCTCCTAAAGATCATCTACTGTTGACCTGCTATCTCCCCCTAAAGATCTACTGTTGACAGCCTGCTATCTCCCCCTAAAGATCTACTGTTGACCTGCTATCTCCCCCTAAAGATCTACTGTTGACCTGCTATCTCCCCCTAAAGATCTACTGTTGACCTGCTATCTCCCCCTAAAGATCATCTACTGTTGACCTGCTATCTCCTCCTAAAGATCATCTACTGTTGACCTGCTATCTCCCCCTAAAGATCATCTACTGTTGACCTGCTATCTCCCCCTGTTAGGGTTTGAAACCGACCTCAACAGCACGGCACAGACAGGTAGTTCAGAGTTAGCCAAACACTAGGGCGTATTTATTACAGAATCAAGAAGAGCCAAATAACAAATCTGAATCAACAAAAAAGGAGAATGCCTTCGGCAGAGTTGTCTGCGGCTCTGCAGATCCTCCCGGTGTTAGAGGTGGGGAATCGGCGTAGGCGCCGCTGCGGCTCTGCAGATACTCCCAGATCCAACTCGGAGTGGAAACGGAGAGAGAGAGAGAGAGATCAACAACAGTCCAACAGTACACAGAGGCAGTGCAGTTCAGTCCTCCCTTAGCTGAGTCCAGTATGAAATACAAGTGACTTGATCTTCGGTATAAACTACACACAAGTTAGCTGAGTCCAGTACAAAACAAAACGGTACTTCTTCAGTGTTATCCAAACACACAATTTAGCTGAGTCCAGTACAAAACAAAACGGTACTTCTTCAGTGTTATCCAAACACACAATTTAGCTGAGTCCAGTACAAAACAAAAACGGTATTTCTTCAGTGTTATCCAAACACACAAAAACAGATAATCCAAAAAGGTTTGTTTCCAAAACTCACCAAAGCGCAAACGCGTAAAGCGGGCAACGAGGCGCAGCTCCAAACGGATGATCAAGATATTCACCAGCGGCGATCCAAAGATGTCCTGGAGGGAAAGTAGACGAGGCACAACAACGGGGGGAAGAACAGGCAGTAGCAGTAGTAATCAAAACGACCCGACAACGATTGAAAGAAGGTCCGAGTATATGAAGCCTCTGGAGCGCTAATCACAAACTACGACAGGTGCGTGATGGAATTGGTAATTGCTCCTGAAGCGTGTGGGCGGGGAATGCACCAATCAACACAGTACCTTGAAGAAGCGTGTGGCGGGGAACGAGCCAATCCTCACAGTACCCCCCCCTCCACGGGAGCCACCCGGCGACCAGCCCGACCCGGCTCGTCCGGATGGGAACGATGGAAGTCGGTGATCAGGCCGGGGTCCATGATGAGCTGGCGGGAGACCCAGCTCCGTTCCTCCGGGCCGTATCCCTCCCAGTCCACCAGGTACTGGAACCCCCGACCCCGCCGTCGGACGCCCATCATCTGGCGGACTTGCCACTGGGGGTGTCCGTCCACCATCTCGGGAGGAGGCGGGTCCGGAGCAGGAGGCATCAGAGGACTGAGAGAGACAGGCTTAACCCGGGACACATGGAAAACGGGGTGAATGCGCATGGATGCAGGAAGCTTAAGACTCACCGCCGCCGGTCTGAGTACCTTCAGAACCTCAAAAGGACCGACGAACCGGGGGTTAAGCTTCTTGGCCGAGGACCGAAGCGGAAGGTCCTTTGCGGACAGCCACACCCTCTGCCCAGGGTGGTACGTCGGCGCAGGGACCCGGCGCCGGTCAGCCCCACGACTGGCACGCTCCGATGACCGGAGCAGCGCAGTCCTGGTGATCTCCCAGACCCGACGGCACCGGTCGAGATGGTCCTGTACGGAGGGAACTGCCACTTCCGACTCCTGTGCAGGGAAAAGAGGGGGTTGGTAGCCCAGGGATATCTCAAAAGGTGAGAGGCCGGTGGCGGAACTGACCATGGAGTTGATGGAGTACTCGACCCAGGGAAGGAACCGGCTCCAAGAAGCGGGTTTCTCTGCAGCTACACACCGAAGAGCAGACTCCACGCTCTGGTTCATCCTCTCCGTTTGTCCGTTAGTCTGGGGATGATGAGGAAAGACTGACTGTTGCCCCCAATCCCTTGCAAAAAGCCTGCCATACCTGGGAAGTGAACTGGGGCCCCCGGTCCGAGACGACGTCCTGGGGAAACCCATGGAGGCGGAACACGTGGCGTGTCAGGAGGTCCGCCGTCTCGGCCGCCGAGGGAAACTTGGGAAGGGCCACGAGGTGAACCCCCTTGCTGAACCGATCCACCACGGTCAGTAGGCACGTGTTCCCCTGGGAAGAAGGAAGACCCGTGACGAAGTCCAACGCCACATGGGACCAAGGGCGGCTCGGAATGGGAAGCGGCTGCAATAGCCCGGAGGGTGCCTGGTGGGAGGCCTTGCTGCGGGCGCAGACCGCGCAGGCCAGTACAAACTCCTTGACGTCGTTCCTCATGGTGGGCCACCAGAATCGACGAGCCAGGAAGGAGAACGTGCGATGAACGCCTCGGTGGCGAACCGGCTGGTATGGCCCCACTGGAGGACCCGGGACCGGACTGAGTCGGGGACGAAGAGGCGATGAACAGGTACATTGCCCGGAGCGTGATGGAAGCGTAGGGCACGCCTTACCACCCCCTAGATGCCCAAGGTGACCACTCCCACCACCCTGGCCTCTGGGAGGATGGGAGTCGGGTCGTCAGTGGTTGGAGCCCCCTTGGAGTGTAACCGGGACAGGGAGTCGGCCTTCGTGTTGCGGGAACCAGGGCGAAAAGTCAGCGAGAAGTCGAACCGACTGAGGAAGCTGGCCCATCTTGCCTGCCGGCCGTTGAGGCGCTTGGAAGCACGGATGTACGTCAAGTTCTTGTGGTCCGTCCAAATGGTGAATGGTTCCTCGGCCCCCTCTAGCCAATGACGCCACTCCTCCAAGGCAGCCACAACCGCCAGCAGCTCCCGATTGCCGATGTCATAGTTCCTCTCGGCAGGGAGGAAACAACGTGAGTAGAAGGCGCACGGATGTACCTTCTGGTCCGTTGCCGACCGCTGAGACAAGATAGCCCCTAGTCCAGTATCCGAGGCGTCCACCTCTACAATGAACTGTCTCTTGGGGTCTGGGTGGAGCAAGACCGGGGCGGTGGTGAACCTCTTCTTGAGGGAACGGAACGCAGCACACGCCGCTGGGGACCAGTCGAACGGCAGGGCGGGAGAGGTTAGCCTGGTAAGTGGTTCCGCCACCTGGCTGTAGTTCCGGATGAATCTTCTTTTTGTATTTTATTTTTTTATTATTTTTTAAACAAACGCATAAACAAACATGACAACACACAATAGGATATACAAATACACATATGCTCCAGCTCGTACCCCCCTCTCCCGGACCCCCCATTGGATAATCCAACCATTATAATTTGTTCCTAACCAGACACTACCATTATATGCTGGCTTTTATTCTCTCCACCACTTCTAACCACATTGCCATTTTGGATTCATTGAGACCCAAAATTCTAGCTGTTGATATTTCTTGATAAATCACATCGAGATATGTAAGAATCAAGACCTTACGGCACATTTTTTCCGGTTGAAACCATCGTGATGCTATCAGCTTTTTAGCCACTGTGATACCGGATAAAACCAATCTCTTTAGCTGTGGAGGTACTGCATGCTCAAAGACATCATTCAGCAGTAATACAGAGGGGTGTACAGGTATATCCAGAGTTAAGAGATTTGACAATTGCTGGGTCACTTCTTTCCAAAATATCTTAACTGGTGGGCAGTCCCAGTACATGTGCATAAATGTCCCTTCGTCCCCATTTGTACATAAGGAGCATTTGGAGTCTTGTTTAAGACCCATTTTGTTCAGTCTTATAGGAGTTAAGTATGTCCTGTGAATATAGTTAAGATTGATTTGTTGATGGTCCGGGTTCCTTGATGCAAGGCGTACATTTGCCCAGGCTTCTTGCCAGTCAAAGTCTATCTCCAGGTCTGGTATATCCCTCCTCCAGACTGAGTCTAGATGTAGGGTTTCATACGAGGCCGTTAGTAATTGATGATAAAAATCTGAAACAAAACCTCTCGATGTCTCTCTTTCATAGAAGAATTTGTGGTATCTGTGGTGTACAATTGGTATCCTTAATGGAACACCGTGAGCCTTCAAACATGCCAATAACTGTGCGTAAAAATAATATGAGGACTTGGTGAGATTAAATTTTTTGCATATCTCATCAAAACTACAAACACCCTGTTTGTTGAAAACGTCTCCTAATGTGTGTATGCCTTGCTTTTCCCATCTAGGGAATCTTATAGGTTGTTTTCCAATCAAGAGTGCATTGTTATTGAATAAGGGAGTATGATTATGCCATTTATGTGGGATAGAGTCTTTTTTTTGTGTTTCACGCCATATCCGGATTGCATGAGTGATTATGGGGCCAAATTTCCGTTCGCATTGCTTAATTGATAATTTGGTGTACACTATGTCCTTCAGCCTATGTGGAGCTACTATATTTTCTTCTAAATTTCTCCAGGATACTGATGCTTGGGGATCAAACCATGTCGTCAGTGGTCTTAAAGTGTATGCCTTAAAATAGTGGTGGAAATCTGCATATAAACTAATTTTGTGTTGTGTGCCCTTGATTACGATTGGTTCTATGGATTGGGATTGTCTTATATATTGTGCTAAAGGCTCTAATGATAGATCGAATAGTCCGGGACTAAGGGGGCAACCCTGTCTGGAAGACCGTGATACTGGAAAGATTTCGGAGGTGATTGTACCTGTTGTAATCATGGCCGATGGGTCTTTGTATAATACTTTAATCATATCAATGAATCCTTTTCCTAACCCCATCCTTTCTAACACTGCCCATAGATACGACCATTCCAACCTGTCAAAAGCTTTCATTGCATCCAGGGACAGCATCGCCTTAGGTGTGTTGTCTTCCTTGTTAGCATCTAGTACGTGTAGTAATCGTCTTATGTTATCAGTGATCAGGCGGCCTCTTATGAAGCCTGTTTGGTCCGGATGAATTAAAGACGTCATATGCTTTTGTAGAGTACAGTTTGATATCGGTTCCGAGGAGGCTTAAAGGTCTGTAACTACCGCACTCGGTGGGGTCTTTGTCTTTTTTGAGGAGGACTGTTATGAGTGCAATATTGTCATTCTTATGGAAGTTCCCCTCCTTGACTGAGTATAAAATCATATTTAGTAATAAGGGTCCAATTATGTCCCAACAAGAGAGGTACATTTCTGGTGGGATACCGTCTCTTCCAGGGGCCCTTCCACTTTGCATTTCAGATATGGCCTCCCTAAGTTCATCTAGTGTGATCGGTGTTTCTAACTGTTTAGCGTCATCCTCTGAAAGTTTAGGGAGGTTAATTTGATTAAGATATGTGTCCATCTTGTTTTGATCGAAGGTCGTTTCTGATTTGTATAAGTTGGAGTAGAATTCTTTGAATGTCGTGTTTATTTCTTTGGGTTCTGTAACAAGTCCTTGTTGTGCTCTAATGGTAGTTATATCTGCAAATTTTGCGTTGACTCTTAGTCGCATAGCTAATAGGTGACTTGGTTTGGAACCTTGGGAGTACTGCTGTTGTCTTGTGCTACGTATTTGCAATTCAGATTGTTGTCTGTATATGGCGTTAATCTCTTTTTTTAGTATATTGACTTGATTTTC
This sequence comes from Notolepis coatsorum, assembly GCF_963971535.1. Classification (NCBI taxonomy): domain Eukaryota; kingdom Metazoa; phylum Chordata; class Actinopteri; order Aulopiformes; family Paralepididae; genus Notolepis; species Notolepis coatsorum. Next base: position 201,012,951 of record NC_140167.1, on the reverse strand, counting down.
CAGTTGAACCGAGTTGTTGTATTGCAAAGAATTAAATAACGTTGAGTAAAGTGTTTCCAGTTCAGCCAGTTTTGAGCATCGATTCTTGCGTATTTGGGAGGAAAAGCTATCAGTGAAATCCTTGATCATTCCCTTTGTCGACATCCATAATATTCTGGGGTCCTGCACCGAATTCACATTTATCCGTAGGAATACCGTAAGAGCTTCTTTGATTTGTGTAATGAATTCCTTGTTATTAAGCAGCATCGTGTTAAATCGCCATCTTGGGGCTCGGGATGATAGTATACCAAATGTTCCTTTTAAGAGTAAATAACAGTGATCAGACAATGCATTGGGTATCATTTCCACATCGTAGTTATCAAATAGTCTCAGGGTTGTGAAAACGTAATCTATTCTGGATAATGTATTATGTCTCGCAGATCGACAAGAGTACTTCCGGGTCATGGGGTTGAGTGAACGCCATAAGTCATTTACACCTGTAATCTTCGACCAATCCTTTAATGCATTAGATGCATTTTTTTGTTCATTGGAAAAGGAGGGGTTTGATTTGTCCATCCTTGGGTTCCAAATGGCATTAAAATCCGCACCGATTATAAATGAGTATTCGGGAAGGTCTAACATTGCTCTGGTAAGTGTAGTGAAGAAACTAACTTCGTATAAATTTGGGGCGTATACCGCTACCAACGCTATTTTTCTGTTCTTATGTAAAATCTTAGCTATAGTTATCCGACCATCTGCATCAGACCATACTCCCTTCAATTCAATATTCAACTTCCGTCTAACGACTATGGCTACTCCCCGAGTTCTCGTTCCAAAGGAAGAGTGACTGATGTTATGATATGTGTTGTCCGCTAACATATCTATGTCTTTCTCTAAAATGTGCGTTTCGCTTAGCAGAGCTATGTCCACCTGTTATTTTTTCATCAGTGTGAGCACGCTTTTTCGTTTGTGTTGTTTATTTATTCCACCAGTGTTCCATATCATTATGTTCAAACTAGCCATAATCTATACATGTTGTTGTATGGTTGTTGGTAATGCAATATTTTTTTTGACGCTTCTATTGAGGCTAATGTGGGCAGGTCTCTAAATGGCTGGAATAAGGGGGGGGTGAACGGAGGGGGGAGGGGGTGAAGTACATAAAACAAAATAACCCTAACGTCTTGCACAGACGGGTTACACATAAAACACATATGGCCCATCCCTAATGGATGGGCTAAAATGATTAACAGAGCATACAAACAATAACCCAAGGCCACTCCATTCAAACCCATTAGCCCAAGGGTCTGGGTGAGTAGCCCAACGTTAACCGCATTTCCCTAGCCAAAGATGAGAGAGAGAGAGAGAGAGAGAGAGAGAGAGAGAGAGAGAGAGAGAGAGAGAGAGAGAGAGAATCAAACATTGACCTGAAAGAGAGGTTGGAGAGATAAGAAGGAAAAATTAAATAAATGAATTGGAACAAACAAACAAATGGAATGGATATGAGATTGAGAAGAAAAGAAAAGCACAAGAGATAAATGAAAATAAAGGAAGACTGCATCTGCATTCTGCATGCAGTGTCCTACGTGTATTCAGTCAGGTCCCGGGTAGTCATAGCAACGAGGACGCCTTGGTGATGATGACGTCATCTTCAAGCGTCATTGTTTACAGCAGCTCGGGAAGCACCTGTACATAGTTCCATCAATATAAAGTTTATCCATGAACATACGAGCATTCCGTTTGTTTTTCCTCGCATCCGCCATGACCGGGTAGAGCAGCCTGCGTCTACTCATGATCTCTGCCGGGAACTGGTCACTGATGGAATATTTGGATCCTTTCAACTCTCTTCCGTTGGACATAATAGCAGATTTCATCTTTGAATCGATGACTTTGGCCACGATGGGACGGGGCCTCTGCTGGTCGACTTTGGCTTTCCCCAGGCGATGAACTCTGGAAAAGCGGATAGCTTCGGTTTCAGCCGACTTCATTTTCAGGTTATCTGACAGGAATAACCTAAAAAGTTCCTCGGATCTCTGGTGAGTTTCATTTTTAGTTTCAGGAAGACCGTGAATTATTAAGTTGTCTCTCATGCTTCTACATTGTAGGTCAAGAATGTTATTAGCCATGTTGAAATTTTCTTTTTGGAGATTACCCGTCAGACGTTGTAATTTGTTTACGTCGATCCTGAGTGAGGCATTGTCTGCCTTTAGTACCTCGATGAGTGAGTTGTTGTACTCCACAGAAGCTTTTAACTCCTTGACATTGTTTGTCAGCTGTTCGAGTAGATCAAGCTTCTGGAGTTGATGTTTAATAGATGTTAAAGACTATTAATCTTCTGTAGAAGTTTGCGAACCCGAGGAAGCTCTGTAGCTCCTTCCGAGAGGTGGGTTCCGGCCACTCCTCCACGGCCCGGATCTAGCTCGGGTCAGCTCGGGTCAAGCCGCTCTCCACGATGAAGCCCAGGTAATCGACGGAGTCGGAGTGAAATCGGCACTTCTCTGCCTTGACGAAGAGCCGATTGTGGAGGAGGCGCTCCAGCACACGGCGGACATGCTGGATGTGTTCCTCGAGGGTCTTGGAGAAAATGAGGATGTCGTCTAGGTATACCACCACAAACTCCTCCAGCATGTCACGAAGGACGTCGTTCATGAGCGCCTGGAATACCGCCGGAGCGTTGGTGAGGCCGAACGGCATTACCAGGTACTCGTAGTGGCCCCTGGGAGTCTTGAAGGCGGTCTTCCATTCATCGCCCTCTCGGATACGGACCAGATGGTAGGCACTCCGGAGGTCCAGCTTGGTAAAGACGGTAGCCTGGGTGAGAGGCTCGAAGGTGGAGTTCATGAGAGGAAGAGGGTACTTGTTCTTAATGGTGATCTCGTTGAGCTGGCGATAGTCGATGCAGGGTTGAAGGTCTCCGTCCTTCTTCCCAACAAAAAAGAAACCGGCCGCCACCGGGGAGGAGGAAGGCCGAATGAGGCCTGCTTCCAAGGACTCAGAGATATATCTATCCATCGTTGCCTTCTCAGGGACGGTCAGACTGTAGAGGCGGCTGCCGGGAAGGGGAGCCCCTGAGCGGAGGTCGATGGCACAGTCGTAAGGCCAGTGAGGCGGAAGGGCCTGAGCCCGGGACTTACTGAAAACCTCCTCGAGGTCGTGGTACTCCGGGGGTATAGTCGAGAGGTCCGGGGGCGGCTCACAAAGGGGGCTCCGGGGCGAGGGACAGGACGCCGCCTGAAGACACTGGGCATGACAGGCGGAGCTCCACCCCCTGATGGTACCGGAGGACCAGGCGATGTGGGGCTCATGCAGCGCGAGCCAGGGCCTGCCCAGGACTACTGGGACAAGAGGGGATCTGGTGATAAAAAACTGGAGTCTCTCAACGTGGTTACCAGCAATGGTGAGAAGGACTGGACAGGTGCGTTGAGTGATGTCAGCCAGGCGGTGCTGGTCCAACGCGAACACCTCCAAGGGTCTCACGAGGTCCTCTAGCGGAATGTTGGCCTGGGTAGCAAACTCGAAATCCAGGAAACTCTCGTCAGCACCCGAGTCAATGAGTGCCTCCACCGTCGCCCGTTGGTCCGCCCAGGCTCTGGCTGCAATTGTAGCTTACCACCACCGGTATGACTGTGTATGAACGAATAATGGACTCTGTGAAGCGCTCTGAGTCAGAGCAACAGTCAGTCAGAGAAGAGCGCTATATAAATCCAATCCATTATTATTATTATTATTAGGGTGACGCTCATCAGACGGCTAGGTGGTGCACGCTTCTGGGAACGAGAAAAACGGCTCACCAGGATCTCCCGGGGTCCCGGCGAGCCTGGTCTTTTGGCCGGGTGGGGCAGTTGGAGATACGGTGCCCATCCCGGCCGCAGTAGAGGCAAAGGCCGGACCTGAACCTGGCCTCCCGTTCAGCCGGGCTAAGGTGTGAGCGTCCCAGCTGCATGGGTTCCTCCTCGGGCACCGAACGGGAGGGGAAGGAACCACCAGTTGTGGTGGGAGCAGGACGGACCGCAGTACCGTCACGAGTGCGGTGGGTCTGGGGAACTTCTGGGGGTCCCAGTCGGGCTCTCTCACGCCTTCTCTCCCGGAGGCGTTCGTCGATGCGAATGGCGAGGTTGAATAGGTCCTCGAGGGACTCAGGCTCCTCACGGGTCGCGAGCTGGTCCCTTACAGCGTCGTTGAGCCCCCTCATGAAGGTGAGACGAAGCGCTTGATCGTTCCAACCGCTCTCCGTTGCGGCCAGTCTGAACTCCAGCGCGTAGTCGGTGACCCCGCCACTGCCCTGCCGGAAGGTGCCCAACCGAGCTCCTGGGTCCTGGCCCCGGGCTGGGTGGTGGAAAACCCTGCGGAGCTCTGCCACGAAGTCTGGGTAGGAAAAACAAAAATCAGCCCTCATTGCCCAGGAGGCAGTAACCCACTGTGCTGCCCGGCCTGAGAGCAGGTTAGTCATGTAAGCCACTCGGGCTCCCTCTGAAGTGAATCGGCTGGGTTGATGAAGAAAAACCAACTCACATTGCATGATGAATGTGGCACAATCCTCGAAGTTACCATTGAACAACCGTGGTTCGGAGAGACGGGGCTCCCGAGGTGCGGGATCGGGAGACGCGGGGCCCGCCACGGCTGCGGGTGGTGCTCTGGTCAAGACTCCTGAAGCAGGTGGGGTTACAAGCAGGGCGTTAAATGCTTCACTCAGAGTTTGTAATTGGTGAAGAATATCAGCCTGCTGATTACCCTGGGCTGTCTGCAGGGTAGCCAGAGAGCCAAGGGACTCCTGAATAGGCAGGACCTGGGCTCGGAGCTCCTGTACAGCAGCCGCAGCCGCACCTAACTGTAGGCTGTGGTCGTTGGTCAATTCAATCTGGACCGCCAGCGCTGTTCTGACTCTGTCTGTGTCGGCTGAGGTCGTCATGGTCGGGTCGTAATGTTAGGGTTTGAAACTGACCTCAACAGCACGGCACAGACAGGTAGTTCAGAGTTAGCCAAACACTAGGGCGTATTTATTACAGAATCAAGAAGAGCCAAATAACATCTGAATCAACAAAAAAGGAGAATGCCTTCGGCAGAGTTGTCTGCGGCTCTGCAGATCCTCCCGGTGTTAGAGGTGGGGAATCGGCGTAGGCGCCGCTGCGGCTCTGCAGATACTCCCAGATCCAACTCGGAGTGGAAACGGAGAGAGAGAGAGAGAGATCAACAACAGTCCAACAGTACACAGAGGCAGTGCAGTTCAGTCCTCCCTTAGCTGAGTCCAGTATGAAATACAAGTGACTTGATCTTCGGTGTAAACTACACACAAGTTAGCTGAGTCCAGTACAAAACAAAACGGTACTTCTTCAGTGTTATCCAAACACACAATTTAGCTGAGTCCAGTACAAAACAAAACGGTACTTCTTCAGTGTTATCCAAACACACAATTTAGCTGAGTCCAGTACAAAACAAAAACGGTATTTCTTCAGTGTTATCCAAACACACAAAAACAGATAATCCAAAAAGGTTTGTTTCCAAAACTCACCAAAGCGCAAACGCGTAAAGCGGGCAACGAGGCGCAGCTCCAAACGGATGATCAAGATATTCACCAGCGGCGATCCAAAGATGTCCTGGAGGGAAAGTAGACGAGGCACAACAACGGGGGGAAGAACAGGCAGTAGCAGTAGTAATCAAAACGACCCGACAACGATTGAAAGAAGGTCCGAGTATATGAAGCCTCTGGAGCGCTAATCACAAACTACGACAGGTGCGTGATGGAATTGGTAATCGCTCCTGAAGCGTGTGGCGAGGAATGCACCAATCAACACAGTACCTTGAAGAAGCGTGTGGCGGGGAACGAGCCAATCCTCACACCCCCTAAATATCATCTACTGTTGACCTGCTATCTCCCCCTAAAGATCATCTACTGTTGAACTGCTATCTCCTCCTAAAGATCATCTACTGTTGACGTGCTGTTTCCCCCTAAAGATCTACTGTTGACCTGCTATCTCCCCCTAAAGATCATCTACTGTTGACCTGCTATCTCCCCCTAAAGATCATCTACTGTTGACCTGCTGTCGCCTGTTCCCCAAAAGAGAGAAACGGGTGTGTGGTGGATCTCGCAGTTATTTTTTTTATCTACTTTTTCTCCTCCTTTTTTTTCTGTATTTTTCTCCTATCCCAATTTAGTTGTTATGCCGATTCCCCCCTCCCCTTCCTAGTTGTTGCGCGCATTTGCCCCCCACTTGCCGGTCTAGGGAGGGTTGATAGATACTATCACATGTCCCCTCCGATACATATGGAGTCAGCCAGCCGCTTCTTTTCACCTGACAGCGAGGACTCTCACTGGGGGGGAGCGTAACGCGTGGGAGGCTCACACTACTTCCCCCAGTTCCCTCCCTCGCTGAGCAGGCGCCCCGACCGACCTGTAGGAGTCGCTGTTTACAACGACCAGGATACACACCCCGCCGGTTTCCCACCCGCTAACACTGCCAATTGTGTTAGTATGGACGACCGACCAAGCCGGAGGTACCGCTGACAGCTGGATTCAATACCAGTGTCTCTGCGGTGGTAGGCAGGCGCTTAGTCCGCTGCACTACCCAGCCGCCCCTGGATCTCACAGGGTTAACTATTTTCCCAAAGTTACAAACTAACGTGTGCCTAATTTGCCCGTTTACATTTCTTTTTTATTTAACCTTTATTTAACCAGGCAGGTCAGTCAAGAACAATTCTTATTTTCAGTGAAGTGAAACATGGGGAACACATACTTGGAAACATGGAACTAGAAACATGGAACGAGCAACATACAGTAGACAGCGTAGTAGAGGCAATGAACCGACACAGAGAACAAAGGAACTCAAATACACAGGAACAAATGACAAACGAGAAACACCTGGGATTATAACAACTGGAGACACCTGGAAGGGGAAACAGACTGACCAGAACTACAAGGAACTACAACTATGGATGACAAGACAAACACCAGACACTGGGACAAAACAAGGAGACAACTGACACTAAACTGAGAACCTAATAACAGACAGTGACTACAAAGACTAAACAGATAACCTAATACAAGACAAGAGTAACACTAGACTAGACTAACAGGGGAACATGAAGAGCAACCCCTCTACCTTCAGGAACTCATCACGCCACAATCCTCCACCCGCACCCTCAGATCTGCAGGTAGCCTGCTCCTCCAGGTCCCCAGTACCAGGCTCTGCACCATGGGGGACCCTCAGATCTGCAGGTAGCCTGCTCCTCCGGGTCCCCAGTACCAGGCTCTGCACCATGGGGGACCCTCAGATCTGCAGGTAGCCTGCTCCTCCGGGTCCCCAGTACCAGGCTCTGCACCCTGGGGGACCCTCAGATCTGCAGGTAGCCTGCTCCTCCGGGTCCCCAGTACCAGGCTCTGCACCATGGGGGACCCTCAGATCTGCAGGTAGCCTGCTCCTCCGGGTCCCCAGTACCAGGCTCTGCACCATGGGGGACCCTCAGATCTGCAGGTAGCCTGCTCCTTCGGGTCCCCAGTACCAGGCTCTGCACCCTGGGGGACCCTCAGATCTGCAGGTAGCCTGCTCCTCCGGGCCCACAGTACCAGGCTCTGCTCCCTGGGGGACCCTCAGATCTGCAGGTAGCCTGCTCCTCCGGGCCCGCAGTACCAGGCTCTGCACCATGGGGGACCCTCAGATCTGCAGGTAGCCTGCTCCTCCAGGTCCCCAGTACCAGGCTCTGCACCCTGGGGGACCCTCAGATCTGCAGGTAGCCTGCTCCTCCAGGTCCCCAGTACCAGGCTCTGCACCCTGGGGGACCCTCAGATCTGCAGGCAGCCTGCTCCTCCGGGCCCGCAGTACCAGGCTTTGCACCCTGGGGGACCCTCAGATCCGCAGGTAGCCTGCTCCTCCGTGCCCGCAGTACCAGGCTCTGCACCATGGGGGACCTTCTGCTCGGCTGCACCACGCCTGTGGAACAGCCTCCCCATCCAGCTGAGGGCACCACAGAGCCTGGACTCTTTTAAATCATGGGTTTTGCTTAATTTCGCCCTTGTGTGAGGGACAGCTGTCTATTTCGTCTTCCTGTGAGGGAAAGCTGCCTGTCAATCAATGGCCTCTGTGGTTAATTGCCTCGTGGTAGGGCAGGTGTGATTCAGTGCAGCTGTATCCTGAGTCTATTTAAGTTTGCATCTTGCAGTGTTAGTTGCTTTCTCATTTCCTTTCGTGTTGGCTATATACCCTTCCGGCCAGGCTTTGCTATATTAAAGTAGGGCTATAGTGCTGATCTCTGCCCTATTCAGCATTTAGCTTTTTTCTGTAGCCATTCTGGTTTTAGGCTACTGGCTTATTTTAGCACTTTATTTATTATAAAAAAAATTTTAATTGTGTTTTTGGTAGATATTTTATTGGTTTTTGTTACCGGCAAGTCCGGTGTATGGGAGATAGACGGGGGAAGACATTCGGCAAAGGTCGCCGGGTCGCGTGAATATTTTAGGCAACCAACTTGTGTTCAGCGTTTCTCTGATTGGCCACTACGCCCATGTGACCGCGGCAGCGTGAGAGAGCGGCAGTGCAGAAATAGGCTGCATTCTATTGCCATTCTCTGCGACAAACTCTAACCTTAACCAACTCCGAAACAGCGCCTAAACTTAACCCTTCTAACCTTAACCAACTCCGAAACAGCGCCTAACCTTAACCAACTCCGAAACAATGCCTAAACTTAACCATAACCTTAACCAACTCCGAAAGAATATTGCCATGCTCTAAGACAAACTCTTTGAGTTTGACTCTCTCAACAAACCGGTTGAGAGAGTCAACAGCTTTAAGTACCTCGGAGCCTACATATCCGAGGACTTGACATGGACCACACACATTAACAGTGTTGTGAAGAAGGCACGACAACGCCTCTACTTCCTCAGGCGCCTAAGGAAGTTCCAAGTCAGCCAGAAGATCCTTAAGAACTTCTACTCATGTACAATAGAGAGCATCTTGACCGGCAACATCACCTCCTGGTTTGGGAATAGCACTGCACAAGACCAAAGCAGACTACAAAGAGTGACACGTTCAGCCGAACGCACAATTGGAGGGGGGCTCCCCACCCTCCAGAACATTTACTACAAGCGTTGCAAGGGCAAGGCTAAGAGAATCATTAAAGACTCCAGTCACCCGAACAACTGCCTCTTTGAACTGCTGCGGTCAGGCAAGCGATACAGGAGTCTCAAGGCGAGCACAGAAAGACTCAAAAGAAGCTTCTATCCCCAGGCCATCAGGCTGCTAAACGAACAATGAATGAACACTACACAACAACAACCACCAAACGCACATAGCACACACATCCACACGCACACACTCACTTTAAACAAACACACTGTAGCACCCACTCCACACACTTATAGCACACACCCACTTTAAACAAACACACTGTAGCACCCACTCCCCACACTTTATATTTATGGATGAAGGATTGCACTACAACTCGTACACCTTACTGTAAATTGTACCTAAAATTGTACCTCATCCCATTTCTGCTTTGCACTAGATAGTACTGTACATTAGTACACTGCATAGTATTGTGTATTGTATATTATATGGTAACTCAGAACATTGTACATATGTCTATACCGAACACTGTGACCTCATTTTCTTCTTCTAAATTCATGCTATATTATGTTATTATGTTATTTGATACTATCTTGTCTAGCACAGTCTCTGGAGCGTAACAGTAAGAAGCATTTTGTATGAAAGTATTCTGTACTTCTGTATGACAACTATTAAAGAACTTGAACTAACCTTAACCAACTCCGAAACAGCGCCTAAACTTAACCCTTCTAACCTTAACCAACTCCGAAACAATGCCTAAACTTAACCATAACCTTAACCAACTCCGTAAGAATATTGCCATCAGGGGCGGATTTAGGATTGTAGGAGATCCGGGGCTTAGCCCAGATAGGTGCCCGCGTTAGTGGGCACGGATTCTTTTTACTTCGACACCACAACCTTTAACTTATACCACCACCTTAAAGCAGACAAAAGGCACTAGAGAACACTTAAATTCATTAATGAAGCAAACTATAATAATTTATAATAATAATAATAATAATAATAATAATAATAATAATAATAATAATAATAATAATAATAATAATAATAATAATAATAATAATAATAATAATCATAATAATAATATTAATAATAATAATACACTGTATTTGTATAGCACCTTTCATACAAGAATTGCAGCTCAAAGTGCTTCACAGCAGTACAAAAAGACAGGCATAAAATGAGCACAACATTGGCAGATCAAGAGCAATGCATAAAGTGCAGACATAAAGCATAAAAATAGATAGCAGTAAAATAGACAAAGTCAAGGTAAGACATAGAACATTAAATCACATCGTTTTTCATATTAGGATCTAAGATCTAGGGTTAACTCGCCGAACGTTGAGCGCCAGGACCCCCGAAAACCAGAGTATAGTCGGGTTTTCATCGTTGTTTCTTTTATTCGATATTTCCATTCATAAAGACATGCCGGCAGCCTGTGTTATCACTGGGGATGGGTCTGAGATCTCAAAAGCTATGTTTCTAAGGTGGAAGAATTATGTTTTTGTCAACTTGTTGATTGTGATTTAAAGCTTAGGTCTGAGTCTACCATAACACCAAGACTTAACTCACTCAAATACAGTTAGCAGCTGGATAGACTACAGATGGAAATTAGCTTCTGCTAAATCTGGTGCAAACATATTTTCATGTAACAATGATTAATTGTCAAAAAAAATTAAAAATTATATATTTTTCTTTTTTCTTTTTGAAAATAGATTCGGGGCTTTTCAGAAAACATTCAGGGCTTGAGCCACCCCCTAGTAGCCACCCCCTAGCCCCGCCCCTGATTGCCCTGCTCTAAGACAAACTCTAACCTTAACCAACTCCGAAACAGCGCCTAAACTTAACCCTTCTAACCTTAACCAACTCCGAAACAGCGCCTAAACTTAACCATAACCTTAACCAACTCCGAAACAGCGCCTAAACTTAACCCTTCTAACCTTAACCAACTCCGAAACAGCGCCTAAACTTAACCATAACCTTAACCAACTCCGAAACAATGCCTAAACTTAACTGGCGAAAGAATGCACGTAAAAAAAAAAGAAAAAAAAATTGAAGGGATTTGAACTTGTCACCAACACACCGCAGGATCCACAGCAAGGCGGCGAACCAGTTGAGCTAACCGTCGATGTTGAAAGAGGGCAAGTTGGTTGCCTAAAATATTCACGCCGCCGGGTCTGGGAGTCGAACCCAGGATTATTTTATTGGTTTTTGTTACCGGCACGTCCGGTAGAGAGAGAGAGAGAGAGGAAGTATGGGAGATAGACGGGGAAGACATTCAGCAAAGGTCGCCGGGTCTGGGAGTCGAACCCGGGACGGCCGTGTTGCACCGCAGTGCTGTACGCGGTGCGCCACCCTGGCACCCCAGCACTTTATTTTCTAGAAGCTGAGCCTTTTATTGTAGTGTGTTTCTATTTATGACAGTTTTCTTTTGTTTCCTTTTGAACCCACTACTACACATAAACTCCCTTAGTGGAGGTTTATTGTTATTTGGGTTATTTGTATGAACTCCGTTATTAGGAGGTGCCTTTGTGGCTTATTTCAGTTATTTCTATAATAATAATAATAATAATAATAATAATAATAATAATAATAATAATAATAATAATAATAATAATAATAATAATAATAATAATAATAATAATAATAATAATAATAATAATTAATAATAATAATAATAATAATAATAATAATAATAATAATAATAATAATAATAATAATAATAATAATAATAATAATAATAATAATAATAATAATAATAATAATAATAATAATAATAATAATAATAATAATAATAATAATACATTTTAACTATGTTTTAACCCTGTAGCACTTTGGGATCCTAGTGAACGAAAAGTGCACTACAAATACAATTATTATTATTATTATTATTATTATTATTATTATTATTAATATTATTATTATTATTATTATTATTATTATTATTATTATTATTATTATTATTATTATTATTATTATTATTATTATTATTATTATTATTAATATTATTATTAATATTATTATTAATAATATTATTATTATTAATAATATTATTATCATTATCATTATCATTATCATTATCATTATCATTATTATTATTATTATTATTATTATTATTATTATTATTATTATTATTATTATTATTATTATTATTATTATTATTATTATTATTATTATTATAAGAGAGAGAATAGGAGAGAGAGAGCAAGAGAGAGATAAGGGACAGAAATACAAGGAACAAACATACAGGGACTGGGAGAGGTAGAGCAGGGGAGAACAGTCCAGTGGGACGTCACAGCGAGAGGACAGAAGGTCCCCTCGAAAGGTACCAGGGGAAGAGGACAGAAGGTCCCCTCGAAAGGTACCAGGGGAAGAGGACAGAAGGTCCCCTCGAAAGGTACCAGGGGAAGAGGACAGAAGGTCCCCTCGAAAGGTACCAGGGGAAGAGGACAGAAGGTCCCCTCGAAAGGTCACAGGGGAAGAGGACAGAAGGTCCCCTCGAAAGGTACCAGGGGAAGAGGACAGAAGGTCCCCTCGAAAGGTACCAGGGGAAGAGGACAGAAGGTCCCCTCGAAAGGTAACAGGGGAAGAGGACAGAAGGTCCCCTCGAAAGGTACCAGGGGAAGAGGACAAAAGGTCCCCTCGAAAGGTCACAGGGGAAGAGGACAGAAGGTCCCCTCGAAAGGTAACAGGGGAAGAGGACAGAAGGTCCCCTCGAAAGGTACCAGGGGAAGAGACAGAAGGTCCCCTCGAAAGGTACCAGGGGAAGAGGACAGAAGGTCCCCTCGAAAGGTCACAGGGGAAGAGGACAGAAGGTCCCCTCGAAAGGTCACAGGGGAAGAGGACAGAAGGTCCCCTCGAAAGGTAACAGGGGAAGAGGACAGAAGGTCCCCTCGAAAGGTAACAGGGGAAGAGGACAGAAGGTCCCCTCGAAAGGTCACAGGGGAAGAGGACAGAAGGTCCCCTCGAAAGGTACCAGGGGAAGAGGACAGAAGGTCCCCTCGAAAGGTACCAGGGGAAGAGGACAAAAGGTCCCCTCGAAAGGTACCAGGGGAAGAGGACAGAAGGTCCCCTCGAAAGGTACCAGGGGAAGAGGACAGAAGGTCCCCTCGAAAGGTACCAGGGGAAGAGGACAGAAGGTCCCCTCGAAAGGTACCAGGGGAAGAGGACAGAAGGTCCCCTCGAAAGGTACCAGGGGAAGAGGACAGAAGGTCCCCTCGAAAGGTACCAGGGGAAGAGGACAGAAGGTCCCCTCGAAAGGTACCAGGGGAAGAGGACAGAAGGTCCCCTCGAAAGGTACCAGGGGAAGAGGACAGAAGAACAAATGTAAAAGAGACAGACGGTACGAACATCACAGAGGTACGGGAAATAATTAAAACACACATCAAACAAACAACCAAATAAAACTACTTATACAACGGCATGCAAATTTCTCGATTCTGATTGGCCATTCACACGTCTTTATTGGCAACAATCCACGGTCCTGGGCTCAGGACCCGCCCACAACCGAATCACATAACCCTCCCCGGCTCACTCCGGGAGAAAACAAGATCGCGGACAACAAATGGTTATGTTGAAAGCACCATAACGACTAAATATGAAGCGATTCTGTCAAGGGGAATGTGTTAGTCCTTTAAACAATGTTGGATGATGTAATTGATGGGTCTTGACTCAATCTAGAACAAAAGAAAAATCGCGGATTGATTGATAGATTAATTGATTGATTTAAATTTCTTCCTTCCTACTTTCTACTGACTGCAGCGTTCTCTCTCACACACTGTCCGACGCTGGCGTACCCACAAACACACACACACACATACACACACACACACACACACACACACACACACACACACACACATACACACACACACGCACACACACACTGTGACACACACACACACACACACACACACGCACACACACTCCTGTCTGCAACAGCGGGGGAGTCAGACTGAGAGAGAAGCAGCGCTGTTTTAAGTGAGCATGGTCTATTGAATTGATTGATTGGTTGATTGCTAATTTTATTACTGTACCCCTGGTTTCCAACTGGTTAAGTTTAGGCTAAAAGAAATAAATAAAAAAATAGGGCGAAGAAAACGTTTTTTTCCTATAGGGCAAAGAAAACGTTTTAATTTGTTTTACCTACTTTATATTCTGCATCTGGTAATAAAATTTTCAATCAATCATTCCAATAATACACAGTTGGATGTGTTAGTTGGTTGGATGCACTTCAAGCTGCTTCCACATGAGGCAACTTCTCTCAATCATTCCAATAATACACAGTTGGATGTGTTAGTTTGGTTGGATGCACTTCAAGCTGCTTCCACATGGAGTTGTGGGAACTACTTTTTCTGGCGGATGGTTTTTTCAATAAATCTTCGATTAATGTGTGTTTATTGTATAGAAATAAGGTTGGATGAATCTGGCAGTTGTATAAAAGCTTTACACCACGTGCAGTCGTGATTTGTGACCAATAAACCATGCCTAGGGGGGTCTAACGACCCTCGGCTGCGCCTCGGGCCTAACAACCACCCCTAGGCATGGTTTATTGGTCACAAACCACTCCTGCGTGTGATGTAATGCTTAATTATACATGATACATGATACAGTCAAATGACAGTTAAAAGGCTGGGTGACAGTTGCAGCCGTGTGTGATATATGAGGAGAAGGGGAATCAACATGTCACCTATAGGGACTGTTGCTGTTTCTGCTTAAACACATGAAATGACGGAAGTGATGAAAGTTCTTGTATATAAGAGATATTAAGAGGCTATCTGGGAGGCTGGGGAGGCTGAGCTAAGAATAATCAAAGACTCATCAAGACGCTCAATGACAATAACACTATGTAACAAACCATCAAACACACTCACAGCACACACATCCACATCCACACGCACACACTCACTTAAATAAACAACTCACTGTAGCACCCACTTTACCCACTTTAGGCACTTTAACACACTTTATATTTATATTTATTGGTAAAGAGATTTGCACTACAACTCATACCTCATTGCACCTTATCCTAAGTTGTACCTCATCCCATTTCTGCATTGTACTTTATATTGTATTGTAACTCAGTTACTACATTTGTTCTACCCTGTATTGTATATTATATGTATATTGAACACTTTTGTTGAACACTTTTGTTTACACTTGTTATGTACTTTTGATATTTTTTTTGAACTTATCTACGGTATTTATTTTTTTATCTAGCACACTCTCAGGAGTGTATGACAAGAAACTTGAAACTTGAAACTTGAACTTGTCATGAAGTAACCACAGTGGAACTGCAAGGGCCATAAGGATAGTTCACATTGCAGGTTATCGTGATCACACTAACATTGTTTTTGGAGTCAAAGACATTGAAGTTAAATGATCTTGTGGAATTTAAAACGGCACAATTAATGTATAAAGCAAAAAGTCATGCACTTCCAAGAAACATTCAAGAATTGTTCTTTGATAGGGAGGGGGGTTATAATCTGAGGGGAGAACACAATTTAAAGGTGCTAAACGTACGCACTACCAGGCGAAGACACTGTATCTCGATATGTGGAGTGAAACTGTGGAACAGTCTAAATGTGGTGCTAAAGCAATGTCCAAACATGAGACAATTCAAACTGATGTATAAGGAAATTATGTTCACAAGGTACAGGGATGAGGAAGGGACTTGATATTCACGGGTGTTTACATTTTCTTTTTTATTTCTTTCATGTTTTACATATATAGTTTTAGTTTTTTTGTTTTCCATATATATATTTTTTTTTCTTTTCTTTTTTATGTTTTAAAATAGTACACTCATTTGAGTAGTGGAAAAGGGGTAGGATTAAATAAGTGTATACTTCTTCCTACTCCTTTTCGAACATGTAGATTGAGTTGTGTTTTGCTTTTGTTATTGTTTGTTTGTATTCATTGCATGTTCGAAATAAAGATTTCAAATCAAAGGGGAGATTCTGAGAGGGGTTGTAGGCTACATTTAACGCACTACGTTGGGTTGATGACCAAACTCAAGCGTTGGGTTGATTTGACCTTTTTCTTGGGTTGAATCATAGCATGACTGATGGGTTATTTCCCCCCCTTATTCCTAGAATATACTATAATTTTTACTATATAGATTATTCCCCACCTGTCATACACGCAACAATTCAGTTCTTTGTCCTTTTCATATATTTCTAAAAGATGAAAACATATACTGTACATATTTGGTAATAATAGTCTTATTGAATTAAATACTTATTTTTGTTATGTAAAAATGGAAAGTATAGCCTGCATTAAAATGAGTTATGTTCACTATCAGTATCCTTTTAACAAATATGTAAATATGTAAAAAAAACAAGTTATAATTATATATTTTTATTCTTGCCCTTGTTATTTCCCCACCTAGACATTATACGCAGTTATGTAGCTCTGTACTAATCATGTGACAAGAAAGGTCTTCACAAATAGGCGTCCCACATTAGGAGCGCTATCTCAAGAGTTGGGAGGTGCTACTCTCTCACTGTGGCTTTGTGACGTGTATGACAGGAAACATAAAGCATGAACGACATCCTGTGTCTGCTCCAAATATATCTTGCTGTAATGTTTTTAAATGTTTTTAAAAGGCCCTAATACACCGTATACTGAGTGGTTAAACCTCTCACTTACTGTGATGCCTGAAACTTGCTCTAAATACTATCTTATATTTTGTATTTATCTTGAATTTGGTGGAGATCACCTATTTATATTTAAGTTGTCACACGGAAACAATATCAACCTTTGAAAAATGTATACTATTCCCCTCTTACAGTTTTCAATTTCTCTTCATTAAAATACACTTAAAAGTAAATCACAAGCACACAATTGACACTTATTTGTATGTAACATTACTGTGAAATAGGTCTGATGTTGGCACTTCCAAAACAACAATGGATAGAATATTCTTTAAATAAATATACCAACATTTTTATTAAATAATGTAAATAATTGTATAATTAAAGAAAACTCACAGTTATGTCACTTATATCATCATTGTAATACGTAATATTAGTATCATTAAAGTTTCATTAACTACAACCGCTGATTTATTTCTAAATGTTTATATAATCTGGCATCAAAAATATTTTACTTATTGCAATCAAGCACTACAGGTTGGACACTGCAGCTCCCTCTCCTATAAACACCAGCCTGGAACTATATAGCAGTATTAATGTATTCAGTTAATTCATGATCTCAACACTTTTCTTCTCCATGGCCTGGTTTATAGGGGACATAATGTGCAGCTCAAATTTAAAGTGTTTTGTTACAGTTTAGTGGACATTGATTACACTATAAGTTGAGGACTGGGATCTTCAATAATGAGAAACTGAAAAGAAGATTTATTTCAGTATTATATAATTTATTCACCATTCTTGCCCTTGTTATTTCCCTACCTAGACATATAAGCAGTTATGTAGCTCTGTACTAATCATGTGACAAGAAAGGTCCATTCACAAATAGTTGGGAGGTGCTATACTCTCTCACTGTGGCTTTGTGCCGTGTATGGCAGGAAACCTAAATATGAACAAAACCTAAAGTATGAATGACATCCTGTGTCTGCTCCAAATATATCTTGCTGTAATTTCCCCAAATCTAATTAGCAAATCAACCTATCGAAAATCTACCTATAGGAGAAGGGTAAGAGAATCAAACATTTTCAATATTATTATATAGATTATAATGATATAATGTAAGCTTTATATTATACATACCTATACTCATACAATTTTGGAGTATATCAACTGTCTTTGCTTATAAAACACATGTTACCACTCTAATAACCTTTGCAGAATAGCAAGTACATTTTAATGGAATTCCTATTTAATATATTATTAAATAATGAACTATTAAAGAGGAATTCCATGAAAATGTACTTGCTATTCTGCAAAGGTTACTAGAGTGGTAACATGTGTTTTGTAAGCAAAGATTAACTAACCATAACTATTTAAACTATTTAATTAACTAATAAAGAGGAATTCCATCAAAATGTATTGCTTTTCTGCAAAGGTTACTATACTGGTAAAATGTGTTTTGTAAGCAAAGATGAACTAAACTGAACTATTTAACTATTTAATTCAATCAAAATTCACTTCCTATTATGCAAATGTTACTAGAGTGGTAAAATGTGTTTTGTAAGCAAACATTTACTATTAAACTTAATTTTTTTTCTTTAAGATTTTTTTTTGGCGTTTTATTGCTTTATTGCTACTGGGCAGTCCAGTAGAGAGAGACAGAGGAGGAATGGGAGACAGAGTGGGGGGAAGACATTCGGCAAATAACGACGGGTTCGGGAGTCGAACCCGGGTCGGCCGTGTCGCGGCTGAGCGCGCTATGTGGTTTGCCACTGGGGCGCCCCTAAACTTAACTATTTAATGAACTATTAATTCCATCTAAATGGACTTGCTATTCTACAAAGGTTACTAGAGTGGTTCACTGTAGTAATAAGTGCCCAGTCCCATCTGCCTTCAGTGCCTTGTGCTGCAGCACATCTGGGCACCTTGTTTACCAGTACAGTACAGTACAGTACAGGCCCACTGCAACTCGCATCCAAATCTAGAACTAAGCCAATATAAATCAAATGTGCACATATGATTTATTGAGCAAGAGGAATAAGATATTGCTCCTGTGAGCTGTCCAAATATGACAAAAATGACAAGTGTATTCTTGATTCGCGGTTAATTTCGATCTTAACCACCAGTAAAATATAGTATGTGACACATGACGCTTGTACACACAATGTGGTATTAATTCATTTTATCATTAGTTTGTGAACTTTGCAGGCGTCTAAAGCCTTCATGGTTGTTGTTCAGTGAGGAAACACACTCTCCACCCACGCTTCCATTGCCGTAGCCTGACATGTCAGACCCATGGAACGCTAAGCAAGCTTTTCTTGTAAATTTGTGACTTTAATCTGAGAGAATTTCAGATTTTTTCTTGTAAATGTGTGTCTTTAATCTCAGATGATAAAATGTTCTCGTAAATTTGAGATTTTCATCTTGTAAATGTATGATTTTATCTCCGAGAATATATACTGTACGCCCCCCCCCCCCTCCCATGGCTTCATAATTGTATTTATTAAAATATTTTAAAAGGCCCTAATACGCCTACTGAGCGGGTGAAGCCTCTCACTTATTATGAAACTTGCTCTAAATATTATCTTGACATTTTAATTTGAAATACATTTTTGTATTCATTTTGAATTTGGTGGAGATCATTTTTATTTAAGTTGTCACACAGAAACAATATCAACCTTTGAAAAATGTATACTATTCCCCTCTTACTCTGCTATTTGCTGTATACAAGCACATTCTATATACAGTTTTCAATTTCTCTTAATTAAAATACACTTAAAAGTAAATCACAAGCACACAACGTGTAAATTGACACTTATTTTTATGTAACATTACTGTGAAATAGGTCTGATGTTGGCACTTCCAAAACAACAATGGATAGCATATTCTTTAAATAAATATACCCACATTTTTATTAAATAATGTAAATAATTGTATAATTAAAGAAAACTCACAGTTATGTCACTTATATCATCATTGTAATACGTAATATTAGTATCATTAAAGTTTCATTAACTACAACCGCTGATTTATTTCTAAATGTTTATATAATCTGGCATCAAAAATATTTTACTTATGTAACTAGATTGCAATCAAGCACTACAGGTTTGACACTGCAGCTCCCTCTCCTAAACACCAGCCTGGAACTATATAGCAGTATTAATGTATTCAGTTAATTCATGATCTCAACACTTTTCTTCTCCATGGCTTGGTTTATAGGGGACATAATGTGCAGCTCAAATTTAAAGTGTTTTGTTACAGTTTAGTGGACATTGATTACACTATAAGTTGAGGACTGGGATCTTCAATAATGAGAAACTGAAAAGAAGATTTATTTCAGTATTATATAATTTATTCATCATTCTTGCCCTTGTTATTTCCCTACCTAGACATATAAGCAGTTATGTAGCTCTGTACTAATCATGTGACAAGAAATGTCCATTCACAAATAGGCGTCACTGTGGCTTTGTGAAGTGTATATGACAGGAAACCTAAAGTATGAACAAAACCTATATGAACGACATCCTGTGTCTGCTCCAAATATATCTTGCTGTAATTTCCCCAAATCTAATTAGCAAATCAACCTATCGAAAATCTACCTATAGGAGAAGGGTAAGAATCAAACATTTTCAATATTATTATATAGATTATAATGATATGTAAGCTTTATATTATACATACTCTTACAATTCTGGAGTATATCAACTGTCTTTGCTTACAAAACACATGTTACTACTCTAATAACCTTTGCAGAATAGCAAGTACATTTGAATGGAATTCCTATTTAATATATTATTAAATAATTAACTATTAAAGAGGAATTCCATCTAAATGTACTTGCTATTCTGAAAAGGTTACTAGAGTGGTAACATGTGTTTTGTAAGCAAAGATGAACTATTAACCATAACTATTTAAACTATTTAATTAACTAATAAAGAGGAATTCCATCCAAATGTATTGCTATTCTGCAAAGGTTACTATACTGGTAAAATGTGTTTTGTAAGCAAAGATGAACTAAACTGAACTATTTAACTATTTAATTCAATCAAAATTCACTTCCTATTATGCAAACGTTACTAGAGTGGTAAAATGTGTTTTGTAAGCAAACATTTACTATAAATATTTTTTTTTTTTTCTCTTTAAGATTTTTTTTTGCGTTTTATTGCTTTATTGCTACTGGGCAGTCCAGTAGAGAGAGACAGAGGAGGAATGGGAGACAGAGTGGGGGGAAGACATTCGGCAAATAACGACGGGTTCGGGAGTCGAACCCGGGTCGGCCGTGTCGCGGCTGAGCGCGCTATGTGGTTTGCCACTGGGGCGCCCCTAAACTTAACTATTTAATGAACTATTAATTCCATCTAAATGGACTTGCTATTCTACACAGGTTACTAGAGTGGTTCACTGTAGTAATAAGTGCCCAGTCCCATCTGCCTTCAGTGCCTTGTGCTGCAGCACCTCTGGGCACCTTGTTTACCCAGTACAGTACAGTACAGTACAGGCCCACTGCGACTCGCATCCAAATCTAGAACTAAGCCAATATAAATCAAATGTGCACATATGATTTATTGAGCAAGAGGAATAAGATATTGCTCCTGTGAGCTGTCCAAATATGACAAAAATGACAAGTGTATTCTTGATTCACGGTTCATTTCGATCTTAACCACCAGTAAAATATAGTATGTGACACATGACGCTTGTACACACAATGTGGTATTAATTCATTGTATCATTAGTTTGTGAACTTTGCAGGCGTCTAAAGCCTTCATGGTTGTTGTTCAGTGAGGAAACACACTCTCCACCCACGCTTCCACTGCCGTAGCCTGACATGTCAGACCCATGGAACGCTAAGCAAGCTTTTCTTGTAAATTTGTGACTTTCATCTGAGAGAATTTCAGATTTTTTCTTGTAAATGTGTGTCTTTAATCTCAGATGATAAAATGTTCTCGTAAATTTGAGATTTTCATCTTGTAAATGTATGATTTTATCTCCGAGAATATATACTGTACGTAAGAAAAAGTAAAACATTTAGTTTGGCGCAAAGGTGAGTGGCAGTCTGAGCAGCTCCCCACTCTCCCCTCGATAATAAAATGGTATTCAACTGTCATACTTCAGAAATAATATGCCAAAAATAGCAGTTAAGAAATTGTTGGATTATACATCATTAGAAAATAGTACACAAGATGTAAATTCTTGATGTGACACTTATTTTGACTTAACAGGTCTGATGTTGGCACTTCCAACACAACAATAGCATTGTATCTAGAGACCTATACCCACAGTATAATTAAATAATGTCAATAATTGTATAATAAAACTAAAATATGTTATGTCATTTAGAAATGAGTTACATTACTCATTGATATAAATCCTTACTCATTTCTATATGGCATAGAGCAGGGGTCTCAAACTCGCGGCCCGCAGTGCGGCCTGCTGGATGATATTTTGCGGCCCCCTACTTGACATCAAAGTAAAAAAATATATATACACATATATATATATATATTTTTTTTTTTTTAATGTTATGGGACTTGTACAGCACTTTGTTCAACTTTGTCAGTGCTGTAAAGTTTAAACCTTTTAAAATCTTAGACAAACAAAACACTTTGCTTCTATGAAATATTGTAAGCCGTCATTTGAGGCTTTATAAAAGCAGCACAATGAACACAAATCTGTCAGTGCCGAGTCCGACCTCATCTTAAATAACAAAGAGTTGATTTTGAAAAAATAAAAATAAAAATCATATATATATATAATATTTGATGCGGCCCAGCCTCACCCAGACGTATACCTCCAGCGGCCCCCAGGTAAATTGAGTTTGAGACCCCTGGCATAGAGGATAGGTGCTTCTTTTGAGCAACAATCTTTTTTAAGGTTAGAGCACTATATGGTATATATATATATAGTATGTATATTTCCTGTGTACCAAATGGTCATTAAAACACTCTGCATTCCTTGAAATCTATTATATAAATAAATATATTAATAAAAATACTCTTTATTTGGCTGAGAGAAAATCTTTTACTTTTCCTATAATGAATCTGCACAATACTGATTACCTGATTGTTTTTTTATTTTGTTCTTTCTTTTTCATGAAGGGATCTGCAAACCTGCTGTAAAGTATATCATTCAGCTACTCATCAAATGTCACCAAATTAAATCATCATCCATTGGACAGCCTCTTTAGATGGTGACACGTTGCTTTGCTGACCAATGTTTACGTCTTAGAAAGTATACTTGACTCTACTGGGCCCACGTTTCTACAGACTCAATACAAAAAAACCAAAATAGCCACAATGAAGTTAGATAAAGACCTTATCACGAACATTCTCCACCAATTGGTGCCAGTGGAACTGATGCAATTTCAGTGGTATCTGTCACAGGGTGCTTTCAAGGACTTTCCTCCCATCCCTCAAAAGTGGTTGAAGTTTTCTGATACACCGAGTACAATTAAGGCAATGGTTAAATGCTACGGTGATGAGGGTGCTGTAAGGATTACGGATAAGATCCTGAGGAAGATGGAATGGGACTGCAGCCCGGTCGATGAGCTTCACAGTCGATCCCCCCAGAACACAGACCTGCCAGAGGCTAAAGCAGCTCCAAAGCCTGCCCCTGATTTTCCAAGAAGGTTCCGTAGGAAGCTTGTCAACAGGATGCAACACACTGAAGGTGTCCTAGACGCTCTCCAAAAACACAGTGTTCTAAATAAAGCAGAGAGGGAGGCTGTAAGCGTTTATACTTTACAGGACAAGAACAGAGCGCTGGTGGACATGGTTCTGAGAAAGGGCAGTGAAGCGTCGGAGGTCTTCTATGAGGTCCTGAGACAGGCAGAGCCGTACCTGCTGGAGGAGTTGGAGGGACGGGACGCGTCTATTCGAAAGGCAACCGGTTCACTGGCTAAGGCAGGGCTTCCCAACCCTGTTTCAGAGGTGATCCCACCCACAGTGACGTTGAAAATTCCACCCCAACATTAAAATCCCGTAAAAATGTCTGTCACACTGTTGGCCTCTGATATTTAGATTATATTTCATTCATTATTACAAAGTCATTATTACAGTTATTAATAAATACATTGATTAATAATGTCATTACTAAAGACATTACTAAAGTCATTACTAAATACATGAATAAAGTAATTAATAAAGTCATTACTAAATACATGAATAAAGTAATTAATAAAGTCATTACTAAATACATGAATAAAGTAATTAATAAAATAATTAATAAAGTAATTAATACAGTCATGACTAAAGTCATTACTAAAGACATTACTAAAGACATTACTAAAGACATTACTAAAGACATTACTAAAGTTATTACTAAAGACATTACTAAAGTTATTACTAAAGACATTGCTAAAGACATTACTAAAGACATTACTAAAGTTATTACTAAAGACATGAATAAAGTAATTAATAAAGTAATTAATAAAGTCATTACTAAAGACATGACTAAAGACATTACTAAAGTTATTACTAAAGACATTACTAAAGACATTACTAAAGACATTACTAAAGACATTACTAAAGACATTACTAAAGACATTACTAAAGTTATTACTAAAGACATGACTAAAGACATTACTAAAGTTATTACTAAAGACATTGCTAAAGACATTACTAAAGTCATTACTAAAGACATTGCTAAAGTCATTACTGAACTTTAACCTAACCTTGTGTTACATCCTTGTATTACTTTGTTGTATTAGGAGCCAACCATGCTACCTGTACTCAGGTGCTTGTTGGAGGGCCTGGTTTCAGACGAGCTGAAGACCTTCCAGTGGTACCTCACCCAGCACGTCCAGGAAGGACGCCCCCCCATTCGCAAACGCCAAATCAACCAGGCTAACAGGCTGCAGACGGAGGAACTCATGGAACGCCACTATGGCCCCGAGCGCGCCACGGCCATCGCACTGACCATCCTGAGGAAGATGATTCCAAGTACATTTCTCTCAGGTCACATTTTCATTTAGTTACATTTGTATGGGCATTTTGATCATTTGTGTGTGAAAAACACATTGACTTAAATGTTGATATGTATATATACACAGGTGTTGGTATTGAAGGCAAGGAGACGTGGCTCTCAGCTGCAGAGCCGGGACGAAGAGAGCCGGCTTCAGAGTCGCTGGACCCAGACATGACCCCGGTAAACACAAACAAATAATTTTTTTTTTTTTTTAATTAATTGTCCTATTTTCTCTTTAAAATTATATTCCATTTAATTTTTTTTGTCTATATAAGATTTCATGAACAGAAAACCACCAACATTCTGCCCTGGGTATTATGTGTAAAAATGTATATAGATTTGAGGAACCTGCCTGTTTGCAAAGTGAAGAAGGGTTGGAGGTTAACACGGTTGTGTATAAAAAAGTGAATGTTATGTCAATTTGATCTAAACATTAATAACATTAGGCTTCTTATATGTTCAATAATTATACAATGTATAAATAACTATATATATATATATGATATTTCTACAGATCTTGATCACACCTGAGGTCCACGAAGACGGCAACATGTTTAGGTAACATGGTCTTTATTCTTTATAATATACTTATAATATACTAAATAATACATGTTCAAAGTAATTTTGCCTGCATTTTTAACCTGAATCCTATAGCTCTGTTGTGATAATCTGACATGAGACACGTTGGCAAGTTGACACGTTGTCCTCCTCACAACAGAACGATAGGATTGAGATTGAAAACAGAAAGTTAATGGGGTGACAGTGGCTCGGGGAGGTAGAGCAGTCGTCTGGTAATCCGGAGGTTCCCGGTTCGATTCCATACATGACCCCTAACTGCTCCTGGTGAGCAGGTTGTTGTGTGAATGTGTGAGTGAATGGGTAAAAAAGTGAGGAACAAATTGTAAAGCGCTTTGAGTGCTATATATAAATGTACCATTTACCATTTTTACCATTATACTTCATCACTGTCTATCACAGGTTGCAGTGCCCCCACGCAGGGGTGTTCCAGTGCAGTGCCACAGGCCTGGTGCTGGTGGGAGAGGGTGAGGTGATCTACTGGACACTTCCTTGGGACAAACAGTTCCTGTCCAGAAAAGGCAAAAGGCCAGCAGGGCCCCTGTTCAAGTTTACCTGCATCAAGGGCTCCTTCAGCCAACTGCACCTGCCCCACTGCGAGAGGCTTCCTGGTGAGTGTCCACAATGGGATCTGCCTCTGTCACTACACTGTTGCTGCTGGCAAATGAAAACGTTCATATCTTTGACCTATAAGTTCACTTTTTGGTTTATTATTAAGAAAACGTTCAGCTAGCTACAGTGCGGTGGTTTTGAAAATGCGCCAAACGCAATGGATCGTAACTTTCAATTCACTTAGAAACATGAATATATCACCTACATTAACTCATTCAGCGCCGCGGGCCTAGAGCATCTTTGTTCCTACTGTGCCACCGCTCTAAGAGATAGGAATGCGTGGCGGTGTTTGCAGGGCTATATCTATATTCTGTATTATAGCTATGGATACAATAATATGGCACATTTGACTCAACTATCCATCGTTCAATATGTGGAAAAGAATACATTTTTTCATGTATACGTTCGCATGTTATACCGTGGTGAATTTATAAGTATAGTTTCAGAGTGATCCTGGCTAATTCCATAAAACGGCGCTATGGAGGAATACGTGAATTTTACTAAAAGCGTTGGCGTTGCTCACCTGGACACGCTACTATTTCCAAATCAAATGTATATAATAGGTATTATGTTTCATCATGAATGCATGAAAGGGGGGGGGGGGTTTGATGCTTTGATCGTCACCAACGGCATACGTTCTGGAGTACGTTACACATGGTCGTTGCAATTGAAATCATGGTTGGATCAAAGCAGGATTGATGTCATATAGTCCTTACCTTCACTAGGAGGTACCCCAAAAAGAATATTCCAATTGTCTGATCACGATTTCCAGTATTGGTGTCCATCGTGTCGCCATCATAATCCACCACAACACATGCATCGGGGGCATTGGACGCGTTTCAATGCCATCAAGTGAACCGCTAGACTCGCCTGACCAAAATAACTGTGCCCGGAGTGAATTAAATGTAACACCGGGTGTGAAGAAAAGGTTTCGAAGGGTGGGCGATGCTGCCACCTATCAGGATGCGGCTGGTATTGCACTCTAGCGATCTCAGAGTGGTTCCCTATGGTAACCCCGAGGTCTGTGTGAGAGAAATTAATAAAAATATCAAATCGGGTCTGGCGCTGATTGAGTTAAAGCAAGAAGTTAGTTAGTAAAGAAGTTTGTTTTTTTATTAATTGATTAATCGATAATACTTTAGTAATGACTTTATTAACACAATGGCTGCCAACAACGAGTCAACTCGTTATAGCCCGCCAATTGAATTCTGCCAACAACGAGTATACTCATTATTGGATCGTTATTTCTTTTATTCGCTATTTCCATTCATAATTCGACCTGCTGTGCTGTGGAAACGTGTGGCACTCTGTCTGAGATCGCAACGGTCCGATACCGCCACCTGGTTGTATGCGGCCGATGTTGTACTTACTTTCTGAAGGAAGTTTGATTCTGTGCGTCATTGAATGTCTTCCGGGCGGAGTTATCTTGTAACGTGGATCAAGATACACTTAATCAATTGTATTGTATTTATTCACGTTTTAGTAATGACTTTAGTAAAGTCTTTAGTAATGACTTTATAAATGCCAGGTGCAGTTTCGAAGATATAATAACAAATATAACATATTTTGATTCCGGAAAACCAAGCACAAATTGGAGGTATATACAGTCTATTTCTGAGATATAGCTGAAAATGTCTCATAATGTATCTGTTCTCTAAAGCCAGCTTCACGTCTCTGTTTTCTAGACAGGCGACGTGACGTCCTCTCGGTGGTCCATGTGACCGATGACCGCGTGGAGTTCATCGCCCCCAAGAGGACCACTGACAAACACGTCGTCGTAAACATCACGGGATTCTCCGCGTTTGGTCTCGTGAAAGACGACGTCCCTCCCGACTCTGCCAGCCCTATCCATGGAATGGTGCTGTTGTTCCACAAGCCCTCCGACGACCCTGACCTGTACTCCTCGCTGTACATGCTGCTGCTGCCCAGAAACGCCTTGATTCCACAGGTGGGTGTGCAAAATAATAAACTTTTTTATCAAAATATTTGTATTTCTTTTTATACACAAAACAAGACAAACACAATACAGTAACAATAACAATGCCTCACGATACCACAATATATATTTTTAGATTTTCCCTTATGTTAGATTTTCTTTTTTTTATTATCCACTTTTTCTCTTCTTTTTCTATTTTTCTCCCATCCCAATTCCATTGTGCCAATTCTTCCCTCCCCTGTCTTGAACGTTGCTCGCATATGCCCCCCACTGGCCGGTTGTAGGGAGGATAGAAGCCTTGCATCACGTGTCCCCTCCGGTACACAAGGAGGCAGCCTGTCACATCTTTTCACCTGCCAGCGGGGACTCTCATTTTGGCGAGGTGTAACGTGTGGGAGGCTCACACTACCCCCGCCGTTTCCTGTCTTTGCTGTGCAGTCGTCCCCCAACCGACCTGTAGGAGTCGCTGTCCACAACGTCCAGATTACCACCCATCGACTTCCACCCGCTGGCTCTGCCAATTGAGTTAGTATGACGGCCGGCCCAAGCCAGAGTCGAACCCGGTGTCTCTTGCGTTGGTGACGAGCGCAATGTCCGCTGCGCCACCCAGCCGCCCTATGTTAGATTTTTTTTATGTCAAAATATTGGTTGCAGATATAGAGGGGGCGCAAAAACTGTGTTCAGCTAAAAATAATTATAATAATAAAAAAATATATATAAAGAAATATATTTTTTTTTTGCTGGGCGCAGTTTTTGGCGCCCCTCCCTCGGTGGCGCTCTAGGCAACCGCCTATAGGAAGCTCCGCCCCTGGTTGTGATATATTATTTTAAGGTGTGATATATCATTTCAAGATGTGATATATTATTTTAAGTTGTGATATATTATTTAACTGATATTTTTGGCTTCTTTGTTGTATTTTTCCCCTTGTTGTATTTGCAGGTAGCAAAGGAGTGGAAGAGAAGGATCGGGGCCGAGTACATCGAGGCTCTTCCTGACTGTGAGCTCATCCCCAACGAGACGTACCAGCTCTCTGGAGCACCTGCACAGCTGATACAGCCTGGGGTCAGCCGTTCTGGACGTCAATTCAAGTCAACTTTATTCATAGAGCTCTTACTGTGAAAAGAAAACAAGATTGCTTCTGGTTTTGACAACTCGTTCTTTATCCCAGGTGGCAAGGTTTCTCAATTTCGACAACTATGACAACTACACTGCCTCGTTTGAGGTCCATCTGGCAAAAGAGAGTAAGACAGTGGACCTGGCCCTGAGGCACCACAGGAGACGTCAGTCCCACTGGCCCCTGGCGTCTTGGCTGTTCGGCCAGGAGGCTTCAGTGGTTTGGAGACGGGTCGTCAAGCTAAACGGTGAGAGTTACACTAATAACGCAGAACCACTGACTGTACATGTGTGTGTTGGGTGAGAGAGTATACGCTAGAGAGAGAGAGAGAGAGAGAGAGAGAGAGAGAGAGAGAGAGAGAGAGAGAGAGAGAGAGAGAGAGAGAGAGAGAGAGAGAGAGAGAGACAGACAGACATGCTACCCCTTCTATTGAGTTACGACCCAAACACTGGTTCTAAATACAAATCTTTTATATTCTTAAAAGTACTGTATTCATTCATTTTCTTTTAGAAAATATCTAAATTGAACATGTTTCCTTTTCATCCATAGCCACTCCACCATCAGACAACACGACAGGTAGGCTACTGTAATGACACACGCACGCACACACACACACGCACGGACACACACACACACACACACACACACACACACACACACACACACACACACACACACACACACACACACACACACACACACACACACACACACACACACACACACACACACACACACACACACACACACACACACACACACAGTTGTATTGCCTCACCTTAGCCGCTGAGGGCTAGATCCACAAAGAATGGATTGCACGGAGCAAGTTGCACCCTTACTTACAATTCATTATGAATTGAAAATGGGGGACCCTGATGTAAACAAGACAAAAGCCTTTCTCTGGTCTGCATCCCCTTAACAATTGTATGTATTGAGCTCGTACTGTATTGTACCCATTCTGCAATCTGTTAATAAAAGATCACCGTGCAGATTGATTGAATGAAAGTTTTATTAACAGATTGCAGAATGGGTACAATACAGTACGAGCTCAATACACACAATTGTTAAGGGGATGCAGACCAGAGAAAGACTTTCGTCTTGTTTACATCAGGGTCCCCCATTTTCAATTCATAATGAATTGTAAGTAAGGGTGCAACTTGCTCCGTGCAATCCATTCTTTGTGGATCTATAGCCCTGAGTGTATTTTACATGTTATTTTTATAAAACACTTTGAGGACGTGCCAAGTAACCACATTTAGTTTTGGTATGTGCCTTGTATTTCTGTCTAGAGAAAATCGGAATGACAGACCTACTCCTCAACACCCTGAATGGGCTAAAGTCTGATGAACTGCATATATTCCACCAACACCTGACTATGTGTGCAAATCCCATACCCATCTGTAACCTGGAGGATGCAGACAGGATGAAAACGGTGGACAGGATGGTGCAGAAGTTTCTCCCAGCCGGTGCAAAGGACATCACGATAGAGATTCTGCAGAAGATGGATAACAACAATCTTGCAGATGATTTGCAGAGGTGGTAGTCAAGCAATCTACAAAACACCAAGGACATTCAAAACTGTATGTGTTACCTGTCCTCCTGACCATAACCAGCGTTTAGAAATTAGTGAGATTCTTTCTCTTCATCCATCTTCCTTTTGGAAAGAGCAAAATTCATACCAAAATGCAGGGGTGTAAAAAGTACCCAGAAATTATACTTACGTGAAAGTATGGGTACCGTCTCAAAATCTTACTCAAGTAAAAGTCAGAGTATCTGGCTAAAAACACACTTGAGTAAAAGTAAAAAAGTTTCTACTTTTAAATGTACTTAAGTACTAAAAAGTAAAAGTACAAAAAAGTAAAAGTAAAAGTACAAAAATCCCATGGCTGGTGTTGAGCTGTAGCCAGCGAGCTAGCGATGATGCTATGCTATCAACATAGCTAAATAGCTAACCAACTAAATACAATAGACAGTGGTATCCTGAGGTAACGTTAAATACAGACAACGTTTGCTAGTCGAAAGGACTGGACACGGACAAGTTAAACATCAATCAATTAATTTAATACAACACAGGTAGTTTGAGCTGCCTCCGACCATACCACGCTATTATATTATATACGGCTTTGAGTTCTCTCTCTCCTGCCAATTAAAATCTGCAGCTCTTCCTCCTCCTTTGTGCCCCGGTGTCGTCTCTCTCCTATCCGTTGGAAACTAGCGTCAGCTCAAAAGCACAGAACCGGACACACAAGTTATCGAAAACAACGACAACACTTCCGGTCGGGGTTTTTCAAAATAAAAGAGTGACGTCTAAAACAGGAAAGACATTTATTTTGTAAATTTGTGGCACGCACTTATTTCTTGAAACGATTTAATTTTTAAGGAAACCTTTTTTTAAATGAAAACGAAATGAAAACGAAAAAGATGAAAAACTTTTTCGTCTGGACAAGGCGAGCCTACTTGGTAGACTAAGTCAATGTGACAATAAGCCTACCTATGACGAACCTAGAGGTTTAGTCTTGGGTCATATCAACACCTGTAGGCTTAGGAATAAAACACAGGAACTTTATCACTTTCTGCAGTTAACAATTGTGTGTATTGAGCCGTACTGTATTGTACCCATTCTGCAATCTATTAAATACAATTTTCATTCAAGTTCAAGTTCAAGTTCTTTAATAGTTGTCATACAGAAGTACAGAATACTTTCATACAAAATGCTTCTTACTGTTCATTCATTCATTCATTCATTCATTCATTCATTCATTCATTCATTCATTCACATCTGTCTACCTTTACATATCTGTAGATACTATATCTGTACATGTCCCTTACCTACTCTTACTAGTTACGCTGCTGATCAGTATGACTTACTACCATAGTGTCTTTATATACCTGTATCACTGTACATATTATGATATCAATACTACAACGCTGTACATACATCTGATCTCATTCATGGAGAGCGGCGCGGGACATCAAGATCACCAAGGACCCGACGGTTAGCTTGGCTGGCCCCGCCATGCCAGCTAGTCTACCCGGGCCGAGGCCAGGTCAAAAGGCACCCCCCCTCCCCCACAATGGAGTTCAATCAGACATATCTGTAAACAACCAGCCCCCCCCCCCCCACATCGCGGGCTTTCACACAAAGGAATACAGACTCCAGCAAAGGACAAAGAAGAATCACCCCCTCCCCCCCTCTCCACCCACGGCACAAACAGCAACAACGCCCCCCCCCTCCCCCCACCACAGGACAGGACTCAAATGAACAGAGTTACCTCAAGTGTGACAACGTCAATCTGATTACCAGCAAAAATGGACTACACATATTTCATCTTAATACAAATAGCCTGAGACCTAAACTGGCTGAAATCAAACAGTTGTTTTTAAACGGTAAGGCTAACATATTGTGTTTCACAGAAACAAAATTAGACTCATCTGTACAGGATCCAGAGATTGAAATTGAAAACGACTCAATAGTCAGGAGGGATAGGAACCAGTATGGAGGTGGCGTCTGTGTGTACATACACAAGGATACCAAATACATCAACCGTACTGACCTTAACCATGATGAAATTGAAACTGTTTGGATTGAAATCTTATTAGACAGGGCGAAACCAGTACTAGTAGGCACAATCTATAGACCACCAGAACAGAGTGGCTTTTATGACACACTTGATGGGTGTTTAGCTGGGGTGGAGGGGGTAGAAAAAATTCTTATTGGGGACTGGAACACGGATATGCTGCGTAAATCAGCACCCGTCTTCAAGGCCTTCAGTAGGTTTTCTGATCTGCACGGTTTCAGCCAGCTAATCACCCAACCCACAAGGGTATGCGATTCGACACAAACCACCATTGACCTCATTTTGACCAATGACAAGTCAATGATCTCCAATAAAGGGGTGATAGCATGCGGGTTAAGTGATCATTATATGATTTTCTGTACCCGCAAAAAGCTAAAACAGAAGGCCGGCTGTCACAAAACAGTCACATCTAGAGACCTCAAAACTTACTCTAGAGAGGCCTTTAACCTAGAACTGGGGAGCTTGGACTGGTCAGATGAACTCAGTGGTACACAGGTTGAAGAAACATGGCTTGGATTCAAAACCAAATTCACAGCAATACTCAACAACATGGCACCGATAAGAACCACCAGGGTTAAAAATCGCGCTGAGGCATGGATGCACACTGAAATACTGGCCGCTATGAAAACCAGAGACAAAAAATGCTCTGAACTTCATAAAAGTCAGACAAAGCTTTCCAAAAGCTCAAACAGTGAACTCCAAGCCCACGTGGTTGAACTAAAAAGAAAAGAGAGCCAAATGTATTTTATTGACTCAAAATTACATATATTATTTATCCAAAACAAATGGTACAATTTAAATGTCCCCTAAATGATCAAATGTACTCCTTGCAACTATTTTCAAGGTAAACCAGAAATGAAATAAAATTTAAGGGTAAAAAGAGAATAATTTACATCAGGCATCTATGTGGGCAGCATGGGAGGGCTTGACTGGTTTACCATCTGGCATATATGGGGGCAGCCCAGAGGACTTGCTCATTCAATCCATGATTCAGGAACGTGATGACCCAATGGTATGTTCACTTTTACCTTCCCTGCTTGCTTAGATGTGCATGTGCCCTGCTTGCTTGGATGTGCATGTGCCCTGCTTGCTTTATGATATATGCTCTGCTTGCTCTGTTCATGTGCTTTGCTTGTGTTAGCATGTTAGCTCTGGTCAACATGAAATGTTTGTAGCATGTTAGCTCTGCTCACCATGCTATGTTTGACATGCGGCCCCAGTGCACCCTGGGAAATGGTGTTTCTGTAGGCCTGTAATGTCTGGCATTACAACAGTTTTTGAATATATTGTTTGAACATTTTGATGCATGACATTCATGACATGGTTAAGTTTAAAGAACAATGTTGATTGGTGTAATAAATAAATAAGTAAATACTATATATATAATATAGCTTATATATGGTATGTTTTATATATATATATATATATTAAAGGTTATATGTGGTATATATATATATAAATAAATAATAAATAAATAGATAAATATATAAATAAATAATAAATAAATAGATAAATATATATATATATAATATAAATTATATGGTATATATATAATAAGAATAATACAAAATGTCAAATGTATTGGTAAATGCTGAATGAATGTTCTTAATGAAAATGCATTTGGTAATTGTTTATTTGAATGAACTGATAATATAGGCTAAATGTATTAATGTTAACTATAATTTATGGTATTATTATAGCCTATGTATTTATGTTGATGTTGAAACATTTCCTTTCATACCCTTTCAGGTTTATAACCTGCTATTGTGACTGCTATTGAGACAACCATTTGTCAACCAAATAAATGACAAACAAAGGTCAAAGAAGTCACAGAGTTATATCCTTGATCACGTTGCCTGAGCCCTTCAAGTGGGGAAAATAAGAACAAACTTGACAATGGAGACGGAAAAAGTCAAACTGTTTGCATTTCAGAAGGACGAGCTCAGCTGACTGTGGAAGGAACATTTCGAGCTCTGTAGCTGTAACTGTAAGGAATGGGTTCAAGAAATACAGGACGTTCTGTTTAGCACGACAATAGGGGTTGCGACGTTGCGTAGAGACTGTTGTCAATACTGAGTTCATTTAATTCCAAACCTTTATTTCAACTCGTCGTGAAATAATTGAAATTATGAATTGAAAATGGGGGACCCTGATGTAAACAAGACGAAAGTCTTTCTCTGGTCTGCATCCCCTTAACAATTGTATGTATTGAGCTGTACTGTACCCATTCTGCAATCTGTTAATAAAGTTTTCATTCATTCATTCATTCGTGAGACACTGAGGCAGCAGGACTCGTCTCAGCAGCAGACAGTAGCGTTTGGACGCGGACATTGAAACAGAGCTATTGTCGCGACCCAAAACAAATCCCTGCTGTTTTATTCACGGGTCAAATGCATATCATGCTTTGCAATCCTCGCGTCATAAAGTCCGAAATGAACGTTACGTTAGCATGAGCTTACAACAAGCTGTTCATAGCCATATAGAGAGAACAGCAGACGGGTAGCCCCTTTCGTGACTTTCGGTTTGCAAGCCTGGGGCTTTTGTGACCGGAGTCACTTGCCCACACGCCCCGATTACCCAGTAGAGAAACGACCAAGCGTCATCAAGGGGCTCGCGGTGTGTCAAGAATACATCGGATCTGAATTTCAAAGATACCCAGCGTACAATATGGGTCTAACACAGCTTCACGATGGGGTCTGGAAGCTCGGAGTTGCTGATAAACATTTTAAATCATTTTCATAAAACGAGTGTACTCGCAGAGCGAACCTTGGCAAAATGGCTGGTGCGTCCAGCGATCACTGCGCTCCCTATCGGTCCCTGTTGGTCATTACAACAATACACAGGAGACGCGCTCAGCAGATTCTACCCTGTAATGGCCTATAGGTAATGACCAACAGGGACCGATAGGGAGCGCAGTGATTGCTAAACGCACCAGGCATGCGACAAGGAAAGTTGCAGAAGGAGAAGACGCCATCTTGCTGCCAGAGTTCGCTGTGAGTAGCACTTGTGTTTCCCAACAATGTTTTAAACTGTTTATTAGCAACTCTGAGCTTCCAGACCCCATCGTGAAGCTGTGTTAGACCCATATTGTACGCTGGGTATCTTTGAAATTCAGATCCGATGTATTCTTGACACACCGCGAGCCCCTTGATGACGCTTGGTCGTTTCTCTACTGGGTAATCGGGGCGTGTGGGCAAGTGACTCCGGTCACAAAAGCCCCAGGCTTGCAAACCGAAAGGGGCGGGCAGAGTGGAGGGGGCAGACATTCTCCCTTCTCTGTGTGTGTGTGTGTGTGTGTGTGTGCGTTTGGAAAGATCACATGAAGTCAGACGAGTATATTATATTGATAGTAAATGTACTGAGGGTGGACGGATAATGTTGATATTTAAACATAAAAAATACAATACAAAATAAATGTATTCATGATCATGCAACATAAAACGGTTGCGTGTTGTGAGTTCCAAAACATTTAACTTAAAGTTTAAAGCTCAATATATCAAAACGTGGCACTTTACAGTGAACAGGAGGTCTATGTGTATTAAAAACAATAGATTGTTTTTCCTTAAAGTCTGGAAGAGGTCAAAAATGTCAAATGATATTTCCGTTGCCTTTTTTGAGTTGATCTAAATGTTACTGATTGTGTTAAATGGGCTTATGTTATGATATCGTCTCATATCGATTGCAGGCACCTGTATCATATCGTGGCATATATCAGCAAATATCGTATTGTTGTCCAAAGAATCTATATCGTATCGTGATGAAACTGGTGATTCCCACCCCTAGTAGAGTCCATACACCCAACACCAAATCCCATAATTCCTTACACGTAACGTGTCTGGCTGTGTGATGTCAACTTGTCAGCATAAAATGACAGCCAAACATGGCACTGCAACTAAATAACACAAATACAATAGGCACATTTGTGACTGTTACAAATATAACACATTTTATACTTGTGCTACAAGATTTTGGCCTGTGCTACAAAACTATCAACCTCTGTAGCACCAGTGCTATGTGCAAAAAAAGTTAACGTACAGCCCTGCTATATATATATATATATATTTTTTTTTTTATAGATTAGACTAACTATGTTCCCTACACGACCATGCTGTGTACAGTTCTGGCCCTTTCTCCCTCAGTTACATGAAAACGCAAGGGTTGTGTCCGGTAGGGGTGGACAGGCATGCGTTGTTCATGGGACGGGGTAGCACGGTGTGCAAGCTCACTCGCTATTTGCATATCAATAGCGCCGGTCGTCAGGTGTGTTAAATACGTTCTCAGACACATTCACACCTAACTTGTTGTGAAGACGTGTTACATTCCATTCGTAGAGGCAATTAGGCACTGTCTTTAGTCCGTGCCCAAGCGAGGGGACATTAAATGCGCATTCGCGGGAGCGTGCACGTGGTGCGTGTCACCCCAGATGATTTCAATAACGCACCACTGGGGGTGGACGGTATAAACGGTATAGAAAGTTTGTTCAGCTCTAAAGTAGCAATGACGTCACCACAGATATGTGCGAACTGGACAAATCATTTAGGAGCGAGTGAAACAGCAGCCCATGGTACACAAGTTGGGCCCGCGCTGCCGCTCGCTTGCGCTCCTTGGATTTCATTTGGGACGTGGGACGACTGCGCTTGCCTGCGCGTGGGGGCGGGGGGGGCCGCGGCCAATCAGAGAAAAGCCGAACACAAGTTGGTTGCCTTTAATATTCACGCCTCTGGGTCTCCTTCCGGATCTCGTTCGCTCTCGGCCATCTCCTTCACTGATTGGTTGTTAGCTGTTGTGCGTATGCTCGTCATCACGTAACGTTGGTTGTTAGTGAGTGTGCTGAGCCGAGGCTGAATGAATGAATGAATGAGAACTTTATTTAACAGATTGCAGAATGGGTACAAATTCAGTACGGCTCAATACATACAATTGTTAAGGGGATGCAGACCTGAGAAAGACGTTTGTCTTGTTTCCATCAGGGTCCCCCATTTTCAATTCATATAGAACGGAGCCAAGCTTGGAAATCGATATCGAAACTTTGCAACCACGTTTCATGTTTATTTCGAGGAAATAATTTATCGCAATAGTTATCGTTATCGTTTTATCGCCCAGCCCTAGGGCCTAGTACCTTGTGTAAGACGGGGTCCTATAATCAAATGTGAAATCCTGCTTATTTGTCTGAAAAACCAAATATAATTTCCCTGTTTTCCCCGTGTCTATACTTTCCGTAGCCGCAGGACGCTCTCTGATTGACGCTCTCTCATTGGCCACTGACATGTTTGCCCAATTACCAAACCCAGGTAGGCAACGTTGCATTTACTGACACCATGTTTAGCTAACCAGCAGGAGCCAGACCAAACCAACACCATGACGTCACCAAACAAAATGGCAGCGCCCATGTTGATAAAAGCTTCAAAAAAGGACATATTTTTATAACGTGATTTTTTTTATTTTTTTTCTTCTGTGGCTTATCTAAATACTAATTAGATGCTATGACTGTTTATATCGCTATGCTTCATCTCCCCTTTAACCCTTCGGGTGAACAAGCAACATCCTTTCAAGTTGGGGACGGTGCACAAGGTCAAATACATACAACTTGACAGTGTGAATAAGGCTACTTTGGAGAGTGGAAGCAGGATCTGTTTTGAGCTTGGTGAAACTAGTGAATTTTTTTTTAAACCCTCACCAATTGTTTTTGTTTATAGTTGTGAGACGCAGTGGCGTCGTGTGGGTAAAATAACAGGGGATGCCAAAATTAAAAAAAAAAAATTAAATTATAAATTTCTTTTTTTATATTTAAGTCAAGCAGTCACCATGTACACTACAGTATGGCTCGGCGGCCAGTCAAACTTTATTTTTTATTTATTTAACAGGTTGCAGAATGGGTACAATACAGTACGGCTCAATACACACTTTTATAAGGGGATGCAGACAGTGCCACTAGGGGCGCTATACCAAACATTTTGCAAACATGTACAGTACAGTACCACGCAACAGACTCATGGCAAGACGTGAGCGATTCGACTCACGCTCACGGCAATGAATCGGCTCTTATGAACGAGTCGCTCAGCTGTTACTACAACAACACACAACCAGTCAAATAAAGTATAGTCTAGACTCTAATTCACAACTTGAAACACAATATATAAATAGAAAAGTTAGAAACAAAACTCGCCCGTCTCCAAACACAGGCAGATCTCTCCCTCTCTCCTTCTCTCTCTCACACACAGCGCGACGTGGAATCGATTCGTTACACAATCAGACCTATTATATACCAAGAATAACTTCAGTATGAGTACAGGGCTGTACACATATTTTGCATATTGTTAAACGAGCCAAGGCTAGCTATTAAACTATCGATATGAATCGAAAATCTGGGACCCTGATGTAAACAAGACAAACGTCTTTCTCTGGTCTGCATCCCCTTAACAATTGTGTGTATTGAGCCGTACTGTATTGTACCCATTCTGCAATCTGTTAATAAAGTTCTCATTCATTCATTCATTCATTCAAACATAGACGATATTGAACAAGCCATAATCCACGTATTTTCAATCCGAGAGAGCTGCAGTAGTTAAATCAATGAGCCATCGACACAGTCAGTGTGCGGTAACGTTATTATTGCATCCAAGATTGATACACGGCTGGCTAGGCAGTTGGTAGTCATAGTTTATAAAATAAATAAACAATCAGCAATGTCTCGCTTCATGAATGGCCAGCAGTAGCCTAACAGTACTGCTCCTAAAAAAAACTATTTACAAACGTTAACCAGAGAGAGAGAGACGTGTATAATCCACTGATGATGTATTCCAGACCACTGTAGTCTGTCTCCAGACTGCATCAGCCATATAGCTTGTTAGCT
Source organism: Notolepis coatsorum (assembly GCF_963971535.1). Taxonomy (NCBI): domain Eukaryota; kingdom Metazoa; phylum Chordata; class Actinopteri; order Aulopiformes; family Paralepididae; genus Notolepis; species Notolepis coatsorum. Next base: position 200,973,698 of record NC_140167.1, on the reverse strand, counting down.
CGTTAGCACAACACAAGTACATTCCTTTGTCCATTTCCGCTCGAACAGACTGCAAACTACCTGGCGTTCTATCGCCATGCTCTAAGACAAACTCTAACCTTAACCAACTTTGAAAGAGTGCCTAAGCTTAACAGTCTAAAGAACTTGCAGTCACGGCACGCTCGTCTAAGACAAACAGCTGCCTGCATCATTCTCACAACAACGCAACTATCTCCACCGACCAACCTAGGAACCAACGTAGGAATAACCTAGAATTGGAACATTAGAAATTGGATTCGGCCAATCAGAGATCGTCTCTGTGAAATTCTGCTACGGAAAAAAATACTGGCGTCGGCCAATCAGAGAGCGTCTCCGCGAAATGCGGCTACAGATATTCTTGACGCTACTGGCTAGACCGCTTCAAATCGCGCCCGGATTCCAACATAATAGTCATATTTCAACGCACAACGCGTTATGCACTGATTGGCTGTGACGGATACAGCGATCAAACTGTGACGCGCACTCAGAGCGCTATCGCGTATAGCCCGGGCCGAGAAATAATAATAAATTAAAAAAAAAAAACGTGATGTCACTTCCTGCTCTGGAAAACGAGTTTTTTTAATTGCGATAATAACGTTATATTGTGCATTGGAAATACAAACATACTTAAAATGAGTAAATATTATTCATTTTAAACATGTTTATATTATTTATAGGGCTATAAAACTAAAAACTAAACTTATTTTTCTTGTTCTCTCATATAACCAGGGTAGTTCCTGAGGGGGGGCGGCACCCGAGCGCCACGGCTAGCTTTCCACAAATGAGGAGTCGGGACTGCCCGAGGGGGCGGAATTTGCCCCGAACTCCAGCAACCCACCAAGAGGTGGGTATTTATACGTGTACCTACTGCTCGATTAAAATAAACCTTTTGACTGCGATCGAATACACATGGATGTGAACTTCCTACCACAGGTTACTTTTCTGCTTGCTACCAAAGTAAACTTTATTGTAAATGTTCTATTGTGCAAGACGTACAGAAATATGAAATGACGTTTCCCTCATATCCATCAATTAAAATGAGCTTGATGCAAATATCGACTACGTGAACCACTCAAATTTGGCATGGTTAGGACAATTTATAGTATTTTTTGGAATGTATCTTTGTCATACAATATAGTTGTCATTTAATGATAAGCACCCGTTGTTTGCGAATACTGAATACTATGAATACCACTCCAATGAATGTGGGTAGGGATTCACATTCCTTTACAGCTGTGGGTAGGGCGTTCCACATTGATGTGGCATAATTGCGAAATGTGTTTAGTCCCTTGTTTGAGCCGAATCTGCGTTTAACATGATTTGAGCTTCCTCTGGTATTGTGGTATTCACTGACCTTTGGGAAGTATTTTGACATGTACATGGGTACCTTAGTCGTATAGTGTATCTTGTAGACCAGGCCCATTGCAAGTTGCTGTACTCTGACAACCTAGGATGGCTTAGAGTAGAAGACAGAGTGTGCAGGGGTGAGGTGGGTTCTAGGGGTAAGGTCAAGTAGTAGGGATGCCCCGATCGATCGGCCACCGATCGTTATCGGCCGATAATTAGTATAAATATGCGATCGGGGAATTCCGATAATTAGTCATATTCGCCGATCGCGGAAACTGATCAAGTGGATATCTCACTCGCTTGTCTCAGACGCACAGGACCTGCAAACTGCTCCTCCTCCCTAGCCCCGCCCGTACCCGTGTAGAGTTTGTAAACACGGAGGCGGACCTCCTCTGCTGAGTCTAGATAGTGCATTCGACCTGAGCTAACGTTAGCTACCTAGCTATCGTTACTGTTTAAACAAAATTACCCAGTCAACTATTCACTTTTAGTAGGCATTGTCTAACGGTATTTAGCCGGCTAGCTACTGATAGCTCCGGATATCAACAAATGCCCCAGAAGTCTAGTGGTCCATGTTGATATCTCCGTTAGCTTGCGTTAGCTGACGTTAGTTCACCGTTCAAAACGAAATGTCCGATTGAACTAAATAGTTGTCTTAACGTCATCTAGCCGGCTAGCAGTAGCTACAGATAGCTCCTGATATCAATGTCTTATATCAATGTCTTATCAATGTCTTATAACATCTAGTCGGCCAGCTACCGATAGCTCCTGACATCAACAAACGCTCCACAAAGTCTAGTAGAGACGTGTATGCTACCCGTTAGCTCACGTTAGCGCAAGTTAGTTCACCGTTCAAAACGAAATGTCCCATTGAACTAAATAATTCACTGAGGCGTTGTATTAACGTTATATATCCGGCTAGCAGTAGTTACAGATAGCTCCTGATATCAATGTCTTATAACACTGATTCGATGCGTATTCGAGCTGAGGGCTTGCTGAGCACAGTTAAGTAACGTTATGCCAATAGGGTCCAGGTGCAGCGCCGGAGAATCCTGGCCGTAGCTCTGCTCGAGGCTACTCGAGTATAGGTCCAGGTGCAGCTCCGGAGAATCCTGGCCGTAGCTGGAGGCTACTAGAGTACACACAGACAGTGGAGCTTGTTGCGTGGTGGCAATGTCTCGCAGATAATACAAGTACAAGTCTAATTATATAATATATATATTTTATAAAAAAAAAAAAAAAAAAATTTATATAAAATTATTTTTAATTTCTTTTTAATCAAACTATCGGTATCTGATCGGTATCGGCCGATATGGCTCACGACGATCGGTTATCGGTGGCAAAAAACGTGATCGGGGCATCCCTATCAAGTAGTAGTCTGACTAGTTTGTTTTGTGATGTTTGTAATCTTGTTTTTAGTGCCTTTGAGGTGCTTTGGTACCATGAGGTGCAAGTAGGGATGCCCCGATCGATCGGCCAGCGATCGGTATCGGCCGATATTCAGTATGAGATCGGTGAATTCCGATAATGCTTTATTTTCGCCGATCGTGAAAACCGATCGAAAAACATGATCGAATTCTTAGCGGAGATCTCACTCGCTCTCAGACACATGGAGCTGCAAACTGCCGCGCCTCCGCCTCCTCCTGCTTCTCCCGCACCCGTGTAAACACAGAGGAGGCTCCTCTGCTCTAGTCTAGGGCTGGGCGATATGGAAAAAAATCATATCGCGATAACGATATGACAATTTTATTTTATTTCTCTATCGATAATTATCGAATTGTTATAAGTATAATTTTTTATTATTATTTTTTTTTTTATAACAACAGATGTATGTTTATTTTGCAGCAATTCTTTGTCATTGCCGCCATCTTTAGTGTTACATCCCCTCACACTCCAGTTCTCAGGCTGCAGCTGGTTTAAAAGCTAAAGTAAACCGGCTTCTCTGCTGGCTGTGGCTCCAGAGGAGTTAAACAGTTCTGGCTCTGCTAGTTTATTTTTGATCTTTTGGTGCTTTTTTGGTGGACAAACCACTGCACATGTGCACCGTGACTCGTGACTGGAGTCTAGTTCTGCTAGCACACATAGCCTACTGTGTACAGACGGTTTCAAAATGTATTTTAAATTAGAAGGCAAACAAAATAAATGGACGAGAAAAAGAAATCTGAATTTGGTCAGTATTGTCATTTGGACAAGCAAAGCCATTACTTTAAGTTGCAGGCAAGAAAGACAAGTCTGTCCACTGTCTCTGGTTTTAAAACTGCCCTGTTGCAGGTTTTTTTTAAATTTCGATATTCGATATCGATTATTAAAATATATCTCGATTTATCGTTATATCGCCCAGCCCTACTCTAGTCTATAGTGCATGGGACCGTGAGCTAACGTTAGCTACCTAGCTATCGTTACTGTTTAAACAGAATGACCCAGTCAACTATTCACCTTTAGTACATGAGGCATTGTCTAACGGTATCTAGCCGGCTAGCTACTGATAGCTCCTGATATCAACAAATGCTCCAGCAATAGTCTAGTAGTGCATGTTGTTACCTCCGTTAGCTCACTGTTCAAAACGAAATGTCCCATCAACTAAATAGTTTACTGAGGCGTTGTCTTAACGTTATCTAGCCGGCTAGCAGTAGCTACAGATAGCTCCTGATATCAATGTCTTATAACATTGATTCCATGCGCATTCGAGCCCCTGGCTTCCATCGCATGAGGGCAGAGTATAGGGTCCAGCTGCAGCGCCGGAGAATCCTTGTTGGAGCTGGAGGCTACTCGAGTATACACAAAGTAGAGTATACACACAGACAGTGGAGATAGCGAGCATTTTGACTTGTTGCGTGGTGGTGATGTCTCGCAGATAATACAACTACAAGTATAATTATATAATATATATATATATTTTTTTTTTATATAAAACCAAAAACGATCGGTATCGGCCGATATGGCTCAAGACTATCGGTGATTGGTATCTGTGGCAAAAAAAAGTTTATCGGGGCATCCCTAGGTGCAAGCATAGTCGTAGTACCCTTGAATGAGTGCTCCTGCCAGAGTCTTCAGTGTATTCTTGTTTACCAGAGAGGAGATCCGGTACAAGAATCTAGTTTGTTGGTTGACTTATTACATTGGATGCCATTTTGTCACAGGAAAGATTTGCCTCTAGGATGGAACCCAGGTAGGTAATTTCATCTTTCCTTGTGACAATATTGTCACCCACTGTAACTGAGAAGCCGTCGGTCTTGCTGAGTGTTATTTGAACCGAAGAAAATGGACTCTTGCCCATGTGTAATGATAGTTTGTCATCAGCGAGCCATATGCAGATTTTGCCTAGTTCCGAGCTGAGGGTTTTTTTCAACCTGCAACTTGTTCTTGTCGGAGACCAGCAGGGCTTAGTCATCCGCAAACAGGAACAAGTTGCAGTCACAAGCTGACGACATGTCATTTGCATAAATTAGGAACAGTAGCGGTCCTAGTATGCTTCCTTGTGGAACACCACAGCTCACTGTGAGGGGGGGGGGGGGGGGGGGGGAATAGAGTACCGTTTACCTCCACCATCTGTTCTCTCTCCTCCAGGTAGGATTGCATCCAGCTCACTGACAAGCTAAAAGCAATTGGTTTTGATAATCAGAATGGAGTGATTGAAGTGTCGAAGGCCTTTTGTAGGTCCAGCATGACCATGCTGCAGTATTTGCCCACGTCTACCTCTTGTTTGATGTGGTCGTTCAAATAGAGAAGGCATGTGTCAGTGGAGTGGGATGTTCTGAAGCCAGATTGGAATTCGTAGATTCGATTTTTTTCCGCCAGGTACTTTTCGACCTGTTCGTAGACTATTTTCTCCATGACTTTCGAGATGGAGGTAAGAATAGAAACAGGGCGGTAGTTCCCTGGGTCTAATTTGCTGCCCTTTTTGTGCAGAGGGGTCACTCTCGCAATTTTGAAGTCCTTGGGGACGTGTCCCTGTTTTATGGAGGGGTTTATTATGTGTGTGATGACTGGTTTTTTTTTTATTGCAGCCTAGTTGATTGAGTAATTTTAAGTTCACGTGGTTTGTTTTTGTTTTCCTCAGTTTTGTCATAAATTCTTTTTGGCGGTTTTGATCATGGTGTTTATGTCATTTCTTAGTCTGTTTCTTTGAATTTTTAGTTCAACCACGTGTGCAATAAAACAATAGTTATAATAATAAAAAGAGAACTAGAATAGACATGGTAAATAGATGTACATTAAATAAATGTACATTCTAAGGAAATTAATAAGTGAAGATGATTAAACGGAAGGTTTTGTAGATACAGTACTGAATTATGCCATCCGGACCCATGCAATTTGAAATATTATTATAGCCAACTTGCACATCTATGGATCGGGCCAAATCTACTCTTTCCAATGGCAAGAGTTCAATTTGGATTTAGTATCACCAGGCGTGCATGAAGAACCGAGAATTAATCTACTGTAACTACAGTTGGCTTTATTTTTGCGACGGCTCCGCCATTTTTTATCTGTTTGCAACGCAGATGGTTGCTAAATGTTCACAGAAGGTAGACGCACTAACTGCGCTCCAACTATGCCAATAACGTTCAGTTTTGTGGTATATAATCCAGAGAAATAACATAAATAATAATCTGGAAGTAATTTGATTCCAGAAAGCTGCAGAGAACCCTAGGAGATTTCAACGCTCATTGAAAGCCCTGTCTTTCCTTCATCATAATGACTACAGCAAAATGGCCGCTCGGTTTTATTTCCGGTCGAAATTCGCGATCTATTGAATACAATTCCTAAACTCGTATTTCATTAAGCCCGGAGCCCTATTTTCTGAAAACCCGCCTAAAATATATACGTAAATGGAAGATTGCTCCACTTCTACAAGGTCCATTTAGCATGTTCTTGGTATCTAGGGACATCTATAGACCTCAGGGGGGAGTCCCATGGTCTAGGGCTCTTTTCATTCCTGCTCGAGGAAGGATAATAATGATGAACTAGCGTTGATTTAAGGAAGATTCGATAATCAGGAGAAATTACCGTGTTTTGTGTATTCCACTAAAGGGCTATTATCGCGTCTTTCTCTGGAATTACTAGAAATCACAAACTATACTCTTATTTAAAACCGAAATGTACCGATGAAAAAAACAATCCGTCTTGTACATGTTGACTGGAAGCAACTCACTGATAATCGACGGGTGTATTAGACCCTAGCTATAATTTAAGATATATTTTAAGCACTCTCAAAATCTCGCAATCCTCCCATTGATTAAAGCGGTGGCGCTCTAGCGCCCTCTCGCACACTTAAGCGATGACGTCCAATGAGTTAATGATACAAATATTGTTTTCATTATTATAATTAATTAATTGTCTGTAGAATCGTCATGAACATAAACACCAATGATTTCTCCCAAATAAAGCCACTAACAACACGGGCGCTGTCCGACTTACGACTCTGCGTTCGTAAATCCTGTTTGTAGCTACGAACGAATCTCTGAGAACCAATCGTGCCAAAATCTGCCAGAGAAGTTCGTAAGTGGAGTTGCAAAGAAATTAGTTGGTAACTTTCTCATAAGTCCGTATTAGGCTCACCTCTTAACACATTGTGTGCCAAAAACGTGTATACTCGTTATTGCCTGCCATGCGTTGTGCGCCAACAATGAATAAACTCGTTTTTGGGATCGTTATTTAATTTTTTTGCCAGGGCATTCACGATCCAGCAAGCCTCCCTCCCAGCTGGACATTGCAAGGCAGGGCCGGACTGGGGAAATAATTCATACCGGGAGATATAGTGCAAAATATAGTCCCAATCAGGCCACTTTTTAAGCGGGGGGTCTGGGGGTCCCCCACCAGGATTTTTTTTTTTGTTACAAAGACTTAATTTCCTGCATTCTGGTCAGGCCTGTACAGTGCGACATATATATCGCACGTGCTACAGCAACAGCGGTCTGTGCGATGGATGGATTTACTTCAGTAGCACTGGTGCGATAGGGATTCGGTTCATATAGATACTCTTATTTTGAAAATCCTGTAGCGGGTCTCATTTCTGCCCACGCGCAGCTCCAGCTAGGCTCCAAAAGCTAGCAACGTTCAGGTGCATATGATAATCTTATTTTGAGAACTCTTGTGACAACTCGACGAGTCATATCCGTGCGCCTTCTGCAAGCAGAGCAGCGCGTTGGTCGGCTACACGTCCCGAAATAAGTCTGTGGTGTTTTTTTTTTTCTCGCAACGGGTCAAATGCATCTACATGCTTTGCACCGCCGCCATTCCTTTATGCGCACATCGCCCGAAATTAACGTTTATGTACCATTACAATCACTACAACGTTAGCAAGCTAACAAGCTAATCCTGATCAGAGGCAGAGCCAGCAGACACGGTGTGGGCTGGGGAAAGGGAAATGGGGGGGCACTCTCTCCCCTTCCCTGTGTGTGTGTGTGCGTGCGTGCGTTTGGAAAGATGATGAAGTCACTAGTCAGGACAGGAGTATATTATAGTAAACTGAGGATGGACAGATAATGTTGATATTCAAATATAAACAAGTTTCGAGAGGAGTGGAAGTTTGAAGACAGACTAGACTACAATATGATGCGGGGGTGGTGAGTTGAAACAGTGTGTGTGAATGAATGAATGAGAACTTTATTTAACAGATTGCAGAATGGGTACAGTACGGCTCAATACACACAATTGTTAAGGGGATGCAGACCTGAGAAAGACGTTTGTCTTGTTTACATCAGGGTCCCCCATTGTGTGTGTGTGTCCCAACCGACCCCACTTCTATGTTTCAATAAATTATTTGCATTTAAAACTATTAACGCTGACTCATTCCTTCAGTCCACTCAAAATTATGCTAATATTCCTTATGTTGTTTATGATATTAATTGAAAATAGCATATGAGAGTATCATAGTAATAATAACACATGGCGATATACTAAATGACAGCCAAACATGGCACTGCAACTAAATAACACAAATACAATAGGCACATTTGTGACTGTTACAAATATAACACGTTTTATACTTGTGCTACAAGATTTTGGCCTGTGCTACAAAACTATCAACCTCTGTAGCACCAGTGCTATGTGCAAAAAAAGTTAACGTACAGCCCTGATTCTGGTGAATTTTAGTGCATGTGAATCACAAACTAATGAGCCAACAATTGCTTAGTACAATGTACTGTTATGGACCTCAAATAAAACTGTTGTGGCACTAGCAATGCTACTCTCTCCACCTTCAAAAAGAAAAAAGCAAGAGCACAACATATTTTTCTATTTACTATTATAATACAGTTAACCACTCTCTCCTGTAAGGGCCTTTCTTTTTCTTTGTTTTATCCCTCTCTCCTCCACCCTTTCTCTTTCTTCCACTGTCCATCTTGACATCAACGTTAATTGACTTTCGCTCTACTGTATCTCTCCCGAGTCCCTCACTGCCTGGCTGTTATTCTGCATCTGAGTGCCGTCTGCCATTCCATTCGCCGCCTCCGCTGTCAATCAGTTGTATCGCCTGGTCCCGCCTCCACCAATCACAAGCGGCAGCACGGCTCCATTGTGTGTGTCCGCGTGAGGGAGAGAGTCAGATAGTTCTCCAACTCTGTCGCAGACAGTGAAATTCTGGTTGTTCCCCACCCACCTAGGTTATCTAACTATCGCGCCGCGCCGCCGTCACAACTAGAAACAATGGCCTGGCAAAATAAAATTAAAAAATAATAATAAAAAAAATACGTTTTTTTTTTTTTTTATATATATATATATATATATATATTTTTTTTTATCTGTGCAGCCCAGGCCACCGGGCTCTGTGCATTACTGGTGGATTCCGGGGCACTCCACCGCCCTCTCCTCCTCCTCCCCCTCCCCCCTGGCCGTGGGCTCCTGCCCCTCCTCTGGGTCTGGGTCCCAGAGGAGCCCCCAGCCTCTCTCCACCGCCCTCTCCTCCTCCTCCCCCTCCCCCCTGGCCTTGGGCTCCGTCCCCTCCTCTGGGACCCAGACCCAGAGGAGCCCCCAGCCTCTCTCCACCGCCCTCTCCTCCTCCTCCCCCCTCTCCCCTCTTCCTCCCCCTCCCCCCTGGCCGTGGGCTCCTGCCCCCTCCTCTGGGACCCAGACCCAGAGGAGCCCCCAGCCTCTCTCCACCGCCATCCCCTCCTCCTCCCCCTCCCCCCTCTCCCTCTCCCCCTTCGACTCCCCCCTGGCCGTGGGCTCCTGCTCCTTCCTGGGCCAGCGGGTCAGAGGACAGACGGGAGAGAGCCAGCAGCAGGAGGAGGAGCAGCAGGAGGAGGAGCAGCAGGAGGAGGAGGAGGAGCAGCAGGAGGAGCAGGAGGAAGAGGAGGAGCAGCAGGAGGAGGAGGAGGAGGAGGAGGAGCAGGAGGAAGAGCAGCAGGAGGAGGAGGAGGAGGAGCAGCAGGAGGAGGAGCAGCAGGAGGAGGAGGAGGAGGAGCAGCAGCAGGAGGAGGAGCAGCAGGAGGAGCAGGAGGAGAGCTGGGCAATGCTCTCAGGTCAGTGTTTTATTAATATGGGTCGGAAGTTCATGTAAAAGTAGGATTGCGCTTTGTTTACATTTTTAGTTTTTGGTCTGTGTGGGTTGGAGTTGAGTGAGGATGGGAGGAGGAGTTGCTACTGCTGTTCACACCTCAGTCTCTGTAGAGAAGTCTAGAGGATTTCAAAGTATAATAACTTGTACTATGTATGCATACATATTAGCTATTACTATACTACTACAGTCAGGTCCATAATATTGACAATTCACAATTTTGGCTCTGTACACCACCACAATGGACTTAAAATGATCAAGTGCTTTAAGTGCAGACAGTCAGCTTTAATTTGAGGTGAACAGTGTAGGAATTACAACAGTTTCTACATTGGTCCCTTTTAACTCGATCAACGCCAGAGGGATATGTGTAATGTGTGGTTTATAGGCCAGCGTTCTAAAGTATAGGAATACATGGCGGTGTTTGCAGGGCTATAACTACATTATATATTATAGCTATGGATACAATACTATGGCCCATTTGACATCGAGTATCTATCGTTCAATATGTGAAAAAGAAAAGCGGTCTAGGGTAATTCATGGGAGGCTGGTAATAGCCTGCAACATGTATTATACTAAATGCATTGGCGTTCCGTCCCTACACACGCTATAATTAAAAAATAAAATTCATATGATAGGTAGGCTATTATGTTCCATCATAAATGCATGAAAGGGTGGGGGGGGGGGTCGTTTTTTTATGCTTTGATAGTCACCAACGGAATATGTTATGGACTAGCGTTACACACATACTGTACGCTCGGATCGCAATGAAGGCATGCTTTGATCAACGCAAGATTGATATCGTATAGCCCTTACCTTGACTAAGATGTGCCCCAAAAAGAATATTCCAATTATCTAGGGATGCCCCGATCGATCGGCCAGCGATCGGTATCGGCCGATATTCAGTATAAATATGAGATCGGTGAATTCCGATAATGCTTTATTTTCGCCGATCGTGAAAACTGATCGAAGACATGCGCGGAAAACATGATCCAATTCTCAGCGGAGTTCTCACTCTGTGACTTCTCTCTCATGCGTACCTTTCACCCAAATCTAATCTGAACAAACGTTGCGTTGATTGGTTGGTTAGTGAATGGGGGCGGGGCTGTCTTAGAAAAATATTGGTCCCGCAGGCAGGAATACTATCCTCGAGTTAGCGTAATTTATACAAATGGAAGTATTGATTTCGCCGTAACGAATCATTAAAAAAATATACCGTTAACTGGAATATGTTAGTTTCTTACACGTATGTTGGATTATGTAATTGGTTTGTCATGACAAACTAATACGCGAATTAAGCGGTGGAATAGCCCATATTATGTACATTTCAACAAAGTGGAGCCGCAGGGGACTTCCATAGCATATGCCTTCAAATCCTCTTACCTTGACGATTAAAAGCCTCCACAATTTAGTAAACGGTATACCCATGGCTGGTGTTGATATTTTACGATGCCAGCTTGTGAGAATTCGTTGTAGCCAGCCAGCTAACGTTAATGCCATTCAGAATTTATTAACATGGCTACAACAACACAGTAACATTAATATAATTACATGCATCATTGTTTACAATGAACGGTGGGGCTAATCAAAAGGACTGGACACGGACAAGTTAAACAGCAATTCATTTAATACAACAATAGAATAGAATAGAATTTTATTATCCCGTGGGAAATTTGCCACTGCAAATCGCTCAACATTTAGATGGGACAGGTCACGAATTAGAATAATAACACAAATCAAATCAAGTTGCCTAGGATGAGAGTAGAGTAAAATAGAATACAAATGAAATAAAATATACAGTAAAAATATACTGAGCGTGGGAGAAGGGGGGGGGGGGGGTACAGGTAGTAAAAAACAACACAGCAGTGTAAACAAATTAGTCAATATAATTAACTATTTAACTAACAAATATATATTCAGTGTCACATAAGGTTAGTGTTATTGTCCTCCTTGGGTTCCAGGTAGTTCGAGCTGCACTTTCGTGCCTATACGACCACACCACAGCTCTCACAGGGATATATCCGGCTTTGACGAGCTCGCTCTCCTGCCGATTAAATTCAGCAGCTCTTCCTCGAGTGCCTGTAGCTGCCTGCATTTGCACAACGGCGTCCATCCCTGCTGCTAGCTAATGTTAAAACTAACCTAAAGTTAGTTAGTTGTTCACCAACAATCTACAGACACCAACTGAACAAACACGGAACCGGAATACACAAGCAGATAGCGAAGCATCGTAAATACTTCCAATCAGGAGGTTTCAAAATAAAACACCGGAAAGACGTTTATTTTGTACATTATCTAACGTTAAAACGAAGCTAAACTAACGTTACAACTAACCTGACCAAAGCAGAGTATACACACAGACAGTGGAGCTGTTTGCAGATAGCAAGCATTTTGACTTGTTGCGTGGTGGCGATGTCTCGCAGATAATACAAGTGTAATTATATAATATATATATATTTTATAAAACATATATATATATTTAAATTTTAAACTAAAACGATCAGTATCGGCGTGTATCGGCCGATATGGCTCATAGACTATCTGTGATCTGTATCGGTGGCAAAAAACATGATCGGGGCATCCCAACAATTATCTGATCGCGAGTCCCAGTATCAATCGTGTCGACTACATAATCCGCCACACATCATCCATCCATAGATCGCGAGATATGACTTGTTATATGCAATAAGCCCAACATCGTTCTGGTTGATCACCCGAAACTCCAAATATTCCCAAATAAAAGGTATATACCATGTACATTATGTGCCTTCACAAAATCATTAAGGGGGGGGAATCCTTTCAACTAGAAACTGCGATCGTGTTTGTCGAGCATGTTTTACGTCCGGTAAAACACGACACTGTGATCGTTACAAAAACATGTTTCAGGTTTGGTAAAATAGACATAGAATATACCTTACCTTAGCCAGAAGGTATTCCAAAAAGAATAATTCCCAGTGATCACATCGTGATTACCCGTGTATGTCTATACTCGTGTATATGGGAAATAGGCTTCAGGCAAAAAAATCTCGATGCGATTGCTCCATCGTTGAGGGGCTCTTGCAAAAAAGAGAATAGGTGTATCCACACCAAGCCATTCCAGGTCAGAAGGTAGGCGATACTGCCACCTGGTGAGATTCGATCGTCATTGCAATTCCAACGTAGGCAGATGAGCCAGGGACACCTAGAGGGCTCCGGCTGACCGTATAGAACGGGGATCAAAGGAAAATATCAAAGGATCTAAAAATGAGATAGTACGTTTTTGGCACCCAACGCTTGGCGGCGAAACACAAGATATTATGTTTTTGGCGCCCAAAGAGTTAAGAATGTACCAACTGTTGATTTGGCCACAGCTAATGTATTTGCTATCTCCCTCATGGGTTTGTTTTGGTTTTTTAGCCTAATGATGGCTTGCTTCACTTATAGTTACAGCTCTTTGGACCTCATATTGAGAGTTAACTTGAAATGAACTTTAGACCTTTTATCTGCTCCTTGTAAATTAAATAATGAGGGAATAAAACACACCTGGCCCTGGAACAGCTATTGTCCAATTACTTTTGATCCCTCTTAACACGCTGCGGCCCGTATACGATTTGCCTGCCGGCGACCTCTAGCGGCTTGGGTGTAAATATTTTTTTAATACAATATATATCGAATTAAAGCCATTTGTTGCCTGTCGATTGCCGCTCAGTGGTTCTCGAGTTACACGCCGATATGTGAGGCGTGCGCCAGCAGACTTAAATTTTTTTCGAATACCACTCCTGACGCTCTAGCTCCGTCAATCATTTGGCGACCTTGAAAATTATTGGACAGGGTTGTAACCAATGAGTGTGGCTTTCCAATGATACCCCACGTGGAGATGAGCGAATCGGGGATCTAGGTGAAAAGTCACAAGCGGAAACCGGAAGTAAAAAATGCGCCGAATGCATTGGAGTCTATGAGAAAATGGAAACCTGCAGACCTTTTTTATTTTCTCGCATTTGACCAAAATCGCTCTATATGACTAATTTCTGAACGGATTCTTTTTTCAGCCATACCATTTTTTGGGGATATTACAACTACTACAGAAAAACGTGAGTAACACGTTTTTCTACAACTCAAGTTCAGACATATGTTACTCGATTTCATTAGAGACCAGGCTCATGCATGTGCTATAAGTATAAAGTATAGTATTTTGGTTTGCAAACAAGTATGCAGTCCTCAAGTTCAAGTAAAGAAATTGCCACTTTTGGGGGCACCAGTTAAAAGTAGGGCTGTCAACGAATATTCTATATTCGAATTGTAAAAATTGATATTCGAATTGTGTGATTTGTTTTATTTAAATTTTTTTATCAAATTATAATTTTTTATTAAACAAGACCACACAATACAGTAATAACAACAATAAACAGGACTTCACAGGGCATAGTAACAACAACAATAACGACAACGGAAATAACAAACAATAAAACAAAACATAGAAATGAAATTGTTACCACAGACACCAAATTATTATATATATAATTTTTTTTTAAATATGCCCAACCATAGATATTCAAATATAATCTAATATCATCCTGTAATATCTTGCCAATTTTGACGGCCCTAGTTAAAAGGGGGACGCACATATAGAATTTGTTGGAATTCCTACATCGTTCACCTGGTGTGGATGTAAATGTAAATACCCTCAAATTAAAGTCTGCACTTAAAGCATCTTGATTGTTTAATTTCAAATCCATTGTGGTGGTGTACAGAGCCAAAATGATGAATTGTGTTGATGTCCAACTATCTATAGACCAGACTGTATACTGTGAATTAATTTCTCCAGACATCTCTTGGCAGAGCCTGAGGTGTGACCAGCAGTTGCAATCTGTTCTTTATACCCACTAAACTCCATCAGGAAAAACTAATAAAAAAATGTAAACAAAGTACAATGCCAAGAGGGGCTTTGTGTAGAGTTGCCTCTTTGACGGCATCACAGATTCTAGTAATTCTTAGTAGTTGTTGTTTTGTATCACATTTTTCTTTCATTTCAGTTTTCCTCCCTGTGCCTCGGCGAGGGGCCCCACCCGGATGCTGCATTATTTTATAGTTTTTTTGTGTTTTTAATAATAAAATTTTTGTACAATAAGATGTACTTGTGTTTAATAAGTTGTTTTATTCAGAAGTTAACACAAATAAATAATATTACCAGTACAGTACAGTATCTAGCACACTCTCGGGAGCAAAACAGAAAGAATCATTTCAAACTTGAACTATGTGACATGGCTTGAATCAACTGCTCCAGTGGAGTTGCTCAGTGGCCAATGGTGTCAACTGTGGTTGTACTGGGCAGCTCCCAGGTGTGAATGGAACTGTGAATGTGAAGCAGGGCGTTCCTGAAAAAGAGCATCTGTGCTCAGCGAACCTACCCTGGGTAAATAAAGGTAAAAAAAAAAAATCTTTTTTTAGATTAATGCGTTAATTATATTATCGCGCGATACTAGTATAGCGTTAACGCAGCACGTTAACGCCGTTAACGGCCCAGCTCTAATTTTTTTACATCTCTCCTAACATCTGATTTGTCCTTTTGCCACCCCACCCACCTGGTGCTCCCAAGCATGTTAAAGGTGGTATATGACATCCATCATCTAGGTGTTGTACTAGAGCACCAGCATGTCATTTATCCAATCGGGTGCATTCCAAGTGGGGAAACTATGTGGGGAACAATTTTGTATGATCAATACCATTTTCTTGGGAAAAGCAATACTCTTATTTCATACTTTTCTAAAAGTTCTAAGATGTATGTCGCGGGTATGTGTGTCTGTATGTGTGTTGATGTACCTGCGGGACCCTGAGAGGAGGACGTGCCCAGTGATGGTCCTGATGAGGACCTAGATGCTTACCTGGCCGGTTTAACAGGCAAGTGTAATTCCGACTGTTGTGTACTGCACCATGCTGTCCCTTCTTCCCTCTTAGATGAGGTCCATGGAGTCCCGGTGGGAGCGTGGGGAGCCGTCCTGTGGGGATGGTGATATGTGCAGAGGGGGGGGGGGGGGGGGGGCAGAGGAGAGGAGAGGAGAGAGAACCTAAATGTGGTCCCTCTTTCTTACGCAGACGGGGTGTGCCGCAGGAGATGGATCGGCTGGCTGGTGTGGAGGGGCGGTGCCCGGAAGGACGGGGCGCTGTTGAAAGGAGGATTCGTGTTTGGCAGTAGGCAGAACGGAGACTGACGACACCAGGAATGCGGAACTGCGGAGATACGAGGACACGCTACCCTTCTCTCGTGCCTTTTTCCACGGAAGACACTTACTGTTCCAAGACTGCTGCGTTCACTTTCTCTTGGTTTCGCTCCACTCGTTCCCCAGAGAGAGAGACATTGTAGCCACGCTACACTCCAAACTGACATTAGAATTGAGAGCACCGCGTGCTGAAACGCTGCTACTATTAACACAGGCCCGCTCGTTGGAGAGCAGTACAAGGGGCGGCCATTTGACTAACAAATGAACGTAGGAGCTCGACGTGTGTAATTAACTGTGCTATTTCCTTGCCGCCAGGAGGACACTACCGCATTACCCTGGTCTGCTCTGTACTAAGAAGTACCCTATTCCCCGGTCCCAGTCGGAACGCTTTTCAGCCGTGGGGGAGAGGGAGGGGGGGAGAGACCCTCCCCGCCCACGCGCCTCCGGGCCGCGTTATATCCTTTTTGTCGTATCGTCTACCAACTATGACCAGCGCTTTTCACTGCCCCAACCTAGGCTAGGATGTGGGAGGAACATTCTGGCCCCAGACCTAAACCTCGTAGTACCCTAGACATGCCCCCTTATCTTTGCTGTGTGCCACCAGTGTGTATTGTTCTTTTTTTTTGATCCACTTTTTCTCCCATTTTTCTATATTTTCTCCCATCCCAATTTCGTATCATCCAATTCAACCCTCCCCTGTCACGAACGCTGTTTCTTGCCTCCCACAAGCCGGCTGCAATGTGGACTAAGTCATACATAGCACAAGTCCCCTCCGGTACTTGAGGTAACAGCAGTCGCATCTTTTCACCTGCGCAGCTCGATCTCTGTGTCGAGGAGTAACGCGTGGGAGGCTCACGCTGCCCCCGACACTTCCTGATTCTACTGCGCAGGCGCACCAACCGACTTGTAGGAGTCGCTTGTTCACAACGCCCGATCCCCACCCTTCAGTTTCCCTCCCCGTAATACGGCCAATGTGTATTACTGCGGACGACCAGCTAAACTGAAAACAATGTGGAGAGCTGGATTCGAACACGCGAATCCTAGCGTCTCCACACTGGTGGCGAGTGCCTTGCCCACTACACCACCTAGCCGCCCTTCAGTGTGTATTGTTCTTAATAGTACTTGATTATGTGCTGTGACTCCCTGAGACCAGATGTGTGGTATTTATATTCTCAGGCTATGTTTGTAGTGGATTAGTTCGTGACCATTTCCAGAATCAGCACCATTTCCCACGTGTGCAGTGCTTCAGGGGGAGAACAGATAGTGGGGGTGGGAGTAGCAGCTTGGGGTTGGCCTACAGTGCAGAGAAGCGCTTCCTCTTTTATTCACCCTAGGCCTACGGGCACTGGTCTCTTAGATTAGGTTAGTTAGTAGTCATTTATCTAGCTTTATGAACTTGTATGCTATATATATATTTCCTGTAATTTCTTATTGTTTCTTAAACATTCTCCTGTGTCTGTTTGTGGTCTTGGGGAAGTTCATGTGTGGTAGGTCAGCTGAGCCCTTTGGGAAGTGTATCCGTGTGTTTGCACACTTTAACCCTAGATCTGGATACTTCCCATGGGGGTCTGGTGACGTGTATTATTTACAGATTTCTTTTATATGTATTATGTAGAAAAACTCTACATAAAATGTTATCTATAGCACCTTTTTAATTATGTGTATATTCTGGGCCCCCTTTAGATGTGGGTCTGGTGGTTGTGGGCTTGGACTGGTGGGGGCTGTGGTTCGGGGTCTCTGCGGGTCGAGGCATTAAAGAGGCGTGATGCTTTGGCTCGTGGGGGCGCCGGACTGCGGATCCCCCGGGGTCGGGGTTCGCGGCTGCCGGGCCTGTAGATGGAGGGGGCTCAGGAAAGTCATTATGTTTGTGTTCTGGGCCCCTTTTGATTGTGTCACAGGCTAGGGGGGGGGGGGGCCCTTGGTTCAGGCCCTCGGCGGGTCGGGTGTTAAAGAGGCATGATGCTCTGGCTCGCCGGGGTACCGGACTTGGGGCTCTCGAGGGTTGGGGGTTGTGGCTGTGATGGGTGGTGAGGGAGGGGGCTTAAACAAAGTTGACATTCTGGCTGCGTCAGAGACTCATTTGGATAGTAATTTCGATGACTCTGAAGTGAATGGGGATGGCTTTTCTATATACAGAAGAGACAGAAATAGGTTTTGGAAGTGTTCACGAATCTTATTCGAGAACACTTTCCTGCAAAACAACTAAATGATCTTATGGATAATGACACTGAGGCAATATGGCTTCTGGTGCAACTACCCCACCTGAAGCCCATACATGGCTGTCGCTACAGAGCCCCTAGCTCTAATATACAGTACTTACACGGTTTGTGTGGAATGTTGGATAAGGTTACTGAAGAGAATAGAGAAATGTATTTGCTGGGTGATTTAAATGTGGACTGGTTGTTGTTAATCAGACTGGAGCCCAGTCCTCGAGATGCATTGATGACATATATACTAATACTCCTGCTATGTGTTCTAAACCAGTGTCCATCCCAGTTGGTTTCAGTGATCATAATCTTATTGCTGTCACAACAAGGACTACACAGATACCTAAGGCCAGGGCCAAGATTGTTTGTTCCAGATCATACAAAGGATTCAATGAGGCTTTTTCCTTTTTAACTTGATAACATGCAATGGGCCGATATATGTACTGTTAATGATGCAGAACTTCAAATGTTTATGGATGGTTTTATGAACATTGTTAATCGACATGCTCTAAAGAAATGTACTGCGAAAGCTTAAAGTGCTCCTATAGACGCTTCATTCAAAGAACTGACGAAGCTAAGAAGGTTGCTGTGCTATCGAGCTCTTATGATGATATACAATGCTACAACAGACTAAGAAACCAGGTCACCAAAAAAAACAGACAAAAACAGAAGATTTATTATCAACAGAGAATAACAGATTGTGGTCATGACAGTAAAAAAATTGTGGAATGTTCTAAATGAAATTATGGGCAAAAGGAATGGACAGACTTCTTTTGTTGAAGTGGGTAGGTCGGTTTGTAGGCAGGTGGGTGGGTGGTTATGTATTATTATGTACGCAGTATATCCATGTATGTACTGTGTGTATGTTTGTATTCACACATATCTTTTGAATGTATTACTGGTATTTTTTAAATAATATGTATATTTTTGTATGTTTGATTTTACAAAACGGGACATTTTGTAAAATCACCCTACACAATATGGTTATTGTGTATTTGGGTATGGAAGGTCTGACATTGGAGGAGGTGGTTAGGGAATTGAATAAGGGGGCAGCGGGTGACCAAGGAGTACAGAGTCAGGCAGCAGGGGGCAAGGAGTGTCTCGCAGAGGGGGGCTCAATTGGGAAGTAGCAGCATTAGTTGCACTCCATGAAGGTGAGGGGAATTGGATTTTGTAGGAGGTAAAGGATACCAGTAGATGGCGGCACATACCCTAACAAG
The DNA here is from genome assembly GCF_963971535.1 of Notolepis coatsorum. Lineage (NCBI taxonomy): Eukaryota > Metazoa > Chordata > Actinopteri > Aulopiformes > Paralepididae > Notolepis > Notolepis coatsorum. The sequence continues at coordinate 200,954,215 of NC_140167.1, read as the reverse complement.
TGGTCGGCCGCCGTTAAACCTCAATAAGAAGAAGAAGAAGGTCTCTCTCTTTGGTAGAGCTCTCTGTGTCTTTGGTAGTAACTATCTGTCTCTTGGTATAGAGCTGTGGCTCTTAGGTATCTTTTGGTAATAGAGCTGTGGCTCTTAGGTATATTCTGGGGTCTACATTTTGCATCACATAGGTGCCCTGATGTTAGAGACACCAGCTTAGAGTGAGCACCACCACCTGTACTTCTGGGCGCTTGACGCCTGTAAATGGGGGGGGGGGGGGGGGGGTCTTTTCCTTTTGTGTATTGATTTGGTGCCACTGGTAGTCCTCCTTGCTCTCTGTCTTGCTGTGTTTTTGTAAATAAATATTGTTATTTTGGCAAACTGTTTCCTGGTTTTGTGTCACTACACCCTCACCTACCATGTCTGTGGCCTTGTGTTGCGTCCCCTTACTGGGGTGCGTAACATAGACTATGACCTTTTAATTAACAAACTCACCTATGGCTTGGGACACTGTTTTATGGATTAGGAGCTACCTGTCATCAAGGTCACAGAGATGTTATTTCAAGGGCACGTTATCAGTCTTATCGTCTTAGAGTAGACGACAGAGTACAGCAACTTGCAATGTGGTCTACAAGATACACTATACAACTATGGTACCCATGTACATGTCAAAATACTTCCCAAAGGTCAGTGAATACCACGACCACAACACCAGAGGGAGCTGAACAAATCATGTTAAACCCAGATTCGGCTGAAACAAGGGACTAAACACGTTTCACAATTATGCCACATGTGGAACACCCTACCCACAGCTGTTAAGGAATGTGAATCCCTACCCACATTCAAAACCGCTCTTAACACTTTCAGTGCCATGGGTCCGGTGCCCCAGAACCCCGTTGCGTGCCAACGCCCACTTCAATGATAGAGCTCTCATATTTGCGAACGCATAAACTATATCTTAAATTATGGATATGTGTATAATATGGCCGTCGCTTATCAATGACTTGTTTGCAGTCAACATTGTCAAAACGGATTGTTTTTTAATCAGTTCATTTCCGTTTTATACCATTTTGAAAAACTCGTTTTTTTTAAGTTTCAGGAAAATATAAAGATTCTGTGATAATCGCCCTTTAGTGGAATACACTGGAATACACAAAAAAACATTGTCATTTTTCGGCCTATTTATGAATTGTTTTCAAATAAACGCTAGATTATCGATAGTATATGTGTACTTATGCACGCTATAGAAGCGGGCTGAAAAATAGATTATCCATTTCCTGATCAGCACACACACACACACGCACACACACATAGGGCCCACGTTGATATATAGGTGAAAAAAGCTCTGATTATCCCAAGACTAGTCAAATAGATTCCTTACCTCAGATCAGATGTTCTCCAAAAAGATTATTCCAATTCCTGATCGCCATTCCAAATATCGATCGTATTTATTGATCCAACGCTGGGTGGTCGAAACACCGATTCCACGCAGTTCTGATGGTCCACAATGAATCCGATCAGCTCGAGTTACATGCCTGAGAAGTAAAATGTGGAAGCAGGACTTTTTTTCCGCCATGCGTTTCATTCAATCCAATCCAAAGGGGTGCAGTACCATCCGGAGAGACGATAGGGGGCGGTATTTTCCCAATGGAGCTCAGAGAGAATTCCAGTGGTAACGTGAGGCTAGATTGATGAAATATGAATGGAAATCGGCGCTAATAAAAAAAACAAGATCTCTTGTCGTTGGCACTGAACGGTTGGCATGAACTAACGAGAAATCTCGTCGTTGGCACTCAAAGTGTTAAAGAGCACCTACGGGAGACTGCAATTTGAAACTGGCCACCGTAAATGTCCAAACCCCCCACCCCCTCCTATTAGACAGTCTCCTCCCCACCGTATGTATATATTCTCTCCCCACCGTATGTATATTTCTCTCCCCCCCCCCACCCCTCCTAATGTACAGTCTCCTCCCCACCGTATGTATATTTCTCTCCCCCCCCACCCCTCCTAATGTACAGTCTCCTCCCCACCGTATGTATATTTCTCTCCCCCCCCACCCCTCCTAATGTACAGTCTCCTCCCCACCGTATGTATATATTCTCTCCCCACCGCATGTATATTTCTCTCCCACCCACCCACCCCCTCCTAATGTACAGTCTCCTCCCCATCATATGTATACTCTCTGTCAGGATCTATGGTAACAGTACTGTATATTTGCATATTGTATATGTCACAAATGTAACGGTACTATATACCTGTAAGTGCATGTTTAAGTTAAAAAGACAGGAAGTTGACTTCGAGAATTCATTTTCTCCCCCGCTCTCTCCTCCGTGAGTAACGTAACGCGGAAGTGCAGTGGTCTCTATAGGGAACTACATATCCCACAATCCTAGAGAAATTACGTCGAAAACGTCACCGACTAAACAACAACGCCGCAGCCTCTCGCGCGTGTGTGACAGAGAGAGGCAACAAGATGTCAGCGCCCATGGAGATAGTTGTGAGTGCGGATTCTGGTGCTCAACTGTGGAACTGTGCCGTGTTCGACCTGCATTCGGGTACAAATGTGTTATCTTATCGAGGAGGAAACACTTCCCCGAGGACACTCACCATCTTGAACGGCGAGTACATCCTCGGAGCTCAGCTCGGGAAGAACTTCATCAACGTGTGGGAGATCCAGAGAAAGGTATGGCTGCTGCTGCAGTCACCATCACTAGACCCGCTGTCCTGCAGCATGTGTCGGTCTCTACTCGGCCTGTGCCTACATCTGTATTCTGGCTATTTTCACCAAAGCTCGCTGTTGGAGCTACAGTATTTTGTATATATAAGTATAGTATATTGAGCTGTACTGTACCCATTCTGCAATCTGTTAATAAAGTTTTCATTCAATCAATCAGTAGCTGACTACACTGTTCCCCTCTGAAAGGAACTGTTAAACCACTGTTCTGTTTTTTTTTTTTTTTTTTTTTAGTTTATTTGAAAATTATTAAAATACATTACATGTTACAACAAGTCATGCATCCTAAAATTATCAAGGATAGCACAAAAAAGTCAGACTTATTTCCATTGTGGTCCTTGGTCTCAGCAGCACATGGTATTTACATAAACATGTATTACACATATTATCATCAGCCTACAGTATATTGCTAAACATATAATTAAAAAGTAAAATACAACATTATTATTAAAATATGTACAAAATTTACAGACACACTAAAACTAGTAAACTACACTACATTAAAACTAGAACCTTCCTTAATTACTCTGGGACATTTTCTAGGAGCCATTTCCTAACGTTCACCTTGAAACTATACAGGTTCAAGATCTGTTTGGTGGTCAAAGGCAACTCATTCCACTCCTGTGCTCCTTTGTGAGCAAATGTAAGTGTCGTGGTGGAAACGGAGCCTGGTGATGCAGCACGTGTGCAATGCAAATTATTAAAACGTCAAGAGGCAAGTGGTGAATATTGGTTCCGTTTTCGAAAAGTAGATTCTTTATCGTGCTTTTTAAGGCCTAAACGATTGCCCCTACTGGACTGTGTTTAAGCCCACTGACAACCTGCAAGGGGCAAGTTTCTCAATACTAATATCAAGTTTCAAGTTTTGTTTTATTTGTCATAGTGAAATGCTTGGTTCTGTATGAGCCCCCCTGAGAATGAATGAATACAGTAAAAACAATCAAAAGAATATAGTCCAAACACTAAAGTACAACCTAAAGTACAAAATGAAGTACAAAATCCAAACTTAAAATCATGCAAAAATTAGGAATGGATGTAGTGCAAATCTTTTTGTAATAAATAGATGTATGTGTGTGCAATGCATGTAGAGTGGGTGGGTTAGTGTTGCAGCAGCCTGATGGCCTAGAAGCTCCTTTTGAGTCTCTGTGCTGGCCATGAGACTCTGTAGCGCTTGCCTGACCGCAATGAGGCAGTTGTTTGGGTGACTAGAGTCTTTGATTATTCTCTTAGCCTTGGCCCTGTAACACCTGGTGTAAATGTCCTGGAGAGTGGGAAGCCCACGTCCAATTGTGTGTTTGGCTGATCGAGCCACTCTCTGCAGTCTGCTGCGGTCGTGTGCGGTGCTATTCCCAAACCAGGAGGTGATGTTTGTTCAGTGAGGTTTTGCTACTGTATACAGTACACAATTAGAAATGAAGGGAAACACCATACATTTTTTTTTAATCTATTTTTTCTCCCCCTATTTTCCCGTATTTTTCACCCATCCCAATTTAGTCGTTATGCTAATTCCCTTCCTGGTCTTTGCACACTTTTGCCCCCTACTGTCGGCCTGGGGAGGGAGAAGACTACCACATGCCTTCCTCCGATACATGTGGAGTCAGCCAGCCGCTTCTTTTCACCTGACAGCGAGGACTCTCATTGGGGGGAGCGTAACGCGTGGGAGGATCACACTATCTCCCCCAGATCCCTTCGCTGCTGAACAGGCGCCCCGACCGACCAGTTTACAACGACCAGGACACATACCCCGCCGGCTTCCCACCCGCTAACACCGCCAATTGTGTTAGTAGGGACGACTGACCAAGACGGAGCCACCGCTGACAGCTGGATTAGATCCCAGAGTCTCTGCGGTGGCAGGCGAGCGCTTAGTCCGCTGCGCTACCCAGCCGCCCTAAATGTTAGCGACATTCTATGTAAACAAACACGCATGTAAACGCCAATATCGAGGTCCATAAAATGGGCAGGTCCGAGTTCATGTCCATATATCATATAATGGTAGAAAAAGGGTAACCACTGCGCTCAGACAGGTGCGTAGTCCAATATTAATTATGCAAAAAAGGGAGGTAGGGACCGCACTCTGAATATCGTTGTTTTTATTTTCAAAGGACACAAAACGTTTTCAGCCATCCGGCCTTCATCAGTGTGTGGCCGGATGAAGGCCGGATGGCTGAAAACGTTTTGTGTCCTTTGAAAATAAAAACAACGATATTCAGAGTGCGGTCCCTACCTCCCTTTTTTGCATATATCATATAATACAAGTCCATGATGGTGATTATTGCGTCAGGCCTAGCGCCTTTCAAGTGTAAGTAGATCGAAGCTGACCTTTTTCAAAGGTCACAGTGAGGCTGCCGTTCTGGGGCTGTTACGATGAGTGCCAAGTGGCTGAGCACAGGTCCACCAGAGCTTCCGTTCAGCACCACAGACGGCAGACTGGGAACTGTGTGGCTCTGGTTGTCGCTGTCGGTGCTGAACAGACAGCTAGCAGTGCTTCAAGGGGACCAACTACCAAGGGAGCACTGCTCCCAGTCTGAAGAGTCTGTGACTTTTTTTTGTTCCTGTTCCTGTCTTGTATTGTATGAGTGCTGTGCAACTAATTGTAAATTCAGATTATTATAATAAATATTATAAATATTTTTTTCCTGTTGTACCGAACTCGTACAGAACCGTGACCCTAAAAGCGAGGTACATACCGAACCGTGGCTTCTGTGTACCGTTACAAACGTACACCCCTACCAGCTAGTCGTTAGTGTGTATGTTGCATAGCAACCGCCTTGCAGTGCAGGCAGCCAGGAGTAGGGCTGCACGATTTTGGGAAATAATCTAATTGCGATTTTTCTGACAGATATTGCGATTGCGATTATAATATTTTTTTTTAAGCAGCCCCACAGAGGTTTCTTGTAAAATGCGGCTTGCATCTGGCCTACGCGGTGGGTCTTTTCAGGACACCGAGCCTGAAAATGTTTCTTTTTACCTGGGAATCGATACCGGTACCCAACGGTACCTTTTATTCTGTACTTTACTCTCCCTCTCTGAAGTCTAAACTTCACAACACACAATCTGAAACCCCTTACCTCCCTCTCCCAAACCGATCTTGTATCTCAATGGGACTTCCTGGTTAAATAAATGGAAAAAAAAAATAATTGCGATTTGATAATTGCATCATTCCAAATCGCGATTTCGTTTTAAAATAGATTAATGGTGCAGCCCTAGCCAGGAGGGTCTATTTGATTTTGAACATTATTATTTACTAATAAACATTTACTAATAATAACATAAACATTTCAATTGAGGTGTGTCTTACCTTCATATTGCCATAGCCTACTTGGTAACTGTTTTATAAAAGCAATAGCTCACTTCAGGCCATGGCATGACATATGGTTATTATATCACAACTACACCCCTTAGCTGTGATATAATATAAGTATAACCATGGCCTGTCGTGAGCTATTGCTTAAATACCCTGTACAGGGGAGGAAACTAACTTTTTGGCTTACCAGCCAACTGGCGGGTATCTGATTTTTTTTACCAGCCAAATAGATTTTTTACCAGACAAAAAAAATCGCTAATTGTGATAATTACTTTTTTGTACGTCTTCGTCTAAATTGATTTTCAATCATAGTAAATTAATCACACTGTCTCTACTCTTCAAAATATTACATCATTAAATCACATATTAACATGAAAGAGGGAACTATTCTGGACTGGGTTGGGCTGAACTGGGCAGTGAAAGATGCTGGGTTGGGCTGGTCTAGGTTATACTGAATGATGAATTGAAAATGAATTGAAAATGGGGGACCCTGATGTAAACAAGACGAAAGTCTTTCTCTGGTCTGCATCCCCTTAACAATTGCATGTATTGAGCCGTACTGTACTGTACCCATTCTGCAATCTGTTAAATAAAGTTTTCATTCATCACAGCTCAACTACTAGGAATGTGTGTCTGACTCTTAAGTGCAGGAAATATTCATCAGAAAGGGGGGACATGATGGAGGGAATGGAAAGAGCAGGTTTGACAGGAGCAGGGTTGAAGGGATTGATTGATTGAAAAGTTTCTTAACAGATTGCAGAATGGGTACAGTACAGTTCAATACATACAATTGTTAAGGGGATGCAGACCAGAGAAAGACTTTCGTCTTGTTTACATCAGGGTCCCCCATTTTTAATTCATCATAACATATTGGAGTGTGGAGGAAGTGGACAAGGCATTAAGCAAACAGGACTGAAATGGGGGACCCTGATGTAAACAAGACTAAAGTCCTTCTCTGGTCTGCATCCCCTTAACAATTGTGTGTATTGAGCTGTACTGTATTGTACCCATTCTGCAATCTGTTAATAAAGTTTTCAATCAATCAATCAATACTGGGTTGGGCAGTGAAAGAACCAAGCATTTCACTGTAATGTAATAGCTAAATAAAACAACTTGAACTTGACTTGTTACATTTGCACTCTGGTTGTATGCCAAATGTATTCTGGTTGTACTGTACTTGTGCTGTAAGATGACAATACATTGGAACCGAATCGACAACGCTAGGGGTTCAGCAGGTGTGTTCTGAATGCCAAATATGACAACATCACCGTTGTGAAGGGCATATGGGCGAGTGGTGATATGCTGGGAAACCCGGTAATAATAAAATGTCACTCGGCTGCATTTAAGCAAAGCCGCTCAGTATAGTCGTCCACTATGTTGAATGCGCGTTATGGTAGCTTGTTACATGCTAGGTAGCTAGCCGGCTAATGCTGGTTGACTGTCATTCTCATCCGACTCGAAGGAGACGCGTCGCGTGCTGTTGTTCGCCCCCATGTCAGACCGCACCGATATCCGAAAGCGACGACTCTACATGCAATTATTTTCATCCACTCATGTGTTTTTGTAAGTTTGTCTACGTTGTCAAGCCGGCTGCCGGTGGCAGGAGTTAGTAGGTCTGCGCGCAGTGGTATGTCCACTTCCCCTAGATGGGCGTCATCTTCTAGAAAACGAGTGTTCATTGGAGGAGCTTAGAGCGCATCTGTACAACGATGATGTTCATTGGTTATGGTCTGATTATTATGTGGCGCAAATGGGAGGAATCAAGGGGGGAGTCAGAGTTCGGTTTGTGTCAGTGAGCGAATCAGCAGATTGCAGAATGATTTTTTTGTTTTGTTTTGTAATTACTAGTACTCGCCAGACTGGCGAGTGCTCTTCATGAATTACTCGCCAAACGTAAAAAATACTCGCAATTGGCGAGTAAAGTGGCCTAATTTCCTCCCCTGACCCTGTACCTAATGATGCCACGCTCCTGCACAAGTGTGGAAAGAGTCCCACACCTCTCGGTCTAAGACAGTTTCATTCTTTTAAGACGCAAGCAGACCCACTCTTGAATTGTTAAAGTTTAGTGGCTTTCCATTCTTCTTATGCAGCAAAAACAGATTATTTTAAGCGTGAACTATGTCTAAAGCTCAAAAGGCAGATGAGTCCTAAGTGGTCCATATTTCCTTATTGATGGGTTTTAATTACAAAAGATATCAAAGGAATTGATAAGAAATAAGGAGGACACAGATGTGTGGAAATTAGGGGTGGGGGAAAAATCGATACATAGTAGTATCGCGATACTTTGCGTGGCGATACTGTATCGATACAGGGACGCCAAGTATCGATATTTAATTATTCATAAAAAATAAAAATAACGTTTTTTTTTGTTTTTTTGTATAAGGAAGTTGCATTGTTCATTTCAATACCTGTAATAGTACAGTAGTCCACACACACATGTGCATTCAATTAAGTTGGAATATGACTGTAATACCAACAGTTCAGTTTGTCAGGTACATGCAACACAGACTACAGTATTTACATCTGTCTGCTTGAGAAAATACCATGTTCTGCAATAAAAATGATTGAAGTGAGATGAACAGACTGAACTTTATTTTATTAGATAAAACATGTTGACAAAGTTTTACTTTGCAGTTGAAAAAAGGTAATAAATTATTTTTTATTTCTTTTTTCTTTTTTTCGTAATACTCAGCGTATCGCGATATATATTTAGTATTGCGATACTATCGTATCGTGACGCAAGTATTGCGATAGTATCGTGAGGTCTCTGGCGATTCCCACCCCTAGTGGAAATGAGGTGGATCTGTCCCCTTAGTTTTTTTTTTTTAACTTTATTTTTTATCGCTTTTCTGGTCAAGCATGACCGACAGAAACAGGTTGAAATGGGATGTAGAGCAGGGGAAGACATTCTGAGAAATGACGGCGGGTCCGGGAATCGAACTCGTGTCCCCCAGATCCGTGACGAGCACGGTTTTCCCCGACGCAGAAATAGCGCCGAGATATGCGGTGAGCTACGGGAGCTCCCACTGTCCCCTTAGTTTTTATGGGTCTTGGGTCTTGGGGGAGGGGCTGGTGGCTTCCCAGATGGAGCTCTGTGGCCTGACATGGTTCTACTTTTCTTCTTCCTCAAGGATCAGTTGCAGCAGAAGATCTTATGCCCAGGAATTGTGACCTGTCTGACGGCCTCTCCCAACGGCCTGTACCTGGTCGCCGGCATCGCCGAGGCAATTTACTTATGGGAGGTGAGTCATTTGCTCTGACGTTTTAAGGAAACATCGGTGCTCTGTTCATACTAGGTCATTTCATAGTTATGAATAGTTATGAGTGGTTATGATTATGAATGCCATGTCGATCATCGCATGCTGTTGGGGATAGAACGTTGCCTCATCTAATCTTGTGTAAACCATCTCCCGCGGGATCAATAAAGGAATATCTTATCTCATCTTATAATCCAACAAGCATGCTCTACTCCTGTATGTCGTCTGCGAGGCTTATTGCTTCTTCCATAGCTGCCGGCCATCTTGCAGAAAACAATAGTAATTATGAGCTACTAGTAACACCCATTGCAGTCCTGGTATGCAGAGAGGCTGATTGTATGCCCATTATGCTAGACTTGTTTTTGTGAAGACCCAACGGTCCTAATTTCAACAAAAAGGGCTGCGGACCGTTGCTCTTTGTTAAACCGGTTGGGACCGTTGGAGCTGCTGGTCGCAGGCTGTGGGGTGGACATGTTTTCACGTTGTTTGATGTTCCCTTCCCTAATGTATGCTGCATGTTAATGTTGGCCAAAGGCAAATCGTGAATTCTACACTGAATCACACTACTGATTTACATAGGCCTAGATCCCACATCCCTAGGGCCTAGATCCAAGAGATGTATTCGTCACATACACACACAAGACATGTAGTGAAATGAAGGTGGCCATGCCCGCCTTGATTGTGCAAAAAATACAAATAATAATAGAATAAAATAGAATAGATATAGATAGAGCTGCCGCGATTACCGCATTACCGCGGTATCGCTGTTACATCACGCCCACCGCAGAGTTTAGCTGAATACCGCATCACCGCTGTTTTTTATAATAATACTCTCAACCAAAGTCGATTCTGCCAATTACGTCACACCACTTGCACCCGCCTCTGCTGTTACCACCAATCGGCAAGCGCGTATTCGTTTTTTACTTCCTGACTGTCAGCCATTGATCAGAGCTCACAACACGGCTAATAACGTTAGCTCCCCGCCGGAGTTGATTACCATCGCTCCTCAGGAGTACTAAACGAGGCATAATGATTTTACTGCAACAAATGTTATAATAAAAGCCCTTCGTTCTATACACTTGTCTGATTGAAAACTTTATTAACAGACTACTGCAGAATGGGCACAACTCAGCAGCACGCTCTGAGCAAAGGAAGGAACTGAGATATGAATCGAGTAATGCTTGCCTTGCTATGGTCCGGTAAATACGCTGATGTTATTGAACGTGTAACTATATAACGTTAATGCCACAAAACGAAGGCCTTTGTTAACACTTTGGCTGCCGGAAAACGCCTAAACACGTCATTCCCGGCCATGCTCAAGTTGCCGAAGACGCTTTACAGCGTCTTTAATATCAATATTTCAAAAATGAACAATACATATAGAACTTCGAATGGGCCCTAATAATGGCAATGTAGCAATAGAATTTAAAAAGTTATAGCCCTGCAAAGAAGGGGACTTTCTCTATAGACAAATAGAGCCGGCAACCTACGGTTGATAATGAATTTAACCCATGGCAGCCAAAGTGTTAATCATAAGTAGTAACTTTATAATAATAATAAGAAGAAGAAAGGGTCGGGGGGGGGTAACCGCCGGGCGTGCCGCTACCACCCCTGCCCGCGACACCGAGTGAACGGCGCACGACCAGAGGGGAGACTTCGAATCCGTGTTTCACTTTCAATAACGAATGCGTGCTTGCCGAATCCCAAACAATATTCATGCTGCAAAGTCATCCTCTAAAGATCGATAGACATTTAGTCTAAAGAGTAGACTACTAAAAAAATAAAAATAAAAATGCATTCAAACTTATTTTTTTTTTTCTTTGCGATAACCGCGGCGGTAGGAAATATTTCGCAAATTTGTGCGGTAAGGAAAACATCAATACCGCGGCAGCTCTAGATATAGATAATAGACATGATATAAGTACTAAGATAAAATACAATAAAATGCTAAGCTTACGAATTAAAGGTAATGAGTCCTATATACACTACTATACAATATACTATACAATATACAGTTATACTATATATAATAACTATACTATACTAGTTATACAAAAACATAGTTAAGTTTTTTAAAGTGACCTTTTCTTTTGTGTTTAAAGTGACCTGTAGTGTGTTTGTGTGTGAGAGTGCAGCGTGTGTGTGTTGTGTGTGTGTGCTTGTGTGTGTGTGTTCATGTGTGCTTGTGTGTGGAGAGATCAGTGTTCAGTGTTCAGTGTTCTGATGGCCTGGGGGAAGAAGCTGAGTCTGAGTCCTAAACACCACTGCTTCTTCCAGGTGTCCACTGGGAACCTGATGGCCATCCTGCACTGCCATTACCAGGACCTGACCTGCCTCCAGTTCACTGACGACAGCAGCCACTTCATCTCTGGAGGCAAAGACAACATCGCGTTGGTCTGGAGTCTAGCCAGGTACTGACCCGACAACGCCGTCGCTGATCTGACGCTCGTGTGATTCTGATTTTTTTTGGCAACGATCTAGTGGCAAACGATGTGTTGAGTGTTCTTTTTATTTCTCACCAGACTAATGAGATCCAGTTAGCATATATACCAACAGACGTCAATAGGTGTGATACTGAGAATAATTAAAACAAATTATTTATACTTAATTTATACAGGAAAGGGTAAACAAAAATGTGCATTTAAACTGTCCTGACTCAGTTACAAACTGTTTTTCAGCAGGTTCCTGTTCTGCAGCACATGACACAATAATTCCAATACAAAACAAATAGGCAGTTGTTGCACTACATACAATCATATAATCCTGACAAAGACATTGCATTATAGTCATTGTGGACAGCAAGGACAATCATGCATCATAGCAGTCAATACAAATCGACAGCATCAACAAGATTAAGACCTAGGAGAGAGTCTGATCAATGATTACAGATGTGTTCTAGCATCGGATGTTGTTTGTAGGCCTGTTTGAAACGTGAGATGGAGGTTATTGCTCTGATGTGGAATGGGATCTCGTTCCAAATGTTGGTGTTTGTGTGGAAAAATGATCTTAGTCCATAATTATTTTTGTAAGCTGGTACTGGAAAGAGTGGATGTGATATTGATCTGGTGAGGAGTTCTTGTCTTGTATTGTCTTGAGAGTAAAGCTGTTAAAGAGTAAAGAGTGTTGGAGAAGAGTTATTTCTGAGCATAAAATTAAGCATTACATCATGCAACGGAGTGTGTTATAGAAATTAGATCACGCCTATGGGTGGTTGTTAGGCCCGAGGCGCAGTCGTTAACACATTCGTTAACACATTCGTTAACACATTCCCGGCCAACCACGGACATGTCCGTGTTTCGGATCCAACGGTTGAGGGCCAACCACGGACATGTCCGTGGCAAGGTTGTTTTGGCTTTTATTCCATTGTGATATCCCACTCAATGTCACCCTGCGGCACTGCAGATTTACCCTACTCATGGAATTCGAAAAATTGCATTACCGGCCAGATCCTCGTAGGGGCGCTGTCTCGATAATGCAGTGTTCCCTGTGGCAGAACGGATGAAGTTTTCTTTTTCATCATGCAGTGAATTTTCCTGCTAGCCTGAAGCTATGCCTGTAGCATGTAGCTTGGAATACCTTTTGCGACGCCGAATTCAGTATGCAGTAAACTAAAGGAATATATCATCAGCCAATCGATTTAACGTTATTAGCTTAGCGCCTTGTAACTCGCCTTCCAGGAAATACCCCAGAACATTTTGCTATATAGTTCATATTCACAACGCTATAAAATGGGCATATTGAAGGGACGGTTTATAGTGTCAATTGACAATGAGAATGGACAGATAGCCATACTATAAAGTATATATTTAGCTCTACAAACAGCCTCACGCACAATGAAAGTTTGTTTTGATTTGCTGGCCGTATAGAGTGGGATTAGACGGATCCAAATGGCCCCGAATGTGTTAACAGTGTAGTTAGCGGTTGTTATTTGATTGATTGAAAATTTTATTAACAGTGAAATGACGGTGTCCTTTTGAAGGAGAGGGAGGTTCTACAACGAATGCCATCTAACAACACACTTCCCGCAATTTATATTTAGTTTCACAATGAGTCACGACCAACCAATTACATAATCCAACATTGTGTAAGCAACTAACACATTCCACGTGACTTTATCGTTTTTGAATGAGTCTTTATGACAATATCAATACATCCATTCATAAAGAATATTGTCTGCCATCTTGGTTTCATTAAAGAAAACACGAACGGCGGAGTGATTGGGAAAAAAAGTTATTCGGTTGTGGGCGGGTTCTGGGATCACGTGGAGTGTGTTATGAGAAATAACAATGTCTGAAAGAAGTGTTTCAGCGAGCCAATCAGAATCAAGAAATGTGCATGCCATTGTATAATAGAACTTAGTGGCTATATTTTTTGTGTAGTTCTGAAAAGCAGAGGAGTGTGAGGGTGCAGTACAGTGGTGAGTCCAGGGTGAAAATGTACCATGAATTTTATAAGCTCTATTGTACAGTCTTGTTATGGGTTCTGTAATTTACTTACATTTGATTAATGATGATTGATGAAGAACAATGATCTGTATAACCATGATGGTAGGAGCAACTGCTGGCTTATTCTGCGAAAAAATAACCATTGAACCGAAAGCGTGTGCACTTGCCCCAGCGGATACGTCTATTCCTTAAAAATCCTTGGCGCGTTGTCAATTACCCACATCAAATAACAGTCTGAACTCCATTCACGCATATGTTATCCATGTCAAAGGGAACAGCAGTGGCTCTTCTCTCCAGTAGATGGCGATGTAGGCCCTCTGTTGTTTGGACTGGGCTGCAGCGGCGGTGGGCTCTGTGTGGCCAGCAGGATAGTCGAGGAACAGAAGGTTCTCCTTTTGCAGCCAAAAATGTTTCTACAATCAAAATGGGTCACAAGCCTTTGTAGGCTTAAGGCTTGTCTCATTAGTGTCGGCACTAGGGGTGTAAAGGTACACGTATCCGTACCGAACCGAACCGTACCGTCTCAGTGTGTAACGTACCGTACCGAACGGCTCTGTAGTGCACCGGTATCGGTGTTCTCCCGTCAAGGATGTTTGTGTTGCAGGCAGCAGAGTTGTCACTGCACCACGAGAAGACGCATCAACAAATATATGTACTTTACTTCATCCCCTGACAGTTGCCGACATAAGTAATGACGGAAGAGATTTAGCCTCAAATCCTGAGGACCGCAAGTTTACCTGACAGGGAATCCACACTGGGCAGCAGTTTACCTGACAGGGAATACACACTGGGCAGCAGTTTACCTGACGGGGAATACACACTGGGCAGCAGTTTACCTGACAGGGAATACACACTGGGCAGCAGTTTACCTGACGGGGAATACACACTGGGCAGCAGTTTACCTGACAGGGAATCCACACTGGGCAGCAGTTTACCTGACGGGGAATACACACTGGGCAGCAGTTGATTGATTGCACTAAAATCACATACAATACTGATACACAACATGTACAGCCATCACATATAATATAAAACTGCAGAGGATTGAAACAGAATAAAATCTTGGTTTATTTCCATTGTGGTCCTCAAGGGGGGGGGGGGGGGCGGGATGACGAGTATGCACAAATAAGACATGCAAATAAAATCTTCAAGCTTTATAAATATGTAAATATGAATAAAAAAAATGCAATAAAACAAACAAACACAAAGACTACAGCACACCTGATATATCTTTATCCTGAGTGACTAAGCCATTTCTTCAAAGCCTGTTTAAAATTTCTATCTGAGTCAATACTTTTTATAGACACTGGCAGTTTATTCCACTCACAAGCTGCTGAGTACTGGAAGGTATTTTCCCCCATTGAGCTCTTGAATTTGCACAGTTTAATGTCTGTTAAACGGCCCCTGGTTGCATAGGAGCGGGTGTCCCTAAAGCACATACAATAATTTTATGATGAGGGGACCCTATTGTACATTATTTTATGGGTAAGGCCCAACTTAATTTGAATTACCCGTTTTTCCGGTGGGAGCCAGTTTAGTTGATTAAGTATAGCTACATCCAGGTGAGTGTGGGTAGGAAGCTTCATCACTACTACTCTAATAATTTTATTTTGGGCAGTCTGAAATAAATGTTTTATTCCCTGGGGTGTACTACTGTACCAGAAGGGGGCAGCATAGTCAAAATGACTCTGGATCAGGGCACCTGATAGTGTTGCACTATCCAACAGGTCAGACTTACGAGCCAGGAATTTGGTCTTCTGGCTTATTTTAGCGAGTGCTTTCAAGGCCATAGCCTCCCCTGTGAGGTGTTTGTCTAAGGTGCATCCTAAATACACTACAGAATCCTTACCAGGATCTTCAACCCTGGGGACTTTCGAGTTTACCTGACAGGGAATACACACTGGGCAGCAGTTTACCTGACAGGGAATCCACACTGGGCAGCAGTTTACCTGACAGGGAATACACACTGGGCAGCAGTTTACCTGACAGGGAATACACACTGGGCAGCAGTTTACCTGACAGGGAATACACACTGGGCAGCAGTTTACCTGACAGGGAATCCACACTGGGCAGCAGTTTACCTGACAGGGAATACACACTGGGCAGCAGTTTACCTGACAGGGAATACACACTGGGCAGCAGTTTACCTGACAGGGAATACACACTGGGCAGCAGTTTACCTGACAGGGAATCCACACTGGGCAGCAGTTTACCTGACAGGGAATACACTCTGGGCAGCAGTTTACCTGACAGGGAATACACTCTGGGCAGCAGTTTACCTGACAGGGAATACACACTGGGCAGCAGATTACCTGACAGGGAATACACACTGGGCAGCAGTTTACCTGACGGGGAATACACACTGGGCAGCAGTTTACCTGACGGGGAATACACACTGGGCAGCAGTTTACCTGACGGGGAATACACACTGGGCAGCAGTTTCAGGGAATACACACTGGGCAGCAGTTTACCTGACGGGGAATGTATTAGGCATGTCCCCGACTAAGGATTTATATAGTCTACTTTGATTGGCAAAAATTTGCAGATAGTCGACTGGTTTCTGGTTTCTATAAAAAAATAAAGCTGTGGGGGGTGCTTAATGTCTGAAGGAGTCGACTGAAGGCTTCTTGTCCTCTGCGAAAGCATGCAATTGGTCCACTGATGGATACATCTTGATATTTCATTAGATGTGCCTTTTTCAGTGCCTCTGTGCCCGTTTCTTAGGCAGTTAGCCTCTCTGGTATGCGCGCCATTAGCGTTAGCGACGCTTCTAGGCCTCTTTGCTTTTGGAAAGAATGATATATTTTTTTTAATATTATATATTTTTTTGCATTAGACTACGAGGTTGGCAGTCGACTACGGCTCCTTTCAATCAATTAGTCGACTATTCGACTAGTCGAGGTCAGCCCTAGAATGTACACTGGGCAGCAGTTTACCTGACATAGGGAATAAGATAAGATATTCCGTTAGGGATGCCCCGATCGATCGCCCAGCAATCGGTATCGGCCGATAATCAGTATAAATATGAGATCGGGGAATTCCGATAATGCGTCCTACTCGCCGATCGCGGAAACCGATCGATTATGCGCGCGAAAAACATGAAAAACATAACTGAAACAACTCTCAGCGCCGTTAGCGGAGTTGGAATGAGAGCGGAGAGCGAGTGTGTGAGAGAGAGAGAGCGTGTGTGTGTGTGTGTGTGCGACTCGAGTGTGAGAGAGCGTGCGTGTGCGAGCGAGCATGAGAGTAAGTTACTTACGAAGTGTAATAGGGAGGTGTAGTCTGACGTGACTTGTTGTTCCACCCGTATAGGGATTCATCATTGGGAAAATGGATTATCGGCTATTGTAACAATTCTGCTGCATGGAAATTGACAAGCTTCCATTTTTGCACGAAATGAGTTCCATTCTACAGTACCACTAACATTATTGTTTAAGCATTTTTTGTTGAAATAAAGGTAGTTATAAGGTTTAAAATTTGTCGTAAAAAAAGAACTACATTTACCAGTAGGCAGCCTGTTAGGCTGTCGCCTAATCCACGTCACGGCAAACTGATACCAAGCTAGCTAGCTAGCTAACGTTAACGTTACCCCGCTAAACATACTAGATGTTAGCAATGTCTACTGTCGTGAACCATTTTAAATTGGGGCATGTAGAGGAGTTTCGGGAACGAGTAAAATGTGCAGGTCCTCTTCTCAGACCTGTGGGGAAAAGCACTGCATGCATCATGCCGGCTAGCAAGCTAGCTAGCTACACGTCATGGCCCGCTGATACCACGATAGCTAACTAACGTTCTGTATCGTTAGTGGCTTAGCTTGGCATCACACTGCACTATCTCACGTACGTGCACGCGCACTGAATAAACCACAAATATACCTCTAATACCAATATTAGTCTGACCACACCCCTCATCAGCTTACCTTCATAAGCAGGTGTGTGGTCACCTGCTCTCCTCCTTCTCGCTTTCACCACAAGGAAGTGCCTCGGTAGTACCCCACTTGACGTGTCGTTGATAGTTGAAAAGAGTTGTGACTAGGTTTACATTGTGCCTAACCTTTTTCTTCTCTCACTTGTTTGTATAAGAAAAAGGTTTGGGTCATAATGTATTCCGCGGAGAGTAGACCCGCTAGACCTACTCTTCACCACGATTCTCCATTCCCGCCTCCGTCGTGCGTTCCGGTGCTGGGCTGTTGCCACTCTCGTGGTTGCTGACCCAGCCCGGGAGACTGCCGGTGGATAGTTTTCCTCACCGACGAGCCGAGGGTTCGGTGCCGTCGCTCCGGCGATGGCCTGATCTCGACTCTGGTTCCTCTGTTTCTGGGGAATCGCCCGTTGATGAACGGGGGATTGTCTTAGAGCCAGAGGATTTGCGACGAAAACGTTTTGCGTCTGCTCGCTCACGTCGTAACATGGTGGCGTGCAGACGCGAACGGCCTGGGTTTGGGGAATTGCTGGAGACCAGCGAGGCCGCGTCCGACTCTGGATTTCTGATGGAAACTGAAGACTTCATGGAGGAGGCGGACGGGTTCTTGTATGATGGTCCCGTGGAGGGGAGTATCCCTCCTCCGGAGACCCCGGAGGGGGGAGAAATGGCTCCACGGGGCGCCTTGTTCGAGGATGTCGGGGAACCACCTTGGCCTCATCGACAGGATGCCCTACTGTCAGCCGCATCGGATTGTGGCTCCTTGACCAGTCGCAGCCTGCTGTATGCGAGGGATGCGGGGTCGGTGGAGGAGGGTCCGCAGGGGGAACTGCGGGCCTTGTTCCCCGAGCTCATGGCGGTAGCCGCCGCTGCAAACGGTGTGCCGCTGCCGCAGCCATTGCCTGCACCTGTCCCTGATGACCTCATAGGCCATCCCTGGCAGCGTCCCCCGGTGAGAGGGGTGGACGTTGTCTACCCATTTTTCCCATCGATGGGGGCCTATGTTCGTCGGGGTCAGGCGGTCTCCAACATCATGGGACTAACTCCCGCCTACGTACCAGTTACGCGGGTGTCGGGGTTGGTCAAAGGTATGGGGGAGGGCGTACCTCGGCTTGACAATCCGATGGCCGCGCTCCTCTGTCCGGATATGGTGTGGGAGCCCCTATGCAAGCCGGTCCTCCAGGGGAGGTCGGCTAGGCGATTGGCTTATTGGGGTGACCAGTCATTCATCGCCGGTACACAGTCGCTGGCTGCGGCCTCTAACATCGCCCACCTGGCTAGATTTGTATCGGGGATAATGACGGGCGGCGCGGATCTGAACGAGGTGAGGTGCGATCAGATCACCCAGGCTGCGGGAGCTGTGCTGCACCTCTCCCAGGTGCTAGCCATAGCCATGGGGAAAGTGCGCGCCCTGGCCACCCTGGGCCAGCGTCATCTTTGGCTGGAGCAGGCCCGTGTGCCGGAACGGAAGAGAACCCCTCTTCTGACGGCCGCCCTCTCCGACGCTGGCCTGTTCGGGAAGGCCCTGCTATTGATGACCTCAACATGCAGAGAGATGGCAGAGGAGAGGTCCATTCTCCAACCCCATTTTCCGCCTCCCGTCCTTGCCGGTGGGGGCAGAAGGATTCCGCGACGTCGAGCTGTCTCCGTCGCCGCTACCACTACCTCCACCGCCCCTGCTGGCCCTGCCAAGAGGGCCAGGGGAAGAAGCGGCGCTTCGGCCACCGCCGGCCCATCCCAGACCGGAGGAGACGGTAGGGATCGTCGTGTCCAGCGGACTGTTACCTATCGTCCCTCCGGGGCTCCCCGGGGTGGCAAGACTCGAGCGGCGCGAGGTGGCAGGCGCCGTTGAGAGTGACTTTTCCCCCTCTGTGTCCCCTCCTCTACACCCTCCCCGGCCCCTCTATGATTTTGTGCCTTGAACACGTATTTATTTATTAATAAAAAGTTCCCTGACATAAGGGGGACTGTGTTTGGCCGAACAAACTGTGTGTTTCTTCAATACAAATCATGTGGTGGGGTTGTGTTTTATGAATCTACCCTGTTACGTTGGGGGAATGAGTTGTGTTGTGTTACGAGTTTTTAAGCAAGGTCTGCAACTTACACTCGGTAATAGGTTCTATTAGCTTGATGCTCCACATGCAATTAGAACTGGTGGTATTCCATTGCTTTAACTAAGTATATGTGTTCACAACGCTGTGTTGTTAGTTGCAGTAATGCTCGTACACACTTTTCATGGCCTAGCCATTACTCTCGTTCAACGTCTTCCTATGTGTAGCATAGGCTGCGGGTATGGGATTCACGCACAGGCGACTTGTGTTTTGTTGTAAACCCTTTTACACTTTGTGGGTAGCTAACATTGTATTAGCTTATGCTATATATTTTGTTCTACCGGAGGTTTTCAAAATGGCTACGGTTGTTTTCTGTGTGTAGGGATAGAAGGTGTGTTTTTCGGGAGGGGGTGTCGGATAAACCCCTCCTTTTTCCCACTTGATTGGTTTAGAGGGTTTGTTGACTTTTCTGCTGAGCCAGTCAGGGCCAAGCCAGTGCTTGACGGGGGAGGGGGGGGGGGGGGGGGAGGGGTATTCTACCGACTCCTGTTATGACAGGATCCGGTGGGTTTTCCCCGCCCGTTATAGCGTTGTTGCTATGGCGACGCCTTCCATGAGCTGGTGTCGTAAAGATGTCGAGGTTAGAGCGCAGGACTTAACCTGCTGCGCTCGTTTTTGTGTCAAACTTGAGTCTGTTGGTCACGTGTCTCACAGTTTACATATCTTTTTCTTGACCGTGGTCTCATGTGGGAAGGTGTTTCTGGGGGAATCTGGTCTTACGCTCTGATTAAAGAGAGTGACTGGATTAAAATCATGTGAAAAACAGGGTTTTTTACTCCCAGCTGTGCAGTTAGGTCATACATGTGATGCCTTTTCTTTATTTTATAAAGAGTTGAATGTGTCTTGATGGATATGAAATGAGGGTCCCTGATGGAACAAGACTAACGTCTTCTCAGGTCTGCCTCCCCTTATCTTTTTGTATGTATTCCTGTACTGCAGTCTGTTGGGTATATTTTTTCATTCATTCATTCATTCATGGAGTTGATTGCATCTCGCCCCTCTTGTCGTTTCCCTGGGCGTCTTGGGGATTCAATATGGTGGTCTAAACGGCCTATTGTTGATGTGGGTATGTCCAAACGCACACATAGTGCTAGCTCAGGATGTGCTTTGGCCGTTGCTGACTGGCGCGCCTCGTTTGCTTTGGTAAAACAGCGTTTTTATGGAACAATTGGGATGGGGGTTTTTCCTCTTCCGACATCCTGTGTGTTGTCGATGGGTTCCCGTTCATGTCAGGGGATGATGACGGAATGGGTCTGGGCATATGGGAAGGGTCTCACGCCCTAGGGGTGGGCCGCCGGACGCGGTTCATACCGACACGTCTGGGTGGCGCCTTCTTTTTATGTTGGGATCAGACGCGCATATCTGCCCCTTCTCCTGGGGTTGGCAGGTCGGCGTGATTAGGGCACGGGACTGGTTCTGGTCGCGCTGGTCCAGATCAGTGCACCCGTTGTCCGCTGGGGATGCAGATCTGCTGTTCTGGTACCCTGAGGGACTTAGGGTTTTTTCAGGGGGGAAAAATGCTAGGTCGATCCGGGTGTCACAGGGTTGTGCGTTATGGGACCCCTTGTTTGATGTATTCTGCACTGTCATAGTGGCTTATGGCCGTGCCGACCTGTACGCATCCGATCTCGTCGGATCTCGGCTGCTGTGCGGGTTGGTCTTGGTTGGTACTTGGTTGGGTGACCTCCTGGGAATACCGAGTGCGGGGTGCTGGGGGCTGGTCTTCCATATTACGCTCTTCTCTTGCGTTTTGGCGCTGAGGAGCCTGTTGGGTGGGGTTAACCTCCTTTGGGATCCTGTGCTCCCCGTATCGCCGGGCCCGGTCCGGGGTGATGCCCGTTGACCTGTAGGCCCGGGATAGCCCTGTTGGGAACCGGAACGCGGGCTGCGGCGGTGCCGCAGGTGCGTTTCTGGGTTTTTTCCTGAGGGGTTATAGGACCAACCATTACATGGGGTAATGCCTGGGTGGTTGGTTCTCTGGTGTGTTGCTGCAGTGTCAACTCCCGGTTCTCCGGTTGAGGGTGCCCCTGCACGTTCATGACGTCTGCCGATCGTATGGGCTTTTCTGTGGGCAGCTGTCAGGGGCCGTGTGGTCTACGGATCCCGCTTCTGACGTGCTGTTGAAAGCTTGGTTATGCGACAACGCCAGCATACGCCCCTTCCGCCGGGGCGGCTGTTTCAGCTGTCCTTTCTGGCGCCTGCCTCGTCCGCAGTTTTTTCCAGGCTTGGGTTGACGACCTGTTGCCTGGTCTTCCCCGGTGCACTGCCTGTTTCCGTTGGTTAACTCTTGTATGTTATGACCATGCTGTCTGCCTGTTGCAGGGCTTGTGTTCCAGGCGGTGTGCTGTTGGGGGGGACAGGGCCCGCTCGGCTGAGGGGCCTTTGTCCGAATACGCTGGCGATGAGAGGGGCGGGGTCACTAGGTGCCCCCCTGGTGGGGTCTTGATGCTGGCATCATGGACTTCTCCGGGCCCCCATTTCAGGGAGCCCAGTCCTTGGTGGGTCTGGGCCTTCCTTCGCGCTCCGCTGCTACGGCCTTGCCACGGGGTTGGGTTGGCCCTTGACCCCGTGATTCTGGGGGCAGTAACGAGGTGGTTTTTCTCCGTTCGTTCCCGGGTGGCATGCGGGTTGTGCGTGTGTGTAGTCGTGGGGTCAAGCCACGGCTGCTCACCCTGTGCGTTGAGTGCTTGAGTGCCTCTTCGCACGGTCGGGTCCGTCGCCTTCCCGTGACGTCCCTAATAGGGGGGCTACCCGCCATTAGGGGGGGTCGGGGGGGCTCGGCCCTCCCTGTTCTGATGGTTGTGGGGGGGCTGTCAGCGGGGTGTATTTGTCAGCCAGTGGCTCCGCTTGGCCTCCCTTGTGCAGTGTGATGCCAAGCTAAGCCACTAACGATACAGAACGATAGGTTATGACTATAACCAAGTTCTGTTAGTTAGGGGCGATGCTTGGCATCAGACGGCCGCTGCAGCCCTTGTCCTCACCTTGTGGTGAAAGCTTGGGAAGGAGGAGAGCAGGTGACCACACACCTGCTTATGAAGGTAAGCTGATGAGGGGTGTGGTCAGACTAATATTGGTATTAGAGGTATATTTGTGGTTTATTCAGTGCGCGTGCACGTACGTGAGATAGTGCAGTGTGATGCCAAGCATCGCCCCTAACTAACAGAACTTGGTTATAGTCATAACCTATCGTTAACGTTACAAGCTCAAAAACCTTATAACTACTACTGTCGTGTCCATAAGTTCCCTGGCAGAATACTTTGTTTGTGAGGACAAAAGTATACAAAGAGGAGAGAACCATTTTAAATCGGGGCATGTGGAGGAGTTTCGGGAATGGCTAGCAAGCTAACTAGCTACTAACGTTATTTAAAAAACAATAATGTTATAAACTATACACAATATGTACAACGAAACAATGATTACATTAGTATTTACAGTGATTTAATATGCAGCGAAATAACGTTATACGATTTAAATTATAAATACAAATATTAAAAAAAAAAAAATGGTGGTTGGCTATAAACTAATGTTGGGTGAAAGATACTAGCAACAGATTCAGGGTCAGTTATTTCCCCATTGTACGAATTGTTAAGCTTATCGAATGTAAGGGAAATCTGATCCTAGGTCTGCGAGGAGCCAGGAGTCTACGTTGTGGTGACGTCAGTCAGCAGCGCCAAAAAGGCTAGTGTAGTTTCCCAATGAACGAAAACATAAACGTTGTTATTTTGCTACCTTTACGATTAATTGCGAATATTTTCATGTTGAGCTATAGATTGTGGATGAATACGCACAGAAAGGTACACCATGCCAATGTTAATGCTTTATTTCTTTTAAACGAGCCGATTTAGAAATGGGCAATGGGGAAATACATTAAGTGGAACAGAGGGTGGAACAGGAAAAAACGAAAATGACGTAACCACTACACCTCCCTATAGACCCGAGACGACAGAGTCTCGCTACACCATAGATATATATATAAACATTATGCGCTATACTGCCATAGTACATAAAACCATAGTACTACTACTGCTGCTATGAAGGTCCTAAATGATATAACTGAAGCCTTGGATAACAAGCAGTGCTGTATTTCTCTTTTCATAGACTTCTCTAAGGCCTTTGATACCGTTGACCACGATACTTTAATTGGACGTCTGACAGCTATTGGTTTTTCTGAACATGCGGTTGGGTGGATTGCAAATTATCTCACCGACAGAACCTAGGCTGTTCAGTTAGAGGGTGCTACCTCAGAGGTACTGAAAGTCCACAAGGGTTATGAAGCCAAATGGAAAGATATAGAAACAGAAAAAGAGAGGGATTCAAAGTGCAGGCACTGATAGGAGATAGGGAGCTGTTCAGAAGACGGGAACAACTACTAGACCCAATTACCAAATTCACTATAAACATATGGAACACAATAGTAAAGAAATACAAGCTTGAAAAATAATCCAAGATACTGAGATGGATAACACACGACAACAAATTCAAACCAGGGATAGAAGACCATGGGTTCAAAAGATGGGAACTGGGGGGTATAACAGCAATGTGTACAATGATGGAAGGAGGGGGGATGCAGACTCTACAAAAATTGAAAAAGATTCAGACTAGAGAATAGGGACCACTTTAGATATTTACAGATTAGAGACTACTATAACAAGGAAATAAAGCAAGACAGAGACAAAGAACAGAATGGGGTAATTAAGATAATGGTAAAGTCATACGAAGGAAGGAAGGGAAGGGTGATATCAGCACTATATCAGGCAATAATGGACAGTAAGGGAAACACAACATTGTATATAAAAGTGGGAGAAAGAGTTAGAAATAGAGATAACAGAGGAGGAATGGTATAACACATGTAAGACACAACAATCAACCACAGGATCAAGGATATGGAGGGAGTTTGGGTGAAAAAACATAATTAGATTCTTTATAACACCAGAAATACAGGGCAATTACACACCAGCAAAGAAACTATGTTGGAGGGAGTGTGGACAAGAAATAGCGAACCACACACACATATTCTGGAGATGTCAGAAAATAAGGCACTAAAATAAAATATTATGTATAGGTTACTAATAATTATTTAATAAATATTAATGAACCCAAATCCCAGTTTTTACAGTATAACAAAAACTATCGGTATCTGCAGTGTATCGGCCGATATGGCTCATAGGCGATCGGTATCGGTGTCAAAAAACGTGATCGGGGCATCCCTTGGGAAAATGTAGGCGTCATAGCAGCATGGGGGGGGGGGGGTACAGGTAGTATAAGACATGGTACAGGTGACATAATTATAGTACAGTGGAGAAGTAAAAATAAAATAGAATAAAAAAGCAGTGTAATCAATATAATTAATGTATGCTAGGGCTGGGCGATATGGCAAAAAATCATATCGCGATAACGATATGATAATGTTATCATATCACTCGATATCGATAATTCTCGAAATTGTTTTTATTAAATATAAACAACAGATGTATGTTTATTTTGCAGCAATTCTTTGTCGTTGCCGCCATCTTTAGTGTTACAGCCCCTCACACTCCAGTTCTCAGGCTGCAGCTGGTTTAAAAGCGAAAGTAAACCGGCTTCTCTGCTGGCTGTGGCTCCAGGGGAGTTGAACAGTTCTGGCTCTGCTCGTTTCTTTTCTATCTTTTGGCGCTTTTTTGGTGGACTAACCACCGCACATGTGCACTGTGTCTCGTGACTGGAGTCTAGCTCTGCTAGCACACATAGCCTACTGTGTACAGACGGTTTCAAACTGTATTTTAAATTAGAAAGCAATCGAATAAATGGACAAGAGAAAAATAAATCTCAATTTGTTCAGTATTGTCATTTGGACAAGCAAAGCCATTACTTTAAGTTGCAGGCAAGAAACACAAGTCTGTCCACTGTCTCTGGTTTGAAAACTGCCCTGTTGCAGGTCACAAAAAAAAAAAACGATATTTATATCTATTTATCGTTATCGTTATATCGCCCAGCCTATGCCCTCTGTTATTTTCCCTACAATAAATAGTTACAATACATAATCTAATAATCCAATCTAAATCTGATCGAATATAAAAACTAAATGCTAAATATATGCAATATATAATCTAATAATCCAAAAATCTAAATCGAATCTAATATATCATCTAAAGATGCACACTGGGCAGAAGTTTTGAATTGGATATCAAGAGCAGGGTCCATGCAAGGCACTGCAGTTGTAATGCTCCACCCAACACTGTCTGTGTGCCTCATATCTATTATGTACCGGTAATATCTGTATGGTTGGGAAACAAAATTGTCAAAGTAATTTTTTTAAAATGTTGTTATATCTCATGAAGACATGTATTGGCTGAATCCGGCTAGTTTGAAACTCCTGTAATTTTTATATATCTGGGTTCTTTTGCAGCACTTGGTTCTATTCTTATAAGCCCGGAACTTTGGGCCTAAGATATCATATCTCCATCTTGATATAGATTTCTCTTTTCTTTGCGCTTTGAAAGTGCACCAAAGGACTAATCCCCCTGTTGCCGGCACACCTTCACTTCATCTAAAGTCTCAAGAGTAGGACGGCGATACGAGCAGCAGGTGTGGAATAATATATCTGACTGTGTGTGGAACAAGCTCTTCCTCACACGGTGGTGTTTGTTTGATCACTGCTCAATGATCAGTCCACATCTCCCAAAGGAAGTAATAATAAATGGGGAGAAGCTGGGGAGTATATAATACTGCCCTGAGAATGAGATAGAGATGAATAATGCAGCATCACTCTAAATCAATGCCACTTTGAAGGGAGGGGAGATGAGCCTCTTTTGTTCTATTCTGGACGCACAGTGGTCGGCTGGTCGCACGGTAGCCTTCTCAGCCGCGTAATTCCACCCCATCCCAATTCCCTCTCATTTTCACACAGACAAGAATTGGTCCAAAAGAGATCCTCTTGGATGTGTTCCGTGGTCTGCGTCTCTGTGCCTCCTCTGCCTGGCAGAGCTTTGACTGAGAAATACCATTTTTGAAAACGGGTCAATTTTGGCACCAGGGCATAGAAGACTAATGACTGATTGTGTTCCTCTGCATCGGATTGGATGAAAATAGAATTGTATATTGTGACAAGAGATCTGTCGACACAGTGGTTTTCGGGTGACTGCCAAGTAGGGTAATATCGCAGTCTCATTCGAGGCCTTCAAATCCCCCGTCTCATTGGAAAGAATGCCGAGATGTGGTTCTCTCTATGAGAAAGATGTGGTGTTTTCTCTATGAGAAAGATGTGGTGTTTTCTCTATGAGAAAGATGTGGTTCTCTCTATGAGAAAGATGTGGTGCTCTCTATGAGAAAGATGTGGTGCTCTCTATGAGAAAGATGTGGTGCTCTCTATGAGAAAGATGTGGTTCTCTCTATGAGAAAGATGTGGTGTTCTCTATGAGAAAGATGTGGTGTTCTCTCTATGAGAAAGATGTGGTGTTCTCTCTATGAGAAAGATGTGGTGCTCTCTATGAGAAAGATGTGGTTCTCTATGAGAAAGATGTGGTGTTCTCTATGAGAAAGATGTGGTGCTCTCTATGAGAAAGATGTGGTTCTCTCTATGAGAAAGATGTGGTGCTCTCTATGAGAAAGATGTGGTTCTCTCTATGAGAAAGATGTGGTTCTCTATGAGAAAGATGTGGTGCTCTATGAGAAAGATGTGGTGCTCTCTATGAGAAAGATGTGGTTCTCTCTATGAGAAAGATGTGGTGCTCTCTATGAGAAAGATGTGGTTCTCTCTATGAGAAAGATGTGGTTCTCTATGAGAAAGATGTGGTGCTCTCTATGAGAAAGATGTGGTGCTCTCTATGAGAAAGATGTGGTTCTCTATGAGAAAGATGTGGTTCTCTCTATGAGAAAGATGTGGTTCTCTATGAGAAAGATGTGGTTCTCTCTATAAGAAAGATGTGGTGCTCTCTATGAGAAAGATGTGGTTCTCTATGAGAAAGATGTGGTTCTCTCTATGAGAAAGATGTGGTGTTCTCTATGAGAAAGATGTGGTTCTCTCTATGAGAAAGATGTGGTTCTCTCTATGAGAAAGATGTGGTTCTCTCTATGAGAAAGATGTGGTTCTCTCTATGAGAAAGATGTGGTTATCTCTATGAGAAAGATGTGGTGCTCTCTATGAGAAAGATGTGGTTCTCTCTATGAGAAAGATGTGGTTCTCTCTATGAGAAAGATGTGGTGCTCTCTATGAGAAAGATGTGGTGCTCTCTATGAGAAAGATGTGGTCTCTCTATGATAAAGATGTGTTGTTCTCTATGAGAAAGATGTGGTTCTCTCTATGAGAAAGATGTGGTGTTCTCTCTATGATAAAGATGTGGTTCTCTCTATGAGAAAGATGTGGTGTTCTCTCTATGAGAAAGATGTGGTGCTCTCTATGAGAAAGATGTGGTGCTCTCTATGAGAAAGATGTGGTGTTCTCTCTATGAGAAAGATGTGGTTCTCTCTATGAGAAAGATGTGGTGTTCTCTCTATGAGAAAGATGTGGTGTTCTCTCTATGAGAAAGATGTGGTTCTCTCTATGAGAAAGATGTGGTGTTCTCTATGAGAAAGATGTGGTGTTCTCTCTATGAGAAAGATGTGGTTCTCTCTATGAGAAAGATGTGGTGTTCTCTATGAGAAAGATGTGGTGTTCTCTATGAGAAAGATGTGGTGTTCTCTATGAGAAAGATGTGGTTCTCTCTATGAGAAAGATGTGGTGTTCTCTATGAGAAAGATGTGGTGTTCTCTCTATGAGAAAGATGTGGTGCTCTATGAGAAAGATGTGGTTCTCTCTATGAGAAAGATGTGGTGTTCTCTATGAGAAAGATGTGGTTCTCTATGAGAAAGATGTGGTTCTCTCTATGAGAAAGATGTGGTGTTCTCTCTATGAGAAAGATGTGGTTCTCTCTATGAGAAAGATGTGGTGTTCTCTATGAGAAAGATGTGGTGCTCTCTATGATAAAGATGTGGTGTTCTCTCTATGAGAAAGATGTGGTTCTCTCTATGAGAAAGATGTGGTTCTCTCTATGAGAAAGATGTGGTTCTCTCTATGAGAAAGATGTGGTTCTCTCTATGAGAAAGATGTGGTGCTCTCTATGAAAAATATGTGGTGTTCTCTATGAGAAAGATGTGGTGTTCTCTCTATGAGAAAGATGTGGTTCTCTCTATGAGAAAGATGTGGTGTTCTCTCTATGAGAAAGATGTGGTGCTCTCTATGAGAAAGATGTGGTGTTCTCTCTATGAGAAAGATGTGGTTCTCTCTATGAGAAAGATGTGGTTCTCTATGAGAAAGATGTGGTGTTCTCTCTATGAGAAAGATGTGGTTCTCTCTATGAGAAAGATGTGGTTCTCTCTATGAGAAAGATGTGGTTCTCTCTATGAGAAAGATGTGGTGCTCTCTATGAAAAATATGTGGTGTTCTCTATGAGAAAGATGTGGTGTTCTCTCTATGAGAAAGATGTGGTTCTCTCTATGAGAAAGATGTGGTGTTCTCTCTATGAGAAAGATGTGGTGCTCTCTATGAGAAAGATGTGGTGTTCTCTCTATGAGAAAGATGTGGTTCTCTCTATGAGAAAGATGTGGTTCTCTATGAGAAAGATGTGGTGTTCTCTATGAGAAAGATGTGGTTCTCTCTATGAGAAATATGTGGTGTTCTCTCTATGAGAAAGATGTGGTGCTCTCTATGAGAAAGATGTGGTGTTCTCTCTATGAGAAAGATGTGGTTCTCTCTATGAGAAAGATGTGGTGTTCTCTATGAGAAAGATGTGGTGCTCTCTATGAGAAAGATGTGGTTCTCTCTATGAGAAAGATGTGGTTCTCTCTATGAGACAGATGTGGTTCTCTCTATGAGAAAGATGTGGTTCTCTCTATGAGAAAGATGTGGTGCTCTCTCTGAGAAAGATGTGGTGTTCTCTCTATGAGAAAGATGTGGTTCTCTCTATGAGAAAGATGTGGTTCTCTCTATGAGAAAGATGTGGTTCTCTCTATGATAAAGATGTGGTTCTCTCTATGAGAAAGATGTGGTTCTCTCTATGAGAAAGATGTGGTGCTCTCTATGAGAAAGATGTGGTTCTCTCTATGAGAAAGATGTGGTGCTCTCTCTGAGAAAGATGTGGTTCTCTCTATGATAAAGATGTGGTTCTCTCTATGAGAAAGATGTGGTTCTCTCTATGAGAAAGATGTGGTGTTCTCTATGAGAAAGATGTGGTTCTCTCTATGAGAAAGATGTGGTTCTCTCTATGATAAAGATGTGGTTCTCTCTATGAGAAAGATGTGGTTCTCTCTATGAGAAAGATGTGGTTCTCTCTATGAGAAAGATGTGGTTCTCTCTATGAGAAAGATGTGTTGTTCTCTATGAGAAAGATGTGGTGCTCTCTATGAGAAAGATGTGGTGTTCTCTCTATGAGAAAGATGTGGTGTTCTCTCTATGAGAAAGATGTGGTTCTCTCTATGAGACAGATGTGGTTCTCTCTATGAGAAAGATGTGGTTCTCTCTATGAGAAAGATGTGGTGCTCTCTCTGAGAAAGATGTGGTGTTCTCTCTATGAGAAAGATGTGGTTCTCTCTATGAGAAAGATGTGGTTCTCTCTATGAGAAAGATGTGGTTCTCTCTATGAGAAAGATGTGGTGCTCTCTATGAGAAAGATGTGGTGCTCTCTATGAGAAAGATGTGGTTCTCTCTATGAGAAAGATGTGGTTCTCTCTATGAGAAAGATGTGGTGCTCTCTATGAGAAAGATGTGGTTCTCTATGAGAAATGTGGTTCTCTCTATGAGAAAGATGTGGTGCTCTCTATGAGAAAGATGTGGTGTTCTCTCTATGAGAAAGATGTGGTTCTCTCTATGAGAAAGATGTGGTGTTCTCTCTGAGAAAGATGTGGTTCTCTCTATGAGAAAGATGTGGTTCTCTCTATGAGAAAGATGTGGTTCTCTCTATGAGAAAGATGTGGTGTTCTCTCTGAGAAAGATGTGGTTCTCTCTATGAGAAAGATGTGGCGTTCTCTCTATGAGAAAGATGTGGTGCTCTCTATGAGAAAGATGTGGTTCTCTCTATGAGAAAGATGTGGTTCTCTCTATGAGAAAGATGTGGCGTTCTCTCTATGAGAAAGATGTGGTGCTCTCTATGAGAAAGATGTGGTGTTCTCTCTATGAGAAAGATGTGGTTCTCTCTATGAGAAAGATGTGGTTCTCTCTATGAGAAAGATGTGGTTCTCTCTATGAGAAAGATGTTGTTCTCTCTGAGAAAGATGTGGTGCTCTCTATGAGAAAGATGTGGTGCTCTCTATGAGAAAGATGTGGTGCTCTCTATGAGAAAGATGTGGTTCTCTCTATGAGAAAGATGTGGTTCTCTCTATGAGAAAGATGTTGTTCTCTATGATAAAGATGTGGTGTTCTCTATGAGAAAGATGTGGTGCTCTCTATGAGAAAGATGTGGTGCTCTCTATGAGAAAGATGTGGTTCTCTCTATGAGAAAGATGTGGTTCTCTCTATGAGAAAGATGTTGTTCTCTCTGAGAAAGATGTGGTGTTCTCTATGAGAAAGATGTGGTGCTCTCTATGAGAAAGATGTGGTGTTCTCTCTATGAGAAAGATGTGGTTCTCTCTATGAGAAAGATGTGGTTCTCTCTATGATAAAGATGTGGTGCTCTCTATGAGAAAGATGTGGTTCTCTCTATGAGAAAGATGTGGTGCTCTCTATGAGAAAGATGTGGTTCTCTCTATGAGAAAGATGTGGTTCTCTCTATGAGACAGATGTGCTCTATGAGCTGTCCAGGACATAGGCCCTATCCTTGTAATATAGAATCGCTGAAGTGAAAACCCTGTCATCATAGAACTCTGCTTTGCTGTGTGAACATCAGTCTGCTTGAGGGTTGCAACTCTCTCTCCCAGAACGAATCATGCAGTCACGCTGCCTAAGTGTAGCATGGACAATAAGTAGGCCTATATATTGCAGTCATTTCATAGTAAGACTATGTTTATAATGCAATACGGCTGTTCTTTTTCATCCATAATTTGGCCTAACGATGATATAGTATCTAGGCCTCACACCATTGAGTTCTATATTACTATCAACCGCCTTCTAGGAAAACCAAACAATCCTAAAGCTCTTAAAGGCCACATTAGCACCTCTGGGCAGCTGTTGAAACAACGGTTGGCTCCCTAAAATAAACAAATGGTAAATGGTGCATTTATATAGAGTTTTTATCCAAAGCGCTTTACAATTTGACAATTCACATTTGACCCATTCACTCACACATTCACACACCGACGACGGCAGTGGCAACCTGCTCCTTGGGAGCAATTAGGGACTCGAACTGGGAACCTCCGGATTACCAAACGACTGCTCTACCTCCTGATCCACTGTCGCTAAAACGTATGTGACCAGGCAACACAATACCTATTTCAGAGCCACAGGCCTCAAAAGAGCTGGAGCCATTTCTCTTAACTATGCAGCAGGTATATAGTCTTGAGAGCAGCTGTTGTGGCTTTGTTATTCTGATGTGACCTCTCGTATTGTGAGATCTTATAACCCTACTACAGGATAAAGGAAAATAGTCAAGATGGTAATCTAGATTCAAGATTTTATTATCATTTAAAATAAAGTGCAAACAAGCGGCTGGGTGGCGCAGCGGACTAAGCGCTCGTCACCAACGCGAGAGACACTGGTATCGAATACGGCTGTCAGCGTTGCCTCCGGCTTGGCCGGCCGTCATACTGACTCAATCTGCAGAGTCAGCGGGAGGGAAGCCGGTGGGTGGTAATCTGGTCGTTGTAAACAGCGACTCCTACAGGTCGGTCAGGGCGCCTGCACAGCGAGGAAGGGAGATGGTGAGGGTAGTGTGAGCCTCCCACACGTTACACCTCACCAATGAGAGTCCGCGCTGGCAGGTGAAAATAAGTGGCTGGCTGACTCTGCATGTATCGGAGGGGACATGCGATAGTATCTATCAACCCTCCCTAGACCGACCAGTGGGGGCCACATGCGAGCAACAACCAGGAAGGGGAGGGGGGAATTGGCACGACTAAATTGGGATGGGAGAAAAAAACACAGAAAAACAGGAGGAGAAAAAGCGGATCAAAAAATAAATAAAGTGCAAAGTAGAGCTGGCTCACATTATTACGAGCGGTTTATTATATATATTATATAGCGAGCAGCGCAGCAGCACAAGCCTCTCTGACTTGCGACTGAAATAGATGCGTTCGTTAGAGAAATTCAATACTCTTAACAGTTATGCCTTTATTATATACCTAATGTGCACTGCCAGCTTTTTTTGCACCTACCCGGCCTACCAGTGAATGCCTCATTGTTGCGGTTGTCCACAGGTATTACGCGGTACTAGGTGCGCAAGAGTGACCATAGCTCAGCATCAGAAGCTCTGATGGACTCAGGGTTTGTCTCTACGTGTTCGGGACGCGTCTATTCTTTTACCAACGGATTTCCGGGTTCGCGATCTGATTGGCCACTGACGTACGCTAGTTCTGCCCCCCGGTAAGTTATCTACGCCAGTGCCAAACAGCTGTTTCCGTGTTTCCGCCTATGACTTTATGTGCGCTAATAAATCCGTTGGTAAAAGAATAGACGCTGCCTGCTCGCGCCTGCATTATCCAATTCATATCAATCGAAATAACGTATTGTTTTCATTGATTCCACACAACTCTACTAACAGCCTGCAGCCTGCTCACATTTTTAAAACACGACCTCATTAGACGACATCAGAAGACAGACGACTGGTGTTGAAACATGCCAGTTATTAGGCTACCTTCTTTTTTTTTTTGATCCACTTTTTCTCCATTTTCTATATTTTCTCCCATCCCAATTTCGTATCATCCAATTCAACCCTCCCCTGTCACGAACGCTGTTTCTTGCCTCCCACAAGCCGGCTGCAGTGAGGACTAAGTCATACATAGCACAAGTCCCCTCCGGTACTTGAGGTAACAGCAGTCGCATCTTTTCACCTGCGCAGCTCGACCTCTCAGTGTCGAGGAGTAACGCGTGGGAGGCTCACGCTGCCCCCGACACTTCCTGATTCTACTGCGCAGGCGCACCAACCGACTTGTAGGAGTCGCTTGTTCACAACGTTCGATCCCCACCCTTCAGTTTTTCCCTCCCCGTAATACGGCCAATGTGTATTACTGCGGACGACCAGCCAAACTGAAAAACAATGTGGAGAGCTGGATTCGAACACGCGAATCCTAGCGTCTCCACACTGGTGGCGAGTGCCTTAGACCACTACGCCACCTAGCCGCCCTTATTAGGCTACCTTCTAACGCCGGAGTGAGCACGGCATAAGAATAGCCTAAAAACCGCATGAGCATTCTATTTGTAGGTAATATGCTCTTTAGATCACAGGCTGGTCATCATGCATAATCTCACCCACCAGACTCTTCTACCGAATTGACTAGGTCATGCAAGTCAATCAATAGATTACACTTTCTGTAGGCCTAACACTCACCTACTCATTCTGTTGTGACACAACATGACGTGTACATCAATAGCATTAACCATACATTGTCAAGGTTGACAGAATAAAGTCTATATCAACTTATTTCCATCAAGGACCTTGGTGTAGGCTAATAACGGAACAGATTGACAGCCTAATAACTGGCATGTT
Source organism: Notolepis coatsorum (assembly GCF_963971535.1). Classification (NCBI taxonomy): domain Eukaryota; kingdom Metazoa; phylum Chordata; class Actinopteri; order Aulopiformes; family Paralepididae; genus Notolepis; species Notolepis coatsorum. Next base: position 200,919,864 of record NC_140167.1, on the reverse strand, counting down.
TCAACACCAGTCGTCTGATGTGGCTGCCGTTCGCGCAATAATGAGGTTGTGTTTTGAACATTTGAGCAGGCTGCAGGCTGTTAGTAGAGTTGTGTGGAATCACGTTAATATAGAGAGATGAAAACAATACGTTATTTCGATTGATATGAATTGGATAATGCAGGCGGCGTCTATTCTTTTACCAACGGATTTATTAGCGCACATAAAGTCATAGGCGGAAACACGGAAACATCTGTTTGGCACTGGCGTAGATAACTTACCGGGGGGCAGAACTAGCGTACGTCAGTGGCCAAACAGATCGCAGAACGCGAACCCGGAACTGGAAATCCGTTGGTAAAAGAATAGACGCGTTTGGGACACTCGGGTGCATAAACACCCGATTATCATGTCGACCACAACCACAGCCCCAGCTGTGAGTGAATCACGCGAAGGGGAGACTTATTTTATGAACTTGGGAGTGAGGCGTGGGCGGAAGTGGCACTTTTTCCAAAATAAAATATCCGTAAGACTAATGAAAATTAAATACATTTAATGTTAACCCCTTAAGCCTGAGCGGTCCGGTACCGGTATGCAATTAATATCACGTCATAAATGGATCAATACAGTCCGTATTAATTAATGTTGCGTTTCTTTTTCAGGAAGAGTAAAGACCCTAACCCTATAAAAACAGTCAAAGTGTATATTTTCTACACTACGTTTGTTTACCAATGATTTTAAGTGTTATTAGTGAAATATGAGTGTATAAATATCTCTGTGCCATCCCGGTGGAAACCGATGAATTGGACGCCAGGAAATGACGCTATAGACCACTACACTTCCGCGTTACATTGAAATCGGGGAGGAGATAGCGGGGGGAGCAAATTAATGAATGTGGATGAGAGCCGTGATGTAAGTGGTTGCAGAAAATACGGCTGTGGGGGTGCTGGAGACATGATCGAATAGACGTTTATGCGCCTCAATCTCCTGAACACGGCGCGACCCATTCCTAATCGATCAGAACTAAATCGGCAGAGAAAAAGCCCATTTTTAAGCACCTATTCTCCATGCACATGCGCAGATTGCCCATGGAGTCTGGACGACGCGAGATGACGCACGAATGAATGTGGACTGTTCCATCAGAGGGGGGAGCTTCGGTGGCCAGTGTCCTTTCAGCCGAACAGGATAATGAAAAAATGATCCCACTAAATGGCCAGACGCGTCTTATGGCGACATCTACAATTACCTCATTGAGTCTCCAGGTAGACTAATGTTTATATTTAAGTGCAGCAGTCTGTAGCCACACATTACCACCGAAGCTCCGCCCTCTGATGGAACAGTCCACATTCATCCGTGCGTCGTCCAGACTCCATGGGCACTCTGCGCATGTGCATGCGGAATAGGTGCTTTAAAATGGGCTTTTTCTCTGCCGATTTAGTTCTGATTGATTAGGAATGGGTCGCGCCGTGTTCAGGAGATTGAGGCGCATACAAGTCTATTGGATCATGTCTCTAGCACCCCCACAGCCGTAGCTGCAACCACTTACATCACAGCTCTCATCCACATTCATTCATATGCTCCCCCCGCTATCTCCTCCCCGATTTCAGAATCCCGGAAGTGTTGTGGTGGTCTATCATTCAAGTTTGTAGCCCTAAGAGAGAGGAATTTCATAAAACTACACTACCCAGCTCACACCAGCCGCTTTGGAAGCTGGAGCTGCTTGGTTTTATTCACTGGTCGAACAAACCTGAATGTTATTGGCATAAAATAGAATGTAGGTTGTTTCTTTACCTTTCTGTGAACGTCTCGAAAAAAACCGTGTTGCAATCTGATGAAAAATGTCGGAGAAATGGACATTATAAAAAAGTAACTGTACTTACAGTATATTTCATTCACAGTCTTTGCTGCCCTGTGACGGGCGCCTGGTGGTACTAAATCCAGATTGACCTCCAGATAATTGATTTGGCCCAATCCATAGATGTACTGTATGACTTGGCCATAATAAGGTCATTTATAGGCCTGATATTCTATATTCTATATTCATATTCAAATTGCATGTGTCTGGATGGAAAAATGCTGTACTGTATCTACAAAACCCCATGTAAATCATCTGCCCTTTATTCATTTGCTTAGATTTTCTTGTACACTTGATCTCAAGAATGTGCTGAATCTTTCATGTCTGGTCAATGTTAACGTTCTGTTATTCACTGTCAAAGATGGGGAAAAAAAGAAAATAATAATAATTGATATTCTCCTTTGGTTCATTACAATTTACTCAAGCCTAGTAACAGACACAATATTTCTGACACTGGGAAATAATACATTCCCTGAGATCCATAGATGTCACTAGATACCAAGAACATGCCAATTGGCCTTGTAGAAGTGGAGCAATGTATGTACCCTTTAGGCAAATACTCTGAAAATATGGCTCGGGCTTACAACTTAATTTTTTCTTTGCAGCCCTTTACCAAGTGATCCACGGCCAGGTACCGGTCCGCGACCCGATGGTTGGGGACCTCCGCTATAGAGCCCTCTCTCTATACTCAGTTATGCACAAGCGTACAGACTTGCAGAGCGCGTGCTGGAGTAGAAGCCTTGTTCTATGTGCCAGCCAGCCTTTATGCGACGGAGAGATACACTTAACATGTTGACGGGAGAGAAGATGAGATAACCTCCCGATTCAGATACAATTGAACACAAACGGTTCTAAAGATACGAATGTTTCTTGGCACATTTTCACATTGCCAACAAAGTACTGGGCCCATTGTCTCGGAAGGGATTTTGGTGCCAGCTGTCATTTCTGTGCGTACAGAACATTTCGAAGCACTCAAAATTGCCAATATCTCAATCAGAGTCAAAGTCAAAGTTATGTTTATTGTAATTTTTCCATTGACATGGAAGCACGAGATACAGCACTCGGGTCTAAAAGAAAAGAGAAATTTGTTTCCGGTTGCTGATCTAGGTGCGACCCAATTTATTTTATGAGTTCAAAATTATAATTTCTTTTTTATTGATTTTTTTTTTTTTTTTTTTTTTTTAATAAAGTTTCATACAAATCTTAGTCAAACCTTTAGTATTATGGATATTAAACATGCTGGCAGAGTACATGCATCCATGTTGTTGTGAAAATTCCCTATCCATAGTCGCCGTGGGAAGAGATAAAATAAAAAATAAAATATAAAATAAATTCCCTACCTACCCATGGCCTTAACTGACAACCAACAGGAAACAAACAATATTTTCTTTTATGTCTCAGTTATAGCCATTTGATACTAGATAAGCTAGAATAAATACTAAAATAAATACTGATCCTCATGACAGATTAAATACAAATCCAGTAAATCGAATCATTCAATAAAAACAACAAATTGATTCAATAGAAAACTAATCCATTCAATAAAAACCTAGTCTAATTTCAGTAAAAACTGATTCAACTCAATAAGACTAATATTATTCACTGATATATATATTATATATATATAAAAAAAATGCAACCTATTTCGCACAACATTTTTGTATTTTCGGAAGAATCGTGAGCTCCGGCATAATCCGCCGTAGACCGCGCCACGTCACATCATTGGAAGCGTGAACACAAGCTGCTTCAGTTTTTACACAAAGCCCCAGGCCTTTCCCCCTCAGTCTGTATCCTCTACGGACCTGCCAGGACCCAGGCCTTTCCCCCCTCAGTCTGTATCCTCTACGGACCTGCCAGGACCCAGGCCTTTCCCCCCTCAGTCTGTATCCTCTACGGACCTGCCAGGACCCAGGCCTTTCCCCCTCAGTCTGTATCCTCTACGGACCTGCCAGGACCCAGGCCTTTCCCTCTCAGTCTGTATCCTCTACGGACCTGCCAGGACCCAGGCCTTTCCCTCTCAGTCTGTATCCTCTACGGACCTGCCAGGACCCAGGCCTTTCCCTCTCAGTCTGTATCCTCTACGGACCTGCCAGGACCCAGGCCTTTCCCTCTCAGTCTGTATCCTCTACGGACCTGCCAGGACCCAGGCCTTTCCCTCTCAGTCTGTATCCTCTACGGACCTGCCAGGACCCAGGCCTTTCCCTCTCAGTCTGTATCCTCTACGGACCTGCCAGGACCCAGGCCTTTCCCTCTCAGTCTGTATCCTCTACGGACCTGCCAGGACCCAGGCCTTTCCCTCTCAGTCTGTATCCTCTACGGACCTGCCAGGACCCAGGCCTTTCCCCCCTCAGTCTGTATCCTCTACGGACCTGCCAGGACCCAGGCCTTTCCCCCCTCAGTCTGTATCCTCTACGGACCTGCCAGGACCCAGGCCTTTCCCCCCTCAGTCTGTATCCTCTACGGACCTGCCAGGACCCAGGCCTTTCCCCCCTCAGTCTGTATCCTCTACGGACCTGCCAGGACCCAGGCCTTTCCCTCTCAGTCTGTATCCTCTACGGACCTGCCAGGACCCAGGCCTTTCCCTCTCAGTCTGTATCCTCTACGGACCTGCCAGGACCCAGGCCTTTCCCCCCTCAGTCTGTATCCTCTACGGACCTGCCAGGACCCAGGCCTTTCCCTCTCAGTCTGTATCCTCTACGGACCTGCCAGGACCCAGGCCTTTCCCTCTCAGTCTGTATCCTCTACGGACCTGCCAGGACCCAGGCCTTTCCCCCCTCAGTCTGTATCCTCTACGGACCTGCCAGGACCCAGGCCTTTCCCTCTCAGTCTGTATCCTCTACGGACCTGCCAGGACTCGGGCTACGCTGTGTTCCTGAGCGCTGGGGATGTTTGTCGCAGCTGTTTGCAGCAGACGGGTTGTCCCTGAGCATCTCGCCAGGGATCCTGTGCTCCTTGCTCTGGGAGCTTGACAGAATGGGGGCCTGGGAACGGCAACTCACGCACTTCCTTTGTCACCTCCTCTCTTCTTCCACCGACATTCCTGCCTCTGTGTTGTCGGTCTTTTCCTCCCTCTCGCCTCGCTGTCCCGCTCTGGCAGGTGGTTGTCAGGCCAGTGCCAGAAACAGCTGAGGCCCAGAGTGCTGTTGACCCAGGAGGCTGCTGTTGTGTTTGTCCTCCACCAGAAGAATCGTTGAAAAAGGACTGTCTTTCCTGTTATACTGTATGTACATTGAAAGTTAGTGGGAAATAAACAGCGGCAGAACTTATAAAATACGGATGAGTTCGAATTTTTACATTTTGGGATAGTCGTGCCAGTCTCCACATTAGATTTTCATGTCGATATATATATACACAGTATATATATAATAATTTTTTTAAAGAAATTTTTATTTAATTTTTCTTTTTTTTTTTATAATTAATTTCTTAAAACCGGTTGATAGGCCAATGCAATGCTGTTATCATAGGCTACGATGGTGAATGGTGTCATTTAGATTTATTGTCGGGTCAGCTGAGCCGATCAACGTTCTGAAGGATTATCTGAAGTGCCTATTTATGTGCAATACCCTATGATTTTAATGATCCCTTCTATTAAAATTAATTTAACTGAATTTAACAAACTGAACATTTTAACTGAATTTAAACTGGATCAGAAAATAAAGATTTTGTGTACCAAAAAAAAAAAAATCGGGAACAGTTATTTTGGTCAGTCATGCACATCCCTAATATATACCGGTATATATAACTCAAAAGAAAGTTCAGAAACGTTATTTCAGTCGATTATTCCTCCCCTTTAATAATACGAATTGGTATTGTATTTTATATCTTTGGAAAGGCTGATTAGTCACCTTTACAACGAGGTACAACTTGTAAGGATTGTGCATTCGGGGAATGAGCAACACAGCTAACCGTGTGGGTAGTGGCCCAAAATAATTTGCCAAAATCCCCTGCAATATTCTTCTGTTGGTATTCACTCTCGTTCTGAGCTTCAAGTGCTGGCAGGTGTACGCCAATCACAGGTGTGTGACTGGCACCTGATTGGCACCTAATTGACAGCACTTATGTGTGCATATGGGTCCTGCAACTTTGTTGAGTTTGTGTGCTCCAGCCTCCAAGCATAAAAATGCCACATTTGTCCCTTCAGGATAAGGCCCGTGCAATAGGGCAACTGGAAGCTGGTGTTCCGGTACGCAGAGTGGCAGCATTATTTGGTGTCAGCCCTGGTACCATTTCCAAACTTAGGACCAAGTTCCGTGAGACTGGTGAAGTCAAAGACAGACTGTGAAGTGGCCATCCCACAGCAGTGTGTGACCAGCATGGGGAGGAGGTGCCACACTGTTGTGGCTGTGTCTGGATCTTCCACACACTACAGAGGTCCCTGACGGTGTCAAATGAATAAAGTGTAAAAATGGCCAATATGTGTTGTTTTTTCCTTATTACTGTGGGAGAGTGCAATCATTCAATCCACCAAGCAAGTCAGAACGAGAGTGAATACCAACAGAAGAATATTGCAGGGGATTTTGGCAAATTATTTTGGGCCACTACCCACACGGTTAGCGGTGTTGCTCATTCCCCGAATGCACAATCCTTACAAGTTGTACCTCGTTGTAAAGGTGACTAATCAGCCTTTCCAAAGATATATAATACAATACCAATTGGTATTATTAAAGGGGATGAATAATCGACCGAAATAACGTTTCCGAACTTTTTTTGAGGAGTTTATATATATTATATATTACATGAAAGTTAGTGGGAAATAAACAGTGGCAGGACTTATAAAGGTATAATGAGTAGAATGATCAGAAAACAGACCCCCTCCATCTGCCTGTATCTTTCTTTCTATCTTGCTGCACGGGATGTTTATGGGCGTCAACCTTTGGGCAATGAGTGTGTGTTATATCTAAGTAATATACTCCCTGAATAAATATGTAAGTAATATCTACATATTGTATCATACTGTACAGTTTGTACGTATTGGCCAAAAAAATTGTCTGTCCAAATACATGGGGCTCACCGTAACTTTTTTGCAATCAAACCTCTTTATCCCTCTCTCTCTATTTCTCTCTCTCTCTCTGTGTCTCTCTCTCTATCCCTCTATCTATTTATCTCTCTATTTCTCTCTCTTTGTCTTTCTCTCTATTTCTCCCTCTCTTTCTCTCTCCCTCTCACCTTTATCTAGTTATCCATCTATCTCTCTCTCTCTCTCTCTCTCTCTCTCTCTCTCTCTCTCTCTCTCTCTCTCTCTCTCTCTCTCTCTCTCTCTCTCTCTCCTCTCTCTCTCTCTCTCTCTCTCTCCTATATTTCATTTGTATGTATGAGTTCCTTCTATTGATCTGTTTTTCTCTAGTTTATTTTTTTATGATGGTTGAATAAACAAAACAGTTTCCTTGGTAAACAGTGAGGATCTGATTTAACTCAAACCCAGTGAGATATCAAAATGTCCCCTCTCCCCCTTCCTCCCCCTCTCTCTCTCTCTCTCTCCCCCCCTCCCCCTTCCTCCCCCCTGCAGTGTGGTGCAGCTGGATCCGTCTCACAGCCCTGAGCCCCGACATGTTCTCTCGCGCCACTCGCTCCCAATCACAGACATCCACTGTGGTCTGATGGGACCTCAGGCTCGAGTAGCGACCGCCTCCCTGGACCAGACGGTGAAGGTAGGTGTGTCCTGACTCACCCTCTGCCCTGCGCTCGGAGGCCCTCAGTAGGGCTTTTCTTTAGTGCTGTCCACTTCCTGCTATTCTTCAATGATGTACATATACCCTTTACATAATACTGTATGTAGATACTATATCTATATCTGTACATATCCTACTCTTACTAGTTACGCTGCTGGCCAGTATGACTACTACCAAGTTTCAAGTTTCTTTATTAGTTGTCATACAGAAGTACAGAATACTTTTATACAAAATGCTTCTTTCTGTTACGCTCCAGATACTGTGCTAGACAAAAGGATAAGTATAAAATAAAATAAGTATAGCAAGTATAAAATAGAAGTCACGTACGTAGACACAAGTGTTCAGTATGTACCATAATGTCTTTACACCTGTACCACTGTACATATTATACTACAACTCTGTACAGCCATCTGATTAGCACTACACACAGTAGTACTAATTTGTATATTTTGTACCCAGTTTAATCACCTACTTTGTTATTGCTACCGGCCAGATCCTCGTAGGGGCGCTGTCTCGATAATGCAGTGTTCCCTGTTACAGACCGGTGTTTTATTTTTTTATTATCATGAATGGACTTTTCTGTTAGCCTAAAGATCCCAATGGCCCCGAATGTGTTAAAGTGGTTGATTTTAGATTCGTGTTTATTTATAAGTATGCAGGCATACTTGTTGACATGATGTTCTATACTATTTATGATAAAACACCAGATGCTTGTGCCCACTTGTGTGATTAGTAATTAGGCCTAATTCGTTTTGATTACATAACCAAAGGATTACTTCTAATCTCATTACATAATCATATTCTGTCTAATTACTCTCGCCACCCTGACATGTGGGGAGTCGGGACCATGATCGGGAAGGGCTGTAGTTCTTCAACTGTTACTCTGATGTAGGGCTGTCCCCGACTAAGGATTTGTATAGTCGACTTGTAGTCGCCGAAATTAGCCGAATGAAAAAAAATATATATATGAAAAGAAAAGTATATTTTTTTTTTTTTTTTTTATTAATTTTTTTTTATAATTCCATTTGTGCTGTGGGGGGTGCTTAATGTCTGAAGGAGTCCACTGAAGGCTTCTTGTCCTCTGCGAAAGCATGCAATTGGTCCACTGATGGATACATCTTGATATTTGTCTAGTCTAGTGTGTATATTAGATGGGTGAAATCCTCTTTCAGTGCCTCTGTGCCTGTTTTCGTAGGCTGTTTGCCTTGTATGCATGCCATTAGCGTTAGCCACGCTTCTAGCCCTCTTTGCTTTTGGAAAGAATGATACAAAAAAATAAAAATTATAATAAAATGATAAATGTATATATTTTTTTTTTTTTTTTGCATTCGACTAAGAGGTTGGCAGTCGACTACGGCTCCTTTCGATCGATTAGTTGACTATTCGACTAATGGGGGTCAGCCCTACTCTGATGTGAATGAAAGTACCGCATTTAAGGTTCCGATTAGAACCTGTAGTAACCCTGAAGTCATTGAGTCATTTCTCATCCAAATGGATAGGACTGTGAAGTGTTGTGGAACCAGACTCATCAATCATGTCGTAGACGGATCTTCAATAGTTTAGTATATTGTATATAGTATACACAAAAAGCACAAATAGGTTAAATGAGTTTTGTCGGAGAGGAGTGCTCTCCCCTGGCCAGCTAGGAGAAACTGAGGAAGAGGAGTGCTCTCCCCAGGCCAGCTAGGAGACACTGAGAAAGAGGAGTGCTCTCCTCTGTCCAGCTAGGAGACACTGAAGAAGAGGAGTGCTCTCCCCTGGCCAGCTAGGAGACACTGAGGAAGAGGAGTGCTCTCCTCTGTCCAGCTAGGAGACACTGAAGAAGAGGAGTGCTCTCCCCTGGCCAGCTAGGAGACACTGAGGAAGAGGAGTGCTCTCCTCTGGCCAGCTAGGAGACACTGAGGAGGAGGAGTGCTCTCCTCTGTCCAGCTAGGAGACACTGAGGAAGAGGAGTGCTCTCCCCTGGCCAGCTAGGAGACACTGAGGAAGAGGAGTGCTCTCCTCTGGCCAGCTAGGAGACACTGAAGAAGAGGAGTTAGGGCTGGGCGATAAAACGATAACGATAACTATCGCGATAAATTATTTCCTCGAAATAAACATGAAACGTGGTCGCAAAGTTTCGATATATCGATTTTCCAAGCTTGGCTCCGTTCAGCCTCGGCTCAGCACACTCACTAACAACAACCAACGTTACGTGATGACGTGCTTGCGCACAACAGCTAACAACCAATCAGTGAAGGAGATGGCCGAGAGCGAAGTAGACCCGGAAGGAGGTAGGACTCACTCAACAACAAGGCTTGCTAGGCTAATTAGCTTGCACGGCGATGTTTTATATATTTACGTGCCGAGTATGTGTGGCGTGAATTCTGAGGCCACGTTTATAGTAGTGGGGGTATACAGTGGACGTCGTTTCAATATATTGTGGCGGAAGAGAGTATTTTAGTGTCATATTTAGCACATTGTCATGGAATACACGCTTAGATACAACAGGCTGGCTAGGATACCTAGCTTGCACGGCACTGTTTTATATATTTACGTGCCGAGTATGTGTGTGTTTTGAATTCTGAGGCCACGTTTATAGTAGTGTGGGGTATACAGTTCGTTTCAATATATTGTGGCGGAAGAGAGTATTTTAGTGTCATATTTATTGTCATGAGATACTCCGCTTGTCGGCTCCTAACGTGCGCGGACTGATGACGACATCAACTCGACTTGAGACATTCGCAGCAGCATAAGAAGTTAATTAAACTTGACAGACATTATATCGACGATAATTATCGATATCGAATTATATGAAAATAATTTTATAATTTTATCGCGATAACGTTTTTGGTCATATCGCCCAGCCCTAAGAGGAGTGATCTCCTCTGGCCAGCTAGGAGACACTGAGGAAGAGGAGTGCTCTCCTGTGGCCAGCTAGGAGACACTGAGGAAGAGGAGTGCTCTCCTCTGGCCAGCTAGGAGACACTGATGAAGAGGAGTGCTCTCCCCTGGCCAGCTAGGAGACACTGAGGAAGAGGAGTGCTCTCCTCTGGCCAGCTAGGAGACACTGAGGAAGAGGAGTGCTCTCCTCTGTCCAGCTAGGAGACACTGAGGAAGAGGAGTGCTCTCCTCTGGCCAGCTAGGAGACACTGAGGAAGAGGAGTGCTCTCCTCTGTCCAGCTAGGAGACACTGAAGAAGAGGAGTGCTCTCCTCTGGCCAGCTAGGAGACACTGAGGAAGAGGAGTGCTCTCCTCTGGTCAGCTAGGAGACACTGAAGAAGAGGAGTGAGTGCTCTCCTCTGGCCAGCTAGGAGACACTGAGGAAGAGGAGTGCTCTCCTCTGTCCAGCTAGGAGACACTGAGGAAGAAGAGTGCTCTCCCCTGGCCAGCTAGGAGACACTGAGGAAGAGGAGTGCTCTCCCCTGGCCAGCTAGGAGACACTGAGGAAGAGGAGTGCTCTCCTCTGGCCAGCTAGGAGACACTGAGGAAGAGGAGTGCTCTCCCCTGGCCAGCTAGGAGACACTGAGGAAGAGGAGTGCTCTCCCCTGGCCAGCTAGGAGACACTGAGGAAGAGGAGTGCTCTCCTCTGGCCAGCTAGGAGACACTGAGGAAGAGGAGTGCTCTCCTGTGGCCAGCTAGGAGACACTGAGGAAGAGGAGTGCTCTCCCCTGGCCAGCTAGGAGACACTGAGGAAGAGGAGTGCTCTCCTCTGGCCAGCTAGGAGACACTGAGGAAGAGGAGTGCTCTCCCCTGGCCAGCTAGGAGACACTGAGGAAGAGGAGTGCTCTCCCCTGGCCAGCTAGGAGACACTGAGGAAGAGGAGTGCTCTCCCCTGGCCAGCTAGGAGACACTGAGGAAGAGGAGTGCTCTCCCCTGGCCAGCTAGGAGACACTGAGGAAGAGGAGTGCTCTCCTCTGGCCAGCTAGGAGACACTGAGGAAGAGGAGTGCTCTCCTCTGTCCAGCTAGGAGACACTGAGGAAGAGGAGTGCTCTCCCCTGGCCAGCTAGGAGACACTGAGGAAGAGGAGTGCTCTCCCCTGGCCAGCTAGGAAACACTGAATAAGAGGAGTGCTCTCCCCTGGCCAGCTAGGAGACACTGAGGAAGAGGAGCGCTCTCCTGTGGCCAGCTAGGAGACACTGAGGAAGAGGAGTGCTCTCCTGTGGCCAGCTAGGAGACACTGAGGAAGAGGAGTGCTCTCCTCTGGCCAGCTATAGGAGACACTGAGGAAGAGGAGTGCTCTCCTCTGACCAGCTAGGAGACACTGAGGAAGAGGAGTGCTCTCCTCTGGCCAGCTAGGAGACACTGAGGAAGAGGAGTGCTCTCCTCTGGCCAGTTGGGAGACACTGAGGAAGAGGAGTGCTCTCCTGTGGCCAGCTAGGAGACACTGAGGAAGAGGAGTGCTCTCCTGTGGCCAGCTAGGAGACACTGAGGAAGAGGAGTTCTCTCCCCTGGCCAGCTAGGAGACACTGAGGAAGAGGAGTGCTCTCCTGTGGCCAGCTAGGAGACACTGAGGAAGAGGAGTGCTCTCCTCTGGCCAGCTAGGAGACACTGAGGAAGAGGAGTGCTCTCCTCTGGCCAGCTATAGGAGACACTGAGGAAGAGGAGTGCTCTCCTCTGACCAGCTAGGAGACACTGAGGAAGAGGAGTGCTCTCCTCTGGCCAGCTAGGAGACACTGAGGAAGAGGAGTGCTCTCCTCTGGCCAGTTGGGAGACACTGAGGAAGAGGAGTGCTCTCCCCTGGCCAGCTAGGAGACACTGAAGAAGAGGAGTGCTCTCCCCTGGCCAGCTAGGAGACACTGAGGAAGAGGAGTGCTCTCCTCTGTCCAGCTAGGAGACACTGAAGAAGAGGAGTGCTCTCCCCTGGCCAGCTAGGAGACACTGAGGAAGAGGAGTGCTCTCCCCTGGCCAGCTAGGAGACACTGAGGAAGAGGACACAATGAGCTTAAGTAAAGAGGGGTGGGGGAAGTAGCCCCTTGCCTCTCACTTAGGTGCGAACTAAGCTATTGCAACCCATATGGATTCCTCCACACAGAGGCCAGAACCGTAGTTGCCGTCCTAACCGTTCCAACGCTCATTGATTAGCATCAGATCAGTAGACATTCATTGTTATTCAATTTGCTATGAGGTATAATGTTACTGATCTTATGCCCCCCCCCCCCCCACAACATTGAGATTTGTCTATTAAAATACAACTTGAAAGTCACCTTTCATAACGGCACAGATCCCCCCCCCCCATGCACATTCCCCTCCCTGTCATAAACGCAGTGAAACAGAATCCCTTGATATTTCTTTTAAAAACGTGAAAACGGGTAAGCTCAGATGGAGTGAGTAGGTACTAAACACCTGAACACAGGTACGCTCTGTCCCCCAGATGGAGTGAGTAGGTACTAAACACCTGAACACAGGTACGCTCTGTCCCCCAGATGGAGTGAGTAGGTACTAAACACCTGAACACAGGTACGCTCTGTCCCCCAGATAGAGTGAGTAGGTACTAAACACCTGAACACAGGTACGCTCTGTCCCCCAGATGGAGTGAGTAGGTACTAAACACCTGAACACAGGTACGCTCTGTCCCCCAGATGGAGTGAGTAGGTACTAAACACCTGAACACAGGTACGCTCTGTCCCCCAGATGGAGTGAGTAGGTACTAAACACCTGAACACAGGTACGCTCTGTCCCCCAGATAGAGTGAGTAGGTACTAAACACCTGAACACAGGTACGCTCTGTCCCCCAGATAGAGTGAGTAGGTACTAAACACCTGAACACAGGTACGCTCTGTCCCCCAGATGGAGTGAGTAGGTACTAAACACCTGAACACAGGTACGCTCTGTCCCCCAGATAGAGTGAGTAGGTACTAAACACCTGAACACAGGTACGCTCTGTCCCCCAGATGGAGTGAGTAGGTACTAAACACCTGAACACAGGTACGCTCTGTCCCCCAGATAGAGTGAGTAGGTACTAAACACCTGAACACAGGTACGCTCTGTCCCCCAGATGGAGTGAGTAGGTACTAAACACCTGAACACAGGTACGCTCTGTCCCCCAGATGGAGTGAGTAGGTACTAAACACCTGAACACAGGTACGCTCTGTCCCCCAGATGGAGTGAGTAGGTACTAAACACCTGAACACAGGTACGCTCTGTCCCCCAGATGGAGTGAGTAGGTACTAAACACCTGAACACAGGTACGCTCTGTCCCCCAGATGGAGTGAGTAGGTACTAAACACCTGAACACAGGTACGCTCTGTCCCCCAGATGGAGTGAGTAGGTACTAAACACCTGAACACAGGTACGCTCTGTCCCCCAGATGGAGTGAGTAGGTACTAAACACCTGAACACAGGTACGCTCTGTCCCCCAGATGGAGTGAGGACGTCCTGAACCACCTCATCGGGAGGGTAATGGAAGGTGCCCCCCCCCGGGAACAGTCCAGTCCATGCCTCGCCTACTTGGCCAAAATTGGATTACTAATAATAATCGCCGCCTGTGGTTATGCAAAGTGAGCGCTGCGGTTTCTCGGGGGGGGGGGGGGGGGGGGGGGCTCGCTGGCCACTTTGACTTGATTGAGGGTAGTGACCTGGATCAATACGCCCACTGGGGGGAGGGGCGAGAGGCCACCAAGAATCAACCCACTAAAATAAAGACGCAAGCTCTTCTGGTACGTGATTTACTCGATATAATTCACAGCCAAGCTAAATCTAATTTTAAGGCATATGGAATACATTACAAGGGCAATATTACGGTCTTCTTAAGCTGATAATGCGTTGGCTCTGAGGTGCAGATATAGATTTTATTTTTTGTGTAGGTGGGTTTCTTGGTCATCATGCGCTTGGTCTTTGGAAATGGTGCTTCACCGCACAGACGCACCGTCATGCCGAGTGACCCCTGACCTACGTATGACTCAAAGTGTGAGGTTTGCCCGCTGCTCACCACCTTTTCTCTGTTTCTTTAAGCCTATACTGTTTATTTTCCCTTCTCACTCACTCTCTCTAGCCCCCACCCTCTCGTTCTTTACCCTCAGTGGCCACACCTGTTCGATTATCTATTATCTCTCGCACCTGTGGTGGCAGGCTAATTAGTCCCCCTGTGGGCTTTAAATACCAGGGCGCTTCCCCTCGTTTCGGCGTGGGGTCGTGTTGTATACTTGCCGAGTCATATTCTCTAAACATCAAGACTCTTTCGGGAGTTCCTCTGTCTGCCTATGCTGTTCCATTCTCCGGCGTCGAGATGTTTGCTCCAGCCTTCGCCAGCTGTCGCCGTTGCCTGTGGGGGAGACTGGTCTGCGCTCCCTGTACTTCCACGGGAGGCACCCCAGCGTTCCACTGCAGACCCCCGCGCAGCTGTTCGTCCTGACGCACATCCAGACCAGCGCAGACGCTCTCCAGTCCTCAGCGCGCAACGCGCATCTTCCAAGGACGCTCGAGCTTGGCACGCTCTCCAGACCAGCGCGCAACGCGCATCTTCCAAGAACCCTCGAGCTTGGCACGCTCTCCAGTCCTCAGCGCGCAACGCGCATCTTCCAAGGACGCTCGAGCTTGGCACGCTCTCCAGACCAGCGCGCAACGCGCATCTTCCAAGAACCCTCGAGCTTGGCACGCTCTCCAGACCAGCGCAGACGCGCATCTTCCAGACCCTCGAGCTTGGCACGCTCTCCAGACCTCAGCGCGCAGACGCGCATCTCCTAGACCTTCGAGCTTGGCACGCTCTCCCGACCAGCGCAGACGCGCATCTCCTAGACCTTCGAGCTTGGCACGCTCTCCCGACCAGCGCAGACGCGCATCTCCTAGACCTTCGAGCTTGGCACGCTCTCCCGACCAGCGCGCAGACGCGCATCTCCTAGACCTTCGAGCTTGGCACGCTCTCCAGACCAGCGCGCAGGAGCGCATCTTCCAGACCTTCGTGCTTGGCACACTCCTCCACGCAGACGCACCCCGATGCGTCTCTCGGTTCCGGTGCGCACTCCAAGTTGTGGCGCACCACTCTGTCCTCGGCTCGGACAGCCGGCTTCCCGGTGGCGACACCCTCGCCACCGCCGCCTGTTCCAGCACCACTCTGTCCTCGGCTCGGACAGCCGGCTACCCGGTGGCGACACCCTCGCCACCGCCGCCTGTTCCAGCACCACTCTGTCCTCGGCTCGGACAGCCGGCAACCCGGTGGCGACACCCTCGCCACCGCCGCCTGTTCCAGCACCACTCTGTTCTCGGCTCGGACAGCCAGCTACCCGGTGGCGACACCCTCGCCGCCGCTGCTGTTCCTGCACCATTACGCATACGTCTGGGTGAGTTTTGACTGTCTAGATCATCTCCGTTTTCGTGTGTTTCTAACACTGAAGAATTACCACCTTTTTAATCTGACAGTCACTCACCCAGCGTTGTGCCTCTGTTTGTTTCACTTGGATATTATTTTGGACGTTACATCTCCCACTGTGTGTTTGTTCACACCAAAGATAGTATTCTCTTTGTATTTGTTTTGGTACTTTGCTCTTTGTGTATTTTTCACGAAGATAGTTCTACCCGGTGACGACACCCTCGCCACCGCCGCCTGTTCCAGCACTCTGTTCCTCGGCTCCGACAGTCGGCTACCCGGTGACGACACCCTCGCCACCGCCGCTGTTCCAGCACTCTGTTCCTCGGCTCCGACAGTCGGCTACCCGGTGACGACACCCTCGCCACCGCCGCTGTTCCAGCACTCTGTTCCTCGGCTCCGACAGTCGGCTACCCGGTGACGACACCCTCGCCACCGCCGCTGTTCCAGCACTCTGTTCCTCGGCTCGGACAGCCAGCTACCCGGTGGCGACACCCTCGCCGCCGCTGCTGTTCCTGCACCATTACGCATACGCCTGGGTGAGTTTTGATTGTTAAGTCACTCATCCAGCGTGTTGCCTCCTGGGTGAGTTTTGATTGTTAAGTCACTCACCCAGCGTTGTGCCTCCTGGGTGAGTTTGACTGTTAAGTCACTCACCCAGCGTAATGCCTCCTTTTTGTTCTCACTTAGTTAGTAGTTTGGACAATTCATCTCCCACTCTGTTTTTGTTCTCACTTAGATAGTATTTTTGGACATTACTTCTCCCCCTGTGTGTTTGTCACACGAAGATATTATTACTTTGTTACTTTGTTTATTTGGACTGTTCTGCATCTGCTCTGTTTGTTCCCTTTTGAATATTAACCCTCTCCTCTGTTCTGCAGAGCGGCCCAGATGTTTTCCCACCAGTCCCCAGTTCCTCCCTGTCCCCAGCCCGCCTCCGCGGGCCTCAGTCCCCTCTGTCCCTAGTGCTCCCCTTCTAGTTCCACCTAGTTCCTGGTCCCAAGTTCTCCCCTTCTAGTTCCACCTAGTTCCTTGTCCCTAGTTTTCCTAGTCCCCAGTTCTCCTTTTCCCCTAGCGTTCATTAACCTTCCCTTAGTGTACCCTTTTCCAGGCCGCCTCTTAAAGGCACCTAGTTTTTCCCCTCTTGTTATATTCCTGTATTTGTGTTCTCCCTTAAAGGGACAGTGCCCTTTTTTCCCTGTCTCTCAATAAATATCTGTTTCTTGGCAAACCATCATACCTGTCTTGTGTTGTGCGATTGGGGTCGGTTACAAACCATAACACAAAGGACTGTAAACGTGACACTGGCTCACGTTGTTATCTTCATCTAAAACGCCGCCGAGGGGTCGGATCGATGCCGTTCAAAAGGCTTTTTGGTATTTTGGATTTTGTGAAAGAAGACTTTTTTTTTTAAGTGAGAAGAATGGTAGAGGGTCTTGGAAGGAAACAAAAGTTCATCCATAATAAGGTTGTGAGTGGAGGATCAAGAAAAATCATCTGGGAAGCAGCAGTTATGATTGGAGGATAAAAGGATTGCCCCCCCCCCACTGACAACCCGCACTGTTACATTAACACACCCTTACTGATTCAGATTCAGATTCCTTTAATGAGCCATAGTGTAAACACATTGGCAATTGTTTTGGCAATTACAGTACCGGTATATGCATTTTTACATAGATCTTTTTTTCCACATAACAAACAGCAACAACAGACACAGGACAAAGGGGAGCAGGATGAAGAGGCTGAGGGGGGGAGGGAGGGGAGCAGGGTGAAGAGGCTGAGGGAGGGGAGGAGGGGAGCAGGGTGAAGAGGCTGAGGGAGGGGAGGGAGGGGAGCAGGGTGAAGAGGCTGAGGGAGGGGAGGAGGGGAGCAGGGTGAAGAGGCTGAGGGGGGGAGGGAGGGGAGCAGGGTGAAGAGGCTGAGGGAGGGGGGGGACCTGAGGGAGGGCAGGGACCTGAGGGAGGGCAGGGACCTGAGGGAGGGCAGGGACCTGAGGGAGGGCAGGGACCTGAGGGAGGGCAGGGACCTGAGGGAGGGCAGGGACCTGAGGGAGGGCAGGGACCTGAGGGAGGGCAGGGGACCTGAGGGAGGGCAGGGACCTGAGGGAGGGCAGGGGACCTGGGGGAGGGCAGGGACCTGAGGGAGGGCAGGGGACAGAGGGAGGGCAGGGGACCTGAGGGAGGGCAGGGACCTGAGGGAGGGCAGGGACCTGAGGGAGGGCAGGGGACAGAGGGAGGGCAGGGGACAGAGGGAGGGCAGGGGACCTGGGGGAGGGCAGGGACCTGAGGGAGGGCAGGGGACCTGGGGGAGGGCAGGGACCTGAGGGAGGGCAGGGACCTGAGGGAGGGCAGGGACCTGAGGGAGGGCAGGGACCTGAGGGAGGGCAGGGGACCTGGGGGAGGGCAGGGACCTGAGGGAGGGCAGGGACCTGAGGGAGGGCAGGGACCTGAGGGAGGGCAGGGACCTGAGGGAGGGCAGGGACCTGAGGGAGGGCAGGGGACAGAGGGAGGGCAGGGACCTGGGGGAGGGCAGGGGACAGAGGGAGGGCAGGGGCCTGAGGGAGGGCAGGGACCTGGGGGAGGGCAGGGACCTGAGGGAGGGCAGGGGACCTGAGGGAGGGCAGGGACCTGAGGGAGGGCAGGGGACCTGAGGGAGGGCAGGGACCTGAGGGAGGGCAGGGGACCTGGGGGAGGGCAGGGACCTGAGGGAGGGCAGGGGACCTGGGGGAGGGCAGGGACCTGAGGGAGGGCAGGGACCTGAGGGAGGGCAGGGGACCTGAGGGAGGGCAGGGGACCTGAGGGAGGGCAGGGGCCTGAGGGAGGGCAGGGACCTGAGGGAGGGCAGGGGACAGAGGGAGGGCAGGGACCTGGGGGAGGGCAGGGACCTGAGGGAGGGCAGGGGACCTGAGGGAGGGCAGGGACCTGAGGGAGGGCAGGGACCTGGGGGAGGGCAGGGGACCTGAGGGAGGGCAGGGACCTGAGGGAGGGCAGGGACCTGAGGGAGGGCAGGGGACCTGAGGGAGGGCAGGGGACCTGAGGGAGGGCAGGAACCTGAGGGAGGGCAGGGACCTGAGGGAGGGCAGGGACCTGAGGGAGGGCAGGGGACCTGAGGGAGGGCAGGGACCTGAGGGAGGGCAGGGACCTGAGGGAGGGCAGGGACCTGGGGGAGGGCAGGGGACCTGAGGGAGGGCAGGGACCTGAGGGAGGGCAGGGACCTGAGGGAGGGCAGGGACCTGAGGGAGGGCAGGGACCTGGGGGAGGGCAGGGGACCTGAGGGAGGGCAGGGACCTGGGGGAGGGCAGGGACCTGAGGGAGGGCAGGGGCCTGAGGGAGGGCAGGGGACCTGAGGGAAGGCAGGGGACAGAGGGAGGGCAGGGGACAGAGGGAGGGCAGGGAACAGAGGGAGGGCAGGGGACAGAGGGAGGGGCAGGGGCCAGCCGATCACCCTCTCCGCGACTATACTGGACTATATATTTGTATATACAGCAGGGTTTCCGTTAGAAAAAATTGTTGCCGGCCTCAGTGTCCGGTAGATTTCAATCTACCGGTCAAATGAGAGAAATTCCGGTCAGAGTTTATTGAGCTTAAAAACAATTGATAGGCAAAAGAATGACAACAAAACAAAAGAATGACATCATCAAGGCATGTAGATTTATAATATTTTAACTTAAAACTAGGCTACTTTTGCGTATACAGTCATTATATTCCAAATAAAATAAGTCCAGAGACTCCGTGCTGCTGCCGACTTTAAATCAAATAGGTGTCTGTGGGCAGTCGCCCGACATTAATAAACAGCAGTCTGTTATAATCACATTTTTATGAGCTAACGAATTCCGTTATATTGGACATTTGTATTAATTATATCAAGCGAAGAACTGAGAAATTTGGCAGAGAGAGACGGCAACATTATCGTGGGTTTGCGTGACGACTCTCTCTCTCCACCTCCCAATGACTTATTTGCGAGAGTATGTCGATGCAGAGCAGCAGATTCAGCTGTTATTGGCTCTTTTCTGGGAACCGCACAGCAGCGCCCCCCACCCAACATTGAATTGAAAATGGCTGAATTGGAGTACTGCACTGTGCCGCTGCTGCTCCGGCTCTGCAGCTTCACAAAAGTTCGCACACCCAGCACTAAGCTCTCGCTGACAACGTCGTTGTCATTATTAGAAGCAACGATGAAACAAATGTAATGATTGTTTCGTTCATCGCATAGGCTATTTAATTTTAGCCTATTTTAATACAATTCAAATAATCAAATTGTGCTTAGACTCAGGGAATTATTTTCACCGGACATTAAGACCGGAGAGATTAAATATGTCGGACTTCAACAGATTTTGCCGGTCAAATACCGGTAATTACCGGCTAACGGAAACGCTGATATACAGTACACTCTTCATACTTGTTCATACCTCACTGTTCATTCTATTTGCACATTACTGCTCAATTGCACAGCCCTGGTAAATATTCCATCCCATTGTATTGTCATTTTTATTCTAATTGGTGTATATATACTTGACCACATCGTGCACAATTTGTACAGCCCTGGCCTATTTTATTTTATAATCATATTCTATTCTATTGTACTTCTATTTTAAATGAGTTTATATTCAATTTGATCTTACTCTACCTTTTATTTTTTTCCACCGTAATTGTCCGTCCGTTAATGTTAATGTCGCACCGAACGGCCAAATGGAATTCCTTGTGTGTAAAGACCTTTCTGATTCTGATTCTGAACAGTTGTGATTGGAGGATCAAGAAAAAGAGGGCGGTGCTTGACATAGGTCAACTGTAGGTCAATTCACACACTCCTGTGATTCCTGGTCTGGAATGTGGAACTCGTTCACATTTTGCCCGTGGGTTTAACATAACCTGCCTAGCTTATCTTTTGACATTGCAAAGGGGTTATTGTTACGACCGTTGACTATAAATAGGCTTATTATAATATAATGTTGCATTGCTCTTCTTTCTATCTTTGTATGTATTTCGATTATTATTATTATTATTATTTTTAATTATGTTTTTGGTCGATTTGTATTTGTTTGTACTACCGGCGGGCAGTCCGGTAGAGGGAGAGAGAGAGGAAGAACGGGAGACTGAGCGGGGGGGGGGAAGACATTCGGCAAAGGACGCCGGGTCCGGGAATCGAACTCGGGTCGGCAGCTTCGCGACGCAGCGCATTACACGGGTCGCCACTTTCGATTTTTAAGCTTCTCTCTTGTGCGCGTTTCTGCCGTATGTTGTGTTTTCATGTTGAACCCCAGGAATAATAGCTGATGCCGTGGTGTAATAATGTAAGCTAATGGGGGATCCTAATAAATAAATAAATAAATAAAGTATGGGAGGAAATTAGGCCACTTTACTCGCCAAATGCGAGTATTTTTTACGTTTGGCGAGTGATTCATGAAGACCACTCGCCAGTCTGGCGAGTATACAAAAAAAAAAAACATTCTGCAATCACTGCACTGGCAAACGGTGCGCGTCTTCTGAGTGCTCGCTTTAGTTGACAGTGCCACGAGAGCACTGCACAAGACCACCAGCGGACATATAATGTTTAATAAAAGTTTGCGCAGTACTGGCCAACCCGCGGACATATAATGATAAAAGTCCTGCGTTACTAGGCTAAAGCCATCAGGAGCACTCTCAAACGGATAACGTTAAACACAGCAGAAGATGGAAAACAGACAGACTGATCAACGGGGAACTGCATCCAACCCTAGTACAACCCTCGAGTATAAGTTACTAAGGACACATTTAAATCACAGAGGTGTAATGTTAGTCTACTGGAAATGTATACAGTGGTTAGCTTCTAGTTTTAGCGATAGCTGCTTGCTAGCTAATGTTAGCCCCGTGTGCTCAAAGCAGCCAGCTAGGTGTATCTGTTATGACTATAATGTTTCCAAAAAAGCACCGGACTACGACGTAAGGTTAGACATTTTATTTCATGCTCAAAAGCCCCTGGCTTGCACATCGCAGTCACGAAAGGGGCTAGCTAAGCTCAACCAGTGCACTGTGACTGTACAACAGCACACCAACCCCAACTGACGTTATCACAACACTTGACGGTACTGTCGTAAGACCACCGTGCTGTCTTAAAGGCACAGTGTGCCTACCCAGATGCATACACAACATTGACGAGGCTTGACAACCGAGGTTCAAAGTTAACTTGATTGATTGAAAACTTTATTAACAGATTGCAGAATGGGTACAATACAGTACGGCATTTTCAATTCATCATAACATATGACATACAGATAGACTACTGCTACATCTATATATTTCACATCTATCTATACACTTCACAACATACTTCGGTTTTTTTCTTTCACTGCCCAACCCAGTCCAACCCAGCATCTTTCACTGCCCAGTTCAGCCCTACCCAGTCCAGAATAGATACCTCTTTCATGTTAATATGTTTTATGCTAATATTGTGAAGAGTAGAGATTCATGTTTTATGCTAATACATATTTTAAAGAGTAGAGACACGGTGTGATTATTTTACTATGATTGAAAATCTATTTAGACGAAGACATACAAAGAAGTAATTATCACAATTAGCGATTTTTTTTGTCTGGTAAAAAATCAGTTTGGCTGGTAAAAAAAATCAGATACTCGCCAGTTGGCTGGTAAACCAAAAAGTTAGTTTCCTCTTTTATATTGGAATATGAATAACTCTGCCAGTCCAGTTAATGATAGATACACTTCTAAAAAAAGATGGAGCTGCAGCTCAAAGCAGGACGGCTTCCTCTCCGTCAGAAAGGTCAACATGAAGGCGAGCTCCTCCGCTGGGCCCTGGGGACCTTCACGCTCGGCACGGTTGACGTTGCTCTTACAGGATTGAGGTAATCACGCTCGTCAAATGCTACAAAGGAGGAGCATGACCGAATTCAAGGTCTTCCCGTTATCTCGGCTTGTGGTGCTGAGCTTTCTTCCAGGGTGACCCGGTTCGGATGAGCTGAGTCACGTGGCGACCCGATGATATCACGGCGACGCACTCCCGTAGTCTCGCAGAGCTCCCGATCAAACCACGCATAAACTTCAAAACACTACTCCTCACCTTCAAAGCCCTCCATAGCCTGCCCCCCCCCCCCCCCCCCCCCCCCCTACCTGACTGATCTCCTTCTCCCCTACCGCCCCACCCGTTCCCTCCGGTCCTCCTCCACTGCCTCCCTCACTGTCCCGACATACAAACTCAAAAACGTTGGTGATCGGGCCTTCTCTCGCACTGCACCCCGACTCTGGAACTCCCTCCCTCAGTCCATCAGAGACTCTCCCACACTCTCCACCTTCATCATGACTCTGGAACTCCCTCCCTCAGTCCATCAGAGACTCCCCCACACTCTCCACCTTCATCATGACTCTGGAACTCCCTCCCTCAGTCCATCAGAGACTCTCCCACACTCTCCACCTTCATCATGACTCTGGAACTCCCTCCCTCAGTCCATCAGAGACTCTCCCACACTCTCCACCTTCATCATGACTCTGGAACTCCCTCCCTCAGTCCATCAGAGACTCTCCCACACTCTCCACCTTCATCATGACTCTGGAACTCCCTCCCTCAGTCCATCAGAGACTCTCCCACACTCTCCACCTTCATCATGACTCTGGAACTCCCTCCCTCAGTCCATCAGAGACTCTCCCACACTCTCCACCTTCATCATGACTCTGGAACTCCCTCCCTCAGTCCATCAGAGACTCCCCTACACTCTCCACCTTCATCATGACTCTGGAACTCCCTCCCTCAGTCCATCAGAGACTCTCCCACACTCTCCACCTTCATCATGACTCTGGAACTCCCTCCCTCAGTCCATCAGAGACTCTCCCACACTCTCCACCTTCATCATGACTCTGGAGCTCCCTCCCTCAGTCCATCAGAGACCCCCCCACACTCTCCACCTTCATCATGACTCTGGAACTCCCTCCCTCAGTCCATCAGAGACTCTCCCTCACTCTCCACCTTCATCATGACTCTGGAACTCCCTCCCTCAGTCCACCAGAGACTCTCCCTCACTCTCCACCTTCATCATGACTCTGGAACTCCCTCCCTCAGTCCACCAGAGACTCTCCCTCACTCTCCACCTTCATCATGACTCTGGAACTCCCTCCCTCAGTCCATCAGAGACTCTCCCTCACTCTCCACCTTCATCATGACTCTGGAACTCCCTCCCTCAGTCCATCAGAGACTCTCCCACACTCTCCACCTTCATCATGACTCTGGAACTCCCTCCCTCAGTCCATCAGAGACCCCCCCACACTCTCCACCTTCATCATGACTCTGGAACTCCCTCCCTCAGTCCATCAGAGACTCTCCCACACTCTCCACCTTCATCATGACTCTGGAACTCCCTCCCTCAGTCCATCAGAGACTCTCCACCTTCAAATCCTGCCTCAAAAAGGGCGGCTAGGTGGTGCAGTGGGCAAGGCGCTCACCACCAATGCAGGAGACGCTGGGTTCGAGCCCAGCTCTCCGCATTGCTATCAGCTTGGCTGGTCGTTCATACTAATACAATTGGCAGTGTTAGGGGTGGGAAGCTGATGGGTGGGGATCGGACGTTGTAGACAGCGACTCCTACAGGTCGGTTGGTGCGCCTGCGCAGCAGAATCAGGAAGCGACGGGGGCGGCGTGCCCTCCAAATGCAGACCCCCGACACTGAAAGATCGCGCTGTGCAGGGGAAAAGATGCGACGGCTGCCTCCTCGAGTACCGGAGGGGACACGTGATGTAAGGCTTAGTCCACATTGCAGCCGGCTTGTGGGAGGCATGGTCTAACAACGTTTGAGACAGGGGAGGGTAGAATTGGACGATACGAAATTGTGATGGGAAAAAAATTGGAGAAAAAATAGATAAAAAAAAAATCCTGCCTCAAAACCCACCTGTTCCCACTAGCTTTCAACCCCCCCCCCCCCCCCCCCAAACCCGATTGATGTCTGTTCCTGTCGCTCTGTCTTTTTGTGTTATCTCATGCCTCTTTCCCCTGTTTCCCCCATGGTCTCATGTTCCTTTTTTGTTTTTTAGTTTTTTCTTTGTTGTTCCTATAACTACTGTCAGCGACTTCGGGTCATTGAGAAGCGCTATATAAATAAAATGAATTATTATTATTATTATTATTATTATTATTGAAACCGAGTTTCAATTCCTGACCCGTCGCGGGGCTCCTCACCTGTCATGGGTATTCTGGTCCTGGCTGGCCCTGGGCCCAAACACTGGGGTCTGAGTCTATGTGTGTTGTCCATGTCAGATCCTCTGAGATGTGGACCCCCAGGTACTTAAAGCTGCTCACCCTGTCCACGGTGGCCCCGTTTATCCTCAGTGGTGTGTGTGTCCCCTGCTGTGTTCTCCTAAAATCCACAATCAGCTCCTTGGTTTTACCAATGTTCAGGAGCAGGCTGTTGTCCTGACACCAGCGTTCCAGCATTTGTAGTAGTAGTAGTAGTAGTAGTAGTTGTGGGTAGGGTTCAGTGTTGCGATGCTCATATCAACACTGGTTGCACGCACGCTAATGACGCCACGTGCATGCGTGCTCCCAGGCGTGTGCGCGCACTCCCGCGCATGCGCATAAATGTTCCCTCGCATAAGGACAGACTAAAGACAGAGCCTAATTGCCTCTACGTATGGAATGTAACACCTGACGACCGGCGCTATTGATATGCAAAGTAGCCAGGTGGGTACTGCGAGTTGGCGCATCAGTCGAGTGCAGCGCATTCCTGCGTGCACGCCCTTCTGCTCACAAAACTTTGGTTGCACGGAGTGCAACCTCGTCCCATGAGCAACGCATCACTGGTAGGGTTCACATCACAAGTATCCTGGATTTTTTTTATTAATTTTTTTACGACTGGCTTCACACAGTTATGGAAAATGATGCCGTCCTTTTTCCAACACATCGCTTGCTCCACCAGAGGGAAGAACACACTCGACCACTGCTATTCCCCGTTCAAAGCGGGTTACAAGGCAGTAGCCGCTCCGCCATTAACGGGGTCCACAAGCTCGAGCGATCATGACTCCATCTTGTTATTTCCGGCATATCAACAGAGATCACGTGACGCCGTCGTGTCACGTGAGACTAAGAAGTGGACCGACGAATCAGAGGCCACGCTCAAGGACGTGCTTGCAGACACGGACTGGGATATGTTCATAGGAAGTGCCAGTGACGTCAGTGAATTAGCAGACATAGTGGTGTGTTATATAACAACAATAGCTGATGGTATTGTCCTCAGGAAAACGGTGCGGATTTTCCCAAACCAGAAACCGTGGGTGGATAGCACTATTAGAGCAGCTCTGAACTCTCGTACCACCGCCTACAACCTGGGTAGAGAGTCAGGAAACATGGAGGAGTATAAGGCTTCAGTCTATACTCTACGCAAAGCAGTCAAACTTGCTAAGAGGACATATGCTGACAAACTGGAGACACAAATGGCACAAAACGACACAAGAGGATTATGGCAGGGACTGAAGTCAATAACTGACTATAAAGTCAGCGCCCCGTCAATGGGGAGCGACGACGCCTCCCTCGCGGACAAGCTCAACACCTTCTACGCTCGGTTTGGTGTAGACAGTGGCGCTGCTGGCTCTCCGGCTAGTGACGTCACTGGCGCGCCGGCTGTTGTGGAGGGGGGGGGGCAACCGCGAGGGGGGGGGGGACGCTCTCTCGTTGTCGGAACACAGTGTGAGAAGAGCATTTATGCAGGTGAACACCAGGAAGGCTGCTGGCCCAGATGGCATAACAGGACGTATACTCAAGACCTGTGCCAACCAGCTGGCCCCTGTGTTCACCGTCATATTTAATCAATCACTGGCGGAGTCAGTGGTCCCTGCCTGCTTCAAGAGGTCTACCATCATCCCTGTGCCGAAGAAACCCTCCCCAGCATGTCCAAATGACTACAGACCGGTGGCACTCACCTCTGTGGTCATGAAATGTTTCGAGAGGCTGGTCAAGGACCACATTTGTGCCTCCCTCCCCAGTGATATGGACCCTATGCAATTTGCATACAGGACAAACAGGTCCACCGACGACGCGGTCTCCCAGGTACTGCACAGCACCCTCTCGCACCTTGACCGTCAGAAGGGGGGCTATGTGAGACTGTTGTTCATTGACTACAGCTCAGCGTTCAACACCATAGTCCCCACCAGACTGGTGGACAAGCTGATCGAGCTAGGTCTGAGCTCCGCCCTGAGCGCCTGGGTACTGGACTTTCTGAGCGAAAGACCCCAGGCGGTCAGGGTGGGGGGTCAGACCTCCAACACCATCACCCTGAGCATCGGGTCCCCCCAGGGCTGTGTTCTGAGCCCCCTGCTGTACTCACTCTACACACACGACTGTGTGGCCAAGTTCAGCTCCAACTCCATAGTGAAGTTCGCAGATGACACGGTGGTGGTGGGGCTGATCTCGGACAACAACGAGAAGGCCTACCGGGAGGAGGTGGAGGTACTGGAACGCTGGTGCCAGGACAACAGCCTGCTCCTGAACATTGGCAAAACCAAGGAACTGATCGTGGATTATAGGAGAGGACAGCAGGGGACACACACACCACTGATGATAAACGGGGCTACCGTGGACAGGGTGAGCAGCTTCAAGTACCTGGGGGTCCACATCTCAGAGGACCTGACATGGTCAACACACATAAGCACAGTAGTAAATAAGGCGAAACAGCGTCTCTACCACCTGAGACAGTTAAGGAAGTTCAGAGTATCGGGGAAGATACTCCAGTCCTTCTACTCAGGAGCTGTAGAGAGCATCCTGACCGGAAACATCACTGCCTGGTATGGAAACAGCACGGCACAGGACAAGAAGGCCCTACAGAAAGTGGTGCGCTCAGCCGAGCGTACCACGGGTATTGCACTACCCCCCCTGCAGGTTCTATACAACAAGAGGTGCAAATCCAGAGCCTGCAGGATAATGAAAGACCCTCACCACCCCAATAACAGCCTGTTTCAGCTGCTGAGGTCAGGCAGACGCCTGCAAATCTCAGCTACTAGGACAGAGCGGTTTAGGCTCAGCTTCTTCCCCCAGGCCATCAGAGCCATGAACAATGTACATTGAGTGCTCAGAACATTGAACTGTCCACACACAAGCACACATGAACACACACACGACACGCACACTGTGCACGCTCACACACGAGCAGCCACTTAACACTTTAGCATGAGCGGGTACACACTCAGGCCGCACGCACCCTCACTTATTGCCAAAAGGAAAGGCCACTTTAAATTAGTATTAGCAACAGTAACAGTGTATTGCACTACTATTACTACTACTGTTAACTGCCAACTGTTACCCGTCATTGCACAAATTTATTGTTACCTGCTACCTGTTATTGCACAATTTTATTGCACACATTTTTTGTATTGGATTCTATTATATGTTATATGTTGTACCAATTGCACATCGTTGTGGGCAAGACCACCCGCATTTCATTGTATATCCGTATGCCGTGACAAATAAAAACTCTTGACTTGACTTGACTTGAAAATGAATTCATGGAATACTGGAAACAGAGGTAGAGCGGTTGTCTGGTAATCGGAAAAGGTTCCCGGTTTGATTCACGCTCCTCCCGGGCAGCATGTTGGAAGTGTCCTTGAGCAAGACACTTAACCCCTTAACTGCTCCTGATGATGGAGGGGTGATTATGTGGGGGTTGGTGATGGAGGAGGTTGGATGGGGGTTGGATGGTGGATGAGGTTGGATGGTGGAGGAGGTTGGAATGGGGGTTGGATGATGTTGGTGATGGAGGAGGTTGATGTTGGTGATGGAGGAGGTTGTTGATGGATGATGATGGGGGTTGGTTGGATGGGGGTTGGTTGGTGGAGGAGGTTGGAAGGGGCTTGGTGATTGGTGGGGGTTGGATGGGGCTTGGTGATTGGTGGGGGTTGGATGGGGCTTGGTGATTGGTGGGGGTTGGATGGGGCTTGGTGATTGGTGGGGGTTGGATGGGGCTTGGTGATTGGTGGGGGTTGGATGGGGCTTGGTGATTGGGCCTAACAAAAATAATAGTTGGTTTCAGGTTGGTTGTCAGTTTGGCCATGGGTAGGTAGGGAATTTATTTTATTTTATTTTTTTATTTTATTCTTTCCCACGGCGACTATGGATAGGGAATTTCTTTATTTAATTAAAATGTTCACAACAACATGGATGCATGTACTCTGCCAGCATGTTTAATATCCATAATACTAAATGTTTGACTAAGATTTCTATGAAACTTTATTCTAAAAAAAAAAAAAAAAAAATCGGATTTTTTTTTTTTTTTTTTTTTAATATATAATTTTTTTTTTTAAACTCATAAAATATATTGGGTCGCACCTAAATCGGCAGGGTCGGTCGGCAACCTGAAACCAACCATTATTTTTGTTAGGCCTTGGAGGGGTGTTGAACAGGGAATTTGGTGTATTTGGGGAATTCCTTTGTCTCCTTCAATGATGCAATCGTCTGACGGCTCACTCGCTGGGTCAAAGACTCCCACGCATAAAGATAGTCTTGTTATCATAGTTTCATAAAAGAAAATGACGGTTGACACACGACACGTCATGAAATCAGCTTCACGTAGTTCCGCTGACGGCAGGATTCGACATAAAAATAAAAAATGTATATAGAAATGTCGGCCTTCTGTTCATGTATGTTCACTCAGTACTTGGTTGGGGCTTCTTTGGCATAAATTACTGCATCAATACAGCAAAATAGATAGACTTTTCCACGATATTCTAATTTATTGAGCTGCACCTGCACTGTAGGTACCTTCATACTCATTTTGTGTTGCGTTATGTATTGTTGTTTTATTTTGGCTCGTCTCATCTAAATTAGGAAGAGTGATTAATATGAATTCATATAAAAACCTAAAAAACAGTCACTAGTTGCAGCCCAGGGTAACGGTTGGGCATTTTGAAATTGATTCAACACTTTTTCTCTTCTTTCTCTAAAATTTGCATTTCTTTGGAACCCTTTGAACTGTTATTTAAAATGGGAAACGGCTCAAATGTGGCCTTCACGTGATCAGATTAACCTTCTTTTTATTTATTTTTTTATTAACTTTTTAAGTTCTAGGCAATTCATTAATTTAATGCCGTCCTGACTTTCCCCCTCTAACGGTTTAGAAAAAGCCCAGGGTGGCCCATCCATGCACAGCACCCCCCCCCCTCCCCATTCTGCCCCTGTAGTAGTAAACTCACTCCGCCTGCCCTGAAATGCAAATATCAATTATATGATGAGCTGAAGCGTTTCGTGAGCCGAGAGATACGGCGCCTCATGTGTTTGATGTCTGGTGGGTGTCGGGTGTCTCTCCTCTCACTTCATCCCCCTGGGGTGCAGGTGATCGATGGACCGCGGCGCGGGCATGTGCGTGCCTGTGTGCATTTGTATCTGAAGGAGAGAGAGAGAGAGAGAGAGGGAGAGACAGACAGACAGACAGACAGACAAACAGGTGGTGGGTGTGTTTTCCCCGTCACTTGGGCGCTGGAGCTCACAGCCCCTGATTAGCGGGTTGACAGCTGTGGATTGACTGGGAGACGCCACGCAGCGGTGCAGGCGGGCAGGAGGCGGCGAGGCCTGGCGCTCAGTGTGTGGGCTCCTGGTGACGGGCCGTATCACCGCCAGCTGGAGGCAGAACGTGCCGCGCATAATGGGTCAAGAGTAGGGGTCACTCTGTAAGATGGATGAGACATGATGTATAAAACATAATGGGTCAATAATAGAATAGAGGTCACCTTATAACATAGATAAGACATGATCTATAAAACATACTGTAATAGGTCAAGAATAGAATAGAGGACACATGATTAAATAGATGAGACATGATGTATAAAACATAATAGGTCAAGAATAGAGGTCACCTTATAACATAGATAAAGACATGATCTATAAAACATACTGTAATAGGTCAAGAATAGAATAGAGGACACATGATTAAATAGATAAGACATGATGTATAAAACATCCCTGACTTGGTCAAGTTCTGTCTGCCAGAGGGCTGTATTATAAATGTCTTTATAAATCATCATGATGACCTATACACATCTGTGTTTTCTAAGGTTAAGACCCACAGATTAAACGCTGGACTGCTTGTAAGTGAGTGTGCTGAGCTGGGAGCTGAAGTCGCTGTAGGGAGAAGACGCCTCGGGGTCGGGGCTGTTGAGAGCTCCCAGTGAGATCTTCTCGTAGTACGGGGACAAGGGATGCGCCGATCCGATACTCTGAGCTGATACTAGTGACATTTCACAAATCGGGTATCGGCGACAGATGGTAACCGATCCACGACCGATCTGTTGCAACGTTGTCATAAAGTGCCCTCCTCCATTAACGGCAGACCAGCGCATGTTTGAGAGTTGAGACGAGGGGAAATGTGCCAAGCTTTCATCCCTGAATGGATTCAGCTTGATGGAGATATTGGCCAAAAGTTAGTATTTTTATTACATTAGCCTATATAGCAATGATCTCCTCCTCTGTCCCCCTCTCACAGCTGAGCTGCATTCTCTGTCTTGAGTCACTAAACCCACATTTAGCTTGTTTGCTAATTATCTTACAAAGCTAACTGGCAGTTTTTTAGATTGTACGATAAAATAGACCTACTATTGTAGCTCTTCAACTAAAACTTCCACAGGAGCTAAAATATCAACTAGGCTGTCAATCAAAACAGTCATGGGGGAGGGGGGGGGGGGGGGGCTGAACTCTTGGACCGGCCAGGCCACACTGCTACGCAATATAATTGAGAGATATTCCCTTTCGTTACACCAGGACCTGCCCGAATACTTTGTTGAGATTATAGCCTTTTGTGTGATGTATACAGGGGGAGCAGACGCCCTGCCCTGTCTTGTTTCATTCTCCGGATAAAGAGACCCAAATACGAATCAAACTGAATAGCATTAGACACCTGCTCTGAGCCACAAATTAATTTCAAAACAACGGCCCGGGCCAGGAATTGTCCACAAAGAGGGTTGTCTAGATTACGTGGATTTTATTTAGCAATTTAGTCCCATGCAATCATCATAAAATCCCCTCCGCCCACGTTCCAATAGCCGCACTGGAATTACAGGGGTGACACTTAAATTGGATTGTCCCGCTCAGATGTAGAGGCCATCCCACCCCGAGCCCTATTTACAATTATGTGTGTTCGGCGATTGGATCTGCATCCACCACCACCCCAGAGAGAATCTAATTTTTCAAATGCCAGAATTTCACACAGTCATAGTGATTCGCATTAAATGTGAAACCTCACCTTGAAGAGAAGGAGAATGCACTTGAAAACAGTGAGCGCGTGACCCGCTCGTTCAAATTGGAGAGTAATTGGAACCGTTTCGATGCCGTAACAACATGAATGTGTTTCTTAGTGATGCACCGATGTGAAAATTGTGGCCGATACCGTTAACCGATATTAATATTAGGGGTGCACCGATATATCGGTCGGGTATCGGTATCGGCCGATAAGTGCCTTGTTGACTGCTATCGGCCTATCGGCCGATAAGCTCAAATGTGCCGATAGCAGTCGCCGATAACTAACCATCCATTTGTGTAGCGTCAAAAGGCAAAAAAAAAATTCACTCGCGTCCCCCCCACACACACACAAGCTACTGCATCAAAGTTACTATTTATGATTAACAAGGCATTCGTTTTGTGGCATTAACGTTATATAGTTAGTGTTACACGGACAATAACATCAGCATATTATTATTACCCATAGGCCATAGCAGCAAGGCATTACTCCGAGTCCGTTCATAGCCGGGAGGCAGAAGACTAACGTTACTGGTGAAAATGTGATTTACGTTGGAATACTCCTTTGCCAACTTGCTGTACTTTGCTTGCAGGTCTGCAGCCATTATTACTGGATTAAGAATAGCCCCAACTTTAGCCAACGTAACGTTATGGCTAAACCTTTAACATTAGTTAACCCTAGCTTTCGGTTAGCTGTTCAATGTTAATAACACAACCAAGCGAATCCATCAGAGCTCCCCATCAACACCGCTCTGTCGGGAGGATGGCATTTAAGAAAGTATCTGCTGTTAAAATGACACAAACATTCGTTTTGTGGCATTAATGTTATTATAGTTAGTTACACGTTCAATTACATCAGCATAGTATTTACCCGAAGATAGCAAGCAAGCCGTGCATAGCTCGGTTACATTCCGTTGCTCATTCCGTACCCAACTACACATTCTGCAATCTGTTAATAAAGTTTTCAACCAGACAAATGTATAGAAAGGCTTTGTTTTATTATAAAATTTGTTGCAGTAAAATCATTGTGTCTCGTTTGGCCATCCTGTGGAGCGCGCTGGTCGGCGGGCACTGCCGGGCAGCTAACGTATTAGCTTGTTGTGGTTCTAAGTTTGACTCGCATTCTCGCAAGCAGAAGCAGATCAATGGCGGCATGCCCCGAAGTAGAAAAATGAATAAACGCTTGGTGGTAAGCAGGAGGTGGGTGCTAGCGGTGTGGCGTAATTGGCCGAATCGACTGTCAATCAAAATGGTTCCATTGCATTGGTTGAAAGCTCTGGTTGAGAGAATAGTATCCCGCTGCAGGCCGCCAGAATGGTTCCATTGCATTGGTTGAAAGCTCTGGTTGAGAAAATAGTATCCCTCTGCAGGCCGCCAGACGATACTGGGAGAGGGATCAGTGATACCATAAACATATTTCTTGATGTTTCCTTTTTTAAGTAAGTAAAGAGGCCTACAAATACAAACACACATACAAATATACAGTAGTTTCATTAAAAAAATTTAAAAAAAAATTAAAAAAAAAATTAAAAAAAAAATTAAAAAAAAAAATTAAAAAAAAAAAAAAAAAAAAAAAACTTATTTTTTGCCACAATTATCGGTATCGGTATCGGTATCGGCCGATTGTGTTAGTTGAACAATCGGTATCGGTATCGGTGGCCAATTTTCATATCGGTGCACCCCTAATTAATATTGCTGTTCCGGCCGATACCGATATTTACCGATGTCGATATCTCTGTATAGAAAACTCACAGACCTGCTCACAGACCCGGTGGAGCGGTGTGCCACCCCGGCCCATGACCAACGCACCCCTGGTGTCGAAGTGTCCTTGAGCAAGACACTTAACCCCCTAACTGCTCCCGATGAGCAGGTCGGCACCTTGCACGGTCGCTTCCGCCGTCGGTGTGTGAGTGAATGGGTGAATGTGAGGAACAAATAGATAGATATAGATAAAAGCGCTATATAAATGCAGTCCATTTACCATTTAATCAAGGATGCGTCGTCAATGGAGGGCGTTGCTCAATGTATTTGCTGAACGCATAAGGAACACATACTTGTTGTTTATGATCAATTGGCATGGCTGGCGGTGTGTAGTGGACGTGTTGGATAATTATTTGACAATAATTGCCTCGTTTCTGTTCAAGATTAGGAATGACCTTGTTGCTGAAGTGACTACGAGAGTAAATATTAACGTCATATGTTTCATATTTACGCTATACACTTAAATAACAACCTACCCGCGACTGCTTTGGACTGCATATAGTAAAGTGCTGCTAAACAACCATAATGCTTTGGTTATGGATATAAATGGAGAGGTTGTTTAGAATAGATACTTTACGGAGAAGGCTTTGCCTTCCTGGTAAAGGACTGGGGCGATTGCATTTCCTACACACAGTGGCTGCTTAATCCATCTCTATCGTAGACACAAGTAAATCTGTAGTGCACCCACACAGCAGATTTAAACCACGCTGGGGGATATGATGTGATTTAGCTTCTCTTGTCCGCTGATCAGTAATAGCCCATTCCCAATCCCCACACAAACGGACAAACTGACAGCTGCACTCCCAACTCGCCAGGGCAAACTGAAAGGTCCCTCTTGGTTTTGGATTTAAATGCAGTTATGCACAAATTACTAATGTTAACTGAACTGAAAATAGCTCCCTTTTTGCCCCGGACAATTTCTCACTTGACTTCTCCATTGTTGCCAACCTGCAGACTGTGACTCACCCACGCGGTTCGCAAGGAAAACCTGCAATGTTTTGGTTCTAGCTGGAAACTACTTTTTGGGTTGTAAATGGTGCATTTATATAGCGGCTTTTATCCGAGGTGTTTTACAATTGTGTTCCTCACATTCACCCATTCACTCACACATTCACACACCGACGGCGGAGGCGACCATGCACGGTGCCAACCTGCACACTGGGTGTCGATTAGGGGTTAGGTGTCTTGCTCGAGGACACCAGACGACCGCTTTACCTCCTGAGCCACAGTCGCCCTGTTCCGACCCATTCTCGGTGGACATGCTGTTTCCACAGTTGAAAATTAGGCGCGCAAACCGGAAGGGAACCCGTTCCCTGTTGGTGGGAAAGGTGTGTCAGTATAATGCAGACCTCCTCCCACACCTCACAATCTCCCTACTTTGCCGTTACTTTCACATGCAACAATTTACTGGGTAGATGAGCAGAACAAGAGGCACTAGAGATACTTGAGGCAGTAGAGATACTAGAGATACTAGAGACACTAGAGATACTAGAGACACTAGAGACACTAGAGATACTAGAGATACTAGAGACACTAGACACACTAGAGATACTAGAGACACTAGAGATACTAGAGACACTAGAGACACTAGAGATACTAGAGATACTAGAGACACTAGAGATACTAGAGACACTAGACACACTAGAGATACTAGAGATACTAGAGATACTAGAGACACTAGAGACACTAGAGATACTAGAGACACTAGAGACACTAGAGATACTAGAGATACTAGAGATACTAGAGACACTAGAGATACTAGAGATACTAGAGACACTAGAGATACTAGAGACACTAGAGATACTAGAGATACTAGAGATACTAGAGACACTAGACACACTAGAGACACTAGAGATACTAGAGACACTAGAGGGGGGGGGGGGCTATATAAAAATTCTAGGTTGATTTGATTTTGTATACATTTTAAGGCTCAAGGAGCTGATTGACTGCCTACCTCAAAGACTGTTCACTTATTTTGCAAATTTTCAGTAAATATTTAATTGAAATTTAAGTTTTATCTGGTGATTATTTGAGTGATTGTTTCATATTGGCCCAGCCAGGTTATATAGGATGTCATGTCTACATCATTTTGGTTTTTTATAGCACAATCACATCTGATTTAATGTGATGGAAGAAGTGACATTATCATTTGTGTAAATATTTAATTTACCACAGCCGTGTAAGATGCTGCACCTTGAAAAAGCTTGAAAAGTGCTTGAATTTTGCTTTGGAAAAGGTGTAAGAACCCTGTAATATGTCTTTACCACTCTGCACTCAACACGGCAGCACCCACATTCAACACGGCAGCACCCACATTCAACACGGCAGCACCCACATTCAACACTGTTTGATGAACATTGATACTGAAATAGTTGTCGCCTTCCTGCTGACCTGTCGTACTTGTAAGTCACTTTGGATAAAAGCACTACCTAAATGACTAAATGTAAGAGGAGATATCTTCCTCTCTTTGGGTCATGAATGTGCACAATATATGGCAATCCGGCCATTACTTTTAGAGATAATGTTGTTCGGCCTGATGGTGACGCCATTCACCATATAAATATCGGGGAAGTATGAAGTGAATTTTAACATCATCATCATCATCATTTATTTATTCGTACATGGAATTACCACAGTCCAAAAATACATATTCATATAATTCACCAAAAATACCATGGCCGAAAGGAACAGGAAGAAGAAAAAATCTTATATATACCTGCCCCTACACACATACAACACACCGATAGACATATTGTGTAAAACCAAACAGAATATACCCATTTTGCAAAAAAATTAAACATCAACACAACCAAATTAAATCAACATAAATAAACCCATTTTGTCTATCTATCAGTCAAACTACATATCGCTGCTGTCGGGACAAAACCTCATAACTCCATTTTTTTATTTATTTTTTTATTATATAAATCAACTCCGTAGATCATCCTCCATATGTGTGTGTGGGTTTTACAAAGTTTAAACAATGGGAAAGCATTAAACCGATCATCTGTCTAAACCTCCTAACTCTATTCACCCTCAAATCTGTGTTAGTTTTTTTCATCTGCTGAAAAGTTGGGTTTTTGGAGTTATGAGGTTTTGTCCCGACAGCAGCGATATTTAGGTTCATTCATTTACACCCCCCCCCCACACACACACTTATATAATGTATTATACTTCTATATACTATCTAATTTCTATTTTATTATAATATAACTAAATCATACTATTTATTCTATACCATATTGGTACAGTATTATACAATATTTTAATATATTATTATTCTATGTTACGCTGCTATATACTATATTACTATACTCATACTGGCCTACACTACAACTCTATGCTACGTCATCCTGACACGCTAAACTGCAATATTATACTAAACTGTGCTATACTGTCTATGTATCTTTTCTTTGCACAACCTTTTGAAGTGAAATATATTAGTGGAACTCTTTTCATCGTTCTGCAAAGAGTTCCATAGTTTGATACCTATAACTGAGGTGCACCTTTGTTTTAAAGGGGAACTCCACTTTTTTTTGGAAATTAGCTTATTTAACATCTTCCCTGGAGTTAGACAAGAAGATGCATACCTTTTTTGTCTCTGTGCGTGCATTTTAGCTTTGGGAATAGACGCTCCGTTAGCATAGCTTAGCTTCATCACTGGAAGTGAGTCAGGACAGTAGCCTTACAGTGCCTTACAGTGTATTGCAAGGTCTGACATTGACCAAACTTGATATGCATGACCTTGGTGGGCTCTAGGTCAACTCCTGAAAAGGGGGTCAATGTCAGACCTTGCAATCAAAAGTTAGGGGGCGCACTGAAATTATGGCAAGGGTTATTAGCCCCCTAACTTTTGATTGCAAAGTCTGACATTGACCCCCTTTTCAGGAGTTGACCTAGAGCCCACCAAGGTCATGCATATCAAGTTTGGTCAATGTCAGACCTTGCAATACACTGTAAGGCACTGTAAGGCTACTGTCCTGCCTCACTTCCAGTGATGAAGCTAAGCTATGCTAACGGAGCGTCTATTCCCAAAGCTAAAATGCACGCACAGAGACAAAAAAGGTATGCATCTTCTTGTCTAACTCCAGGGAAGATGTTAAATAAGCTAATTTCCAAAAAAAGTGGAGTTCCCCTTTAAGGTTGTTTGTGCAAATTGGTGTTTAAAATTTAATTTCCTTCTGCTGTCATCTGGATAGGGAACGAACAACCTCTGTATATTTGCTGGTAATACTCTGCATTTTGCTCTAAACAAAACTAATAAAGTCTGTATTTCAGCTAACTCTTTAAGTTTCAATAGTCTGGATTTAATAAATAATTTGTTGTATGTTCTCTTGAATCTACATTGTGAACTATTCTTACTGCTCTCTTCTGTAATATAAATAATGGCTTTATGTTGCTTTCATACGTGTTACCCCACACTTCCACACAGTAACTCAAATATGGTAGGATGAGTGAACAATATAATATTTGCATAGAATTATAATCAAGCACATTCTTTGCCTTGTTCAAAACAAAAACACTCTTGGCTACCTTATATTTTATGTACATTATATGTGGCTTCCATGTCAATTTCTCATCCAACATAACACCCAAAAATGTTAACTCAGATACTCTTTCAATATTAACTCCGTCAATACATAATGCCACATTGTCCTTCTTTCGATTAGTAAATATCATACATTTCGTTTTTTCCAAATTTAGGGATAGCTTATTGTTATCAAACCATATCTTAAGTTTACACATTTCATTTACAATGTCATCTGCTAATTTTTTAAGGTATTTTCCTGAACTGAAGAAATTTGTATCCTCAGCAAATAAAACAAATTGCAATATGTTTGACACTTCACATATATCATTAATATATAAAATAAAAAGTTTGGGCCCCAGGACCGAACCTTGAGGGACACCACATTCAATATTCATACATTCAGATGTGTAACCAGAGAGTTGTACATATTGTTGTCTATTTTCAAGATAGCTACTTAACCAGTTCATCGCCACCCCTCTCACACCGTATGTTTGTAATTTAGAAATTAAAATGTGATGATCTATCGTATCAAATGCTTTTTTTAAGTCAATAAACACCCCTATTGTGTAATTCCTCTCATCTACTGCTGTGGTTATTTCTTCTTATACAACGGCATGCAAATTTCTCGATTCTGATTGGCCATTTACACGTCTTTATTGGCAACAATCCACGGTCCTGGGCTCAGGACCCGCCCACAACCGAATCACATATCACATATGGAAACGGTAACAACAGATGAGGTACTCAATAAACTGAGCGCCCTCCAACCTAACAAGGCCACTGGCCATGACAACATCCCCTCCAAATTCCTCAGAGACTCAGCAGCCGCCATCACACCAATCATCACACACATAATAAACCTCTCCATAAAACAGGGACACGTCCCCAAGGACTTCAAAATTGCGAGGGTGACCCCTCTGCACAAAAAGGGCAGCAAATTAGACCCAGGCAACTACCGCCCTGTTTCTATTCTCACCTCCATCTCGAAAGTCATGGAAAAAATAGTCTACGAACAGGTCGAAAAGTACCTAGCGGAAAAAAATCTAATCTACGAATTCCAATCTGGCTTCAGAACATCCCACTCCACTGACACATGCCTTCTCTATTTGAATGACCACATCAAACAAGAGGTGGACGCAGGCAAATACTGCGGCATGGTCATGCTGGACCTACAAAAGGCCTTTGACACGGTCAATCACTCCATTCTGATTGACAAGCTAAAAGCAATTGGTTTTGATAGTCTATCAGTGAGCTGGATGCAATCCTACCTTGAGGGGAGGGAACAGATGGTGGAGGTAAACGGTACCCTATCCCCCCCCCTCACAGTGAGCTGTGGTGTTCCACAAGGAAGCATACTAGGACCGCTACTGTTCCTAATTTATGCAAATGACATGTCGTCAGCTTGTGACTGCAACTTGTTCCTGTTTGCGGACGACTCAGCCCTGCTGGTCTCTGACAAGAACAAGTTACAGGTTGAAAAAACCCTCAGCTCGGAACTAGGCAGAATCTGCATATGGCTCGCTGATAACAAACTATCATTACACATGGGCAAAACAGAGTCCATTCTCTTCGGTTCAAATAACAAACTCAGCAAGACCGACGGCTTCTCAGTTACAGTGGGTGACAATATTGTCACAAGGAAAGATGAAATTACCTACCTGGGGTCCATCCTAGAGGCTAATCTCTCCTGTGACAAAATGGCATCCAATGTAATAAAAAAAGTCAACCAACGAACTCGATTCTTGTACCGGATCTCCTCTCTGGTAAACAAGAACACCCTGAAGACTCTGGCAGGAGCACTCATTCAGGGGTACTACGACTATGCTTGCACCTCATGGTACCAAAGCACCTCAAAGGCGCTAAAAACAAAATTACAAACATCTCAAAACAAACTGGTCAGACTACTGCTTGACCTTACTCCTAGAACCCACCTCACCCCTGCCCACTTCGACAACCTAGGATGGCTTAGAGTAGACGACAGAGTACAACAACTTGCAATGGGCCTGGTCTACAAGATACACTACACGACCAAGGTACCCATGTACATGTCAAAATACTTCCCAAAGGTCAGTGAATACCACGATCACAACACCAGAGGGAGCTCCACAAATCATGTCAAACCCAGATTCGGCTCAAATAAGGGACTAAACACGTTTCGCAATTATGCCACATCAATGTGGAACGCCCTACCCAAAGCTGTAAAGGAATGTGGATCACTACCCACTTTCAAAACCTCTCTCAAGGGACACCTACGGGAGACTGCAATTCAACACTGGCCCCTGTAAATATCCTAACCCAATCATTCCAACCCCCTCCAATGTACAGTCATTTACCTAGTATGGTTTTGTCAATAGTTCAATGTACAATTGTGTTTGTTTGTACAGTGTCTCCTCCCCCCCCCCTCAATGTACAGTGTTACTTGTTTATACAGTATGCCCCCCGCCCCCCCCCCCCCCCCCCAACCACCTCCAATGTAAATTACCCAGTATGGTTGTCAATATCCCAATGTACCCAACCCCCCCCACCCAACCTCCAATGTACAGTTTCTACGTCAAATGTATATACTCCCTTTTCTTGACTCCTTCTGTATCACAAACAGTACTGTATTTGCAAATCTGGTATGTCATAAATGTATAGATGTAGCAGTACTGACTATCTGTATGTCATGTATGTCATATATGTCTATATGAATTGAAAATGGGGGACCCTGATGGAAACAAGACAAACGTCTTTCTCAGGTCTGCATCCCCTTAACAATTGTATGTATTGAGCCGTACTGTATTGTACCCATTCTGCAATCTGTTAAATAAAGTTTTCATTCATTCATTCATTCACTCCCCGGCTCACTCCGGGAGAAAACAAGATCGCGGACAACAAATGGTTATGTTGAAAGCACCATAACGACTAAATATGAAGCGATTCTGTCAAGGGGAATGTGTTAGTCCTTTAAACAATGTTGGATGATGTAATTGATGGGTCTTGAGTCAATCTAGAACAAAAGAAAAATCGCGGATTGATTGATTGATTAATTGATTGATTTAAATTTCTTCCTTCCTACTTTCTACTGACTGCAGCGTTCTCTCTCACACTGTCCGACGCTGGCGTACCCACAAACACACACACACACATACACACACACACACACACACATACACACACACACGCACGCACACACACACACACACTGTGACACACGCACACACACACACACACACACACACACTCCTGTCTGCAACAGCGGGGGAGTCAGACTGAGAGAGAAGCAGCGCTGTTTTAAGTGAGCATGGTCTATTGAATTGATTGATTGGTTGATTGCTAATTTTATTACTGTACCCCTGGTTTCCAACTGGTTAAGTTTAGGCTAAAAGAAATAAATAAAAAAATAGGGCGAAGAAAACGTTTTTTTCCTATAGGGCAAAGAAAACGTTTTAATTTGTTTTACCTACTTTATATAGAAGCATCTAAGAATGAAGTTCTATGGAAAGTAGGTCTGCATTCCCTTAACAATTGTGTGTATTGAGCCGTACTGTATTGTACCCATTCTGCATCTGGTAATAAAATTTTCAATCAATCATTCCAATAATACACAGTTGGATGTGTTAGTTGGTTGGATGCACTTCAAGCTGCTTCCACATGAGGCAACTTCTCTCAATCATTCCAATAATACACAGTTGGATGTGTTAGTTTGGTTGGATGCACTTCAAGCTGCTTCCACATGGAGGCAACTTGTCTTTTTTGTAGTTGTGGGAACTACTTTTTCTGGCGGATGGTTTTTTCAATAAATCTTCGATTAATGTGTGTTTATTGTATAGAAATAAGGTTGGATGAATCTGGCAGTTGTATAAAAGCTTTACACCACTTGTAGTCGTGATTTGTGACCAATAAACCATGCCTAGGGGGGTCTAACGACCACCCCTAGGCATGGTTTATTGGTCACAAACCACTCCTGCGCGTGATGTAATGCTTAAATATATATTCATTAAGGCTAAGGCTGTTGATCGATTTGCCCTGAATCCATACTGACTCTCACTCAGCAGGTTATTCTTTTATGGATATCTAATTTATGAGCAAACACTTTTTCAAGAATCTTGGGAAATTGTGAAAGCAAAGACACTGGTCTGTAGTTTGTCCCCAGATTTAAATAGAGGAATAACCTTTGCTATTTTCATTCTGTCTGGAAACGTGCCTGTTTGAAAGGAAAGATAAAAAATATGACACAGGGGGTTAATTATACAATCAATGGTCTTCTTCACAATTATCATGTCAATTCCATCACTGTCAGTTGATGTCTTATTTTTTTAATTTAATGCTATTTCTATAATTTGTCTTTCACTAGAAACATAGACTGCAACACTTTACTTTCCCCTGTCCAGTCTTTATTTGCTTTCCCTTCATTATGACTTTGGATATTCTTAGCAAGGTTTGGGCCTACATTTACAAAAAATGAATTAAATTCATTTACCACTTCATTCACGTTTTTAATAACCGTATTGTTGTCATTAATGAAGTAATTGGGTAAATCTGCAGATACAGCTTTGCTTCCAATGACATTTCGTAAAATCTTCCAAGTTTCTTTGATATTATTTATATTTTCCTTTAAGACATTATTATAGTGTTCTTTCTTTGCATTTCTAATTATAGTAGTTAATTTATTTTTGTAAGCTTTATATTGATTTTCAGCCTTTATTGGCAAGCAGGAGATGTCTCATCTTTAATTTGTACCTCTCATCTTGAAAATCTCATCTCCCGAGCAGCAAGCCACCCACACCAACTTCAAACCTCCATTTTAAAGCAACATTTCCCTTGGACTCATTTTAAATACCTGGCTCTGTGTTTGGCTCTCTTCATTACTCTTGACACATTTT
Organism: Notolepis coatsorum; assembly: GCF_963971535.1. NCBI lineage: Eukaryota > Metazoa > Chordata > Actinopteri > Aulopiformes > Paralepididae > Notolepis > Notolepis coatsorum. The sequence goes on along the minus strand of NC_140167.1, from coordinate 200,876,734 downwards.
GAATAATGGGTTAGTGCTGGTGATTCCTCTTAAGTCTATTCTTGCTCGGCTGAACCGTCCTGCACTTTGGACCGTGAATTAAAAACTCTGTCCAATAAAATGTGATCAGCAATTTTATTAAGATGATCCCACTTCTCACGTTCGAGCATATAGGCCTGAAACTTTCCTTCAACTTCCCTGAAGAGTGAAGGCTAATTCTCCATGTTGCCGTTATCTTCGCTTAACCCTTTCACTACCACACTACAAAGGGTTAACACTTTCACTACCACACTACAGAATGTTAACCTTTCACTACCACACTACAGAATGTTAACCTTTCACTACCACACTACAGAAGGTTAACCCTTTCACTACCACACTACAGAAGGTTAACCTTTCACTACCACACTACAGAAGGTTAACCTTTCACTACCACACTACAGAAGGTTAACCTTTCACTACCACACTACAGAATGTTAACCTTTCACTACCACACTACAGAAGGTTAACCTTTCACTACCACACTACAGACGGTTAACCCTTTAACTACCACACTAGTGAAAGGGTTAACCTTTCACTACCACACTACAGAAGGTTAACCTTTCACTACCACACTACAGAATGTTAACCTTTCACTACCACACTACAGAAGGTTAACCTTTCACTACCACACTACAGAAGGTTAACCTTTCACTACCACACTACAGAAGGTTAACCTTTCACTACCACACTACAGAAGGTTAACCTTTCACTACCACACTACAGAAGGTTAACCTTTCACTACCACACTACAGAAGGTTAACCTTTCACTACCACACTACAGAATGTTAACCTTTCACTACCACACTACAGAAGGTTAACCTTTCACTACCACACTACAGACGGTTAACCCTTTAACTACCACACTAGTGAAAGGGTTAACCTTTCACTACCACACTACAGAAGGTTAACCTTTCACTACCACACTACAGAATGTTAACCTTTCACTACCACACTACAGAAGGTTAACCCTTTAACTACCACACTACAGAAGGTTAACCTTTCACTACCACACTACAGAAGGTTAACCCTTTCACTACCACACTACAGAAGGTTAACCTTTCACTACCACACTACAGAAGGTTAACCTTTCACTACCACACTACAGAAGGTTAACCTTTCACTACCACACTACAGAATGTTAACCTTTCACTACCACACTACAGAATGTTAACCTTTCACTACCACACTACAGACGGTTAACCCTTTAACTACCACACTAGTGAAAGGGTTAACCTTTCACTACCACACTACAGAAGGTTGACCTTACACTACCACACTACAGAAGGTTAACACTTTCACCACCACACTACAGAAGGTTAACACTTTCACCACCACACTACAGAAGGTTAACACTTTCACCACCACACTACAGAAGGTTAACACTTTCACTACCACACTACAGAAGGTTAACCTTTCACTACCACACTACAGAAGTTTAACCTTTCACTACCACACTACAAAGGGATAACACTTTCACTACCACACTATAGAAGGTTAACCTTTTGTAGTGGTAATGAAAGGGTTCACTTTCTATAGTGTGGTAGTAAAATGGTTAATGGTCAAATCCAGCCCCCCCCCCCCCCCCACGCTGAGTCCCGCCTCAAACAGCCGGTTTCATTTAGAAGCATGTCGGATCACAGAAGCAAAACACGCTTTTAATGTCATCTCAAGGATGAAAACAAGCTATTATTGTTGCTTCCAATCTTCATTAAGACTAATGTGAGCTGTACATTTGTCTCTAGCATCTCTATGGGAATTTAAAGAATTGTGGGAGATACACACACACACACACACACTCTCAAACACACATGCACACGCACGCACACAAACACACACATTCACACGCACATGCACAGACACACACACACAACTATTCAACTATATTTAATTTCATTTATTTTCGAACCTTTATTTAAACACAAAGGGCAACAGAGGTTTCCCTCGTCTACAGTCACGTCGAGTGTACTTACAGAGTTAAGCAAAACAATCGAGGTGAGGTAAAAGTAAGGATAACAAATCAATTAAAACACGTACAACTTGATTGACAAAAGTTGGACATTGGAAAATATGGACTTCAACTGCTAAAAGTTAAACAATTGAGTTTCAAAACCCATGAAACCCTAATAATCTGCCTCCACTTGCTACATTGTTTCATGAATTAAATGACCGCTTGTGCTTGTAGGCTACTCCTTATCTCAACGACAGTTTTTAGTTCTTGATCCTCTTTTTTTTCTCATTTTTCTATTTTTCTCCCATCCCAATTTCGTATTGCAAATTCTTCCCTCCCCTGTCTTGAACGTTGCTAGACTATGCCCCCCCACTGGTCGGTTGTAGGGAGGATAGAAGCCTTGCATCACGTGTCCCCTCCGGTACACGAGGAGGCAGCCTGTCGCATCTTTTCACCAGACAGCGCGGACTCTGTGGCGAGGAGTAACGCGTGGGAGGCTCACGCTGCCCCCGATACTTCCTGTCTCCGCTGTGCAGGCGTCACCCAACTAGGGCTGGGCGATATGATGATATTATATAAATATCGGGTACAGTTCATTAACGATACACTTTTTAAACGTATCGTGGATATCGTGATGTTTTGCCCAAGAGGCTTGTGTCGCGTCAATCTGGTCCACACGTTGAAACTTTTGAACAGCGCCGCCCCACGCACACACTACTGCATCAAAGTTACTACTTATGATAACAAAGGCATTCGTTTTGTGGCATTAACGTTATATAGTTACACGTTCAATAACATCAGCGTATTTACATAGCAACGTCCGAGGTCGACCTAGATATAGCAAGCATTAGTCGTTCATATCTCAGCCCGTGCTGACTCAGTTGTGCCCATTCTGCGGTCTGTTAATAAAGTTTTCAATCAGACAGATGTATGGAAAGGCTTTTATTATAACATCCGTTGCAGTAAAATCATTATGCCTCCAGTCGTTTAGTCCTTCTGCAGAGCTATGTGGAACGCCCTGCCTAAAGCTGTAAAGGAATGTGAATCACTACCCACCTTCAAAAACACTCTCAAAAAACACCTACGTGAGACTGCAATTCGAAACTGGCCCCTACAAATGTCCTAACCTAGTTGTACAGTAAATGACCAAGTAAGGCTTTGTCAATATTCCAATGTACAGTGTAAAATGTGTGTGTGTCCCCTTCCCAACCCCCCCCCCCCCCCCCCCACCTCCAATGTACAGCCCTCACCCAACCCACCCAACCCCACCCCACCCAACCAACCTCCTCCAATGTACAGTTTCTATGCCAAATGTATATACACTCCTTTTCTGGACACTTTTGTATCACAAACAGTACTGTATTTGCAAATCTGATATGTCATAAATGTATAGATGTAGCAGTACTGTCTATCTGTATGTCATGTATGTCATATATGTTATGATGAATTGAAAATGGGGGACCCTGATGTAAACAAGTCGAAAGTCTTTCTCTGGTCTGCATCCCCTTAACAATTGTATGTATTGAGCTGTACTGTACTGTACCCATTCTGCAATCTGTTAATAAACTTTTCAATCAATCAATTCAATCAATCAAAGCTAAACGTCGGCCGCGGCGAGCTACCGCTGCCATTGTTATTGTCATTGAGCTCTCCAATGGCGGGAGTAAAAAATGAATACGCGCTTGCCGATTGGTGCTAAGAACAGCAGGGCGGGTGCAAGCGGTGTGACGTAATTGGCAGACTCGACTGTCAATCAAAATGATTCTGTTTGCCGTCTGAATGAATGAATGAATGAGAACTTTATTTAACAGATTGCAGAATGGGTACAATACAGTACGGCTCAATACACACAATTGTTAAGGGGATGCAGACCAGAGAAAGACTTTCGTCTTGTTTCCATCAGGGTCCCCCATTTTCAATTCATCATATTTCATATCTAAATCATATAATATCTCATTGCTAAATATATGCAATATATAATCTAATAATCCAACAATCTAAATCTAATATATAATATAAAAATGCTAAATGCATGGGTATTTTATTTTGTCTTTAATGTTAGCTTGCAAACTCAAATACTGTTGGTAATATTGGTAAGCCTCATAATGAATTGTTTGGGGAAAAAAAGAAAAACATTGTGATTCGTATCGTGTATCGCCGAAAGGTCAGACAATATCGTGATATCATATTTAGGCCATATCGCCCAGCCCTACACCCAACCGACCTGTAGGAGTCACTGTCCACAACGTCCAAATCCCCACCCATCGACTTCCACCCGCCACCTCTGCCAATTGAGATAGTATGACGACTGGCTCAAGCCGGAGGCAACGCTGACACCGGGATTCGAGACCGGAGTCTCTTGCATTGGTGACGAGCGCAATCTCCGCTACGCCACCCAGCCTCCTCCCAACGACAGTTTTGAGTGAACATACTCGACCAAGGAATCTGAGCCCTTTCATCCAGTCATGCACACGACATTACTATCGCCGTGAAACACTTCTAACATCCTCTTTGCTCTCATTTTAGCCTATAGTTTACTCCTCCACTAAACTCCATTATTCATCTCCCTTCACAATGCACATGTCAGCCAGCGGTTGGTGGAATCATGTTCAGTATCGTGATTTCTCTATGGATCGCAGCCTATCCATCTGCCCAGATAACTAGATCCCTGGACGGCGATGACAGAGAGTGATGGTGTCGGAGGAAGGAGACGAGGAGGTCAACAGAAGGAGGCCTGCTCCAGCAGGGCAGGGCGGCAGGTTTCATTAGCGAGAAGAACTTGCCTTAGCAGCACTCCACCACTTTGTCACCAAGGGCCACTCCCCTTCCCTTGGCCCTACCCCTAGTTTTGGAGGTGTATCAATAGGATAGTGTCCTTTCAGAACGGAGCTACAAGGGGAAGGGGTTGAAATCTTGGAACCTTGGAAATGGGACGTCATTCGCTACGTCATCAGTAGTAAAATAATGTAATGGACTTTTCTGTAGTGATACGTATATTTTGTACGTATCAGCTTATTTGGTTTTTGAAGGGCCTAGAAAGATAACCTACAGTGTAGTTTAACATATAATAATGGTAGGCTTGATGTATTTATTTTGTATGTATCAAACACAGCACTTTATTTATGGTGTGCCTACAATAAAAAAAAATTTTATTTTAATTGTAATGTTGTGGAACAGATTTTTTGGAACAGTGTGTGCGTCTGGAGAGTAAGATAAAAAAAGCCACTTTGGTGTTTTTCCTTAATATCTCCTGTGAGTAACCGGACGGGTCTCTCCCAGATTTTGACACTTGGACTGGCGTTCTATGACCCCGGACCACAGAGAAAACAAACACAGAAGAATGAGGACTGATGCTGCCTGCTAGGGCCGTCTGTCACTAACCATTATTTTGTTATCGATTTAATCAAAAACTATTAATTTACCAACAACAATTGATTCTATTTGCAATTGAATAATTCAAAATGTTTTACTAGTATCCTCAGGTCACATGGGTAGTTGCCTCTTTGACACCACCTACTGAATACCCAGAGTAGGAGATGAGCTTAAATAAATAAATGAGCTTAATTAAAATTAAGTTTATTTATGTCTATAAATGCTGTGTAGTACTGTAGTGTGGATGCCTACTGTACATGAGTAGGGTGAGTAACCTACATGCCATTACTGCTTTTTATCTATTGACTCATTATTGACTACATTATTATCTTGAAATAATACAACACCCGCCTGTTACTATGACATTGTTTATCATTACATACAATGTATCCATGCCTGTAGCTAAATGCTGAAAGACGGGGAACAAAATTAACTTTTTAGCTTTAGATTGAAAAAAACTACCAGCCAGAGATTTTTTACCAGCCAAAAATTTTAAATAGCTTTTTAGTATCTCTCCATGAATTATTATATTGTGTGTTATCTCTCCACTCCACGCTATGGTAGTGCTTGTGCCAGCACAGTACATACGATTACATTAAACATTTTTATATACAGTAGGCTATATACATATTTAAATCAATATCTACCCTTTGAATAAAATAGGCTCAGGAATCAGGATTGTTAAATATTTTACAATATTTTTGCCAATGGATTAAAATGACTTATCATCAACTATCCAGTTCGTTTTTATAGTGTGAGAGGGAGAGAAATGGGCTTACAATACATACAATACAATACTTACAATACATACAATACAATACGATCATGAATATGCAAATCGACTACATTTCATCGTTGATTACGTCGTCTTGGTCCACGAATCGTGACGGCCCTACTGCCTGGTTCATCCGGTGGAGCAGTTTCCCTGACTGTGTCCGACTGGTTTTTCATTCAACCGTCAAAATATACATATAACCATTCATTCTTTCTGGATTTGGAGTAGTGGATATAGTTGTAGTACCGGTAATTGTTTTTGAATGGTGTGCGTCTGGAGAAAAGTGAGATAGAAAAAATGCCACAAGGCTGAAAACACATGTATCGCAACATGCATACAAAATATATACCTATCAAATTAAGTCTGTTCTACCGCTCGTCTTGGAGACTGCATCTGAGCGATACAGTATGACCGCTTCCCCTCGATCCCCAAAAGAGACGGGACCCTCTAGTACCCTCTGTGGTCACGCGCAACATGGAGGGGTCAAGTCGTAGGGCCAAGGGCAGGGGGTTGGATTGGGCCTTATTAATGTTTGGGCCCTCAATATCATGTAATGACGATGAGTAATGACGAGTGCTTCAGTGCGAGCCGTTAGTTGAAGTGGTGGCGTGTGTAGATGTGATCAGGGCCTCTAGCTCGCTGACCTTACAACACTTCACCTTTTGATTGATCCTCCAATTAGGGATGTCACGGTGGCAGGACAGATAGCCTCTCCACACCGGGAGAGAAGACCGTTAACAACTTCGAAGGGAAAATTTATGAAAAACATTAAGGGCAAGCTGTGATGCAGGCTGTTTGTTTTTCTAAAAGAACCAGGACAATGCTAATTCAGTCATCTTAAAAAGCTTATGTTAGAATTATTATTATATAATCATTAGTAATTTTTAGTAATTTCTTCACGCAATAATGAATTATAATAATATATATATAATATAATAATGAGCTATAATCTGGTGTTGGCTGGATGGACCTTGTACTTGTAAGTCAAGTAAATGCATTGTAGGTTTTGGTCTTTCCATAGGCGATGTTGACAATAAAAATAAATTACACCAGCTTTGTCCTTTTTAATCTGTATAATTTCATTACAAATCAAATCAAGATAATCATGACAAATCAATAATCGATTTACAATCGAATTGTGACCCCAACAATCTAAATTTAATCTAATATTGAGATTCCAAAAGGATCCCACCCCTAATCACAAGGGGGTGGCATTAGTGCAAGACTTGCTACAGTCTTACTGTTCAACATTCAGAACTGGAAAATATGGAATTCTTCAAACTTTCCAGAAAAATGGTAGTTGACATGTTGGGTCTGGTCTGGTCTGGTCTGGCCTGGTCTGGTCCTGGTCTGGTCTGGTCTGGTCCTGGTCTGGTCTGGTCTGGTCTGGTCTGGCCTGGTCCTGGTCCTGGTCTGGTCCTGGTCTGGTCTGGTCTGGCCTGGTCTGGCCTGGCCTGGCCTGGCCTGGTCTGGTCTGGTCTGGTCTGGTCTGGTCATTGCCTCTTTGTTGTTGAGACTTTGTTTACACGCTGACAACAATATTGTTATTTAATGTTAGAACAGCAAATGATTGTACTCATTCAGGGCACTCGCACCAGCACCCTTCGTGGAATCAGTGTTATAAATCTGCACATGCCCAGGGTTCTAGAGCAGCGGTTCTCAAACTACGGGTCGCAACCCAAAGTGGGGTCGTTGGTAGGTGACAGTGGCGGCACATTGGCAAGTAATTTTATTTAATAAAATAAACTCACTTATTTTTTTATGTTCTGGCAACATATTTTGTCTAAATATGCCTTGTTTTATAAATTGTATTGATAACATAGTGCTGTAATGACATTTTCTAATAAATATGCATGATCGAGTTCAACAACGTGTGCTTTTATTTTGATATTCCTTAATTCCACTTTGAAATGACGCAATACATTAACTCAATCTGCGCCACCCACGTATATATACGCGTTTGCTCGCCAATCGTTGAACGGCAATCACGTATATATTAGGGCTGTCAGTTTATTGCGTTAATTAGATTAATTAATTACACAGCAAATGATCGCGTTATGAAAATTAACTAAGAGAGACCTGCTGCTGATGGCGCTCATTGTTTCATTCAGTGGGTTAATGAGTGTCTGCCTTTGATGTTCGTCAACACAGACTCAAAGGCCTGCCAGCTACATTCGGAGCCTGACCTCATCAGTTTAATGCTTGTTAACATCTGCCCACATTGTAGTCATTAGCCAGCTGGCTAATGGCCAGCTAGTGATATGGTTACAGCAAAACGGCAAGTTCAAGTTTCAATTTTCTTTATTAGTTGTCATACAGAAATACAGGATACTTTTGTATGAAATGCTTCTTTCTGTTTTGCTCCTGAGAGTGTGCTGGGTAAAAATAGGTAATTATAAAAAGTATAATAAGTATAAAATAGAAAGTCAAGTACTTAAACAAGTGTAAACAAGACAAAAATGTTCAATATACATATGTACAATATACAATGCAGAGTAGTTACAATACAATATAAATGGGATGAGGTCAATGGGATGAGGTAGCTTGTGGTGCCACCTTGTGGTGGTAAGGTAAGGTGCGAGGCTTGGCTATGTGCAATGAGTTGCCAATAATATAATATATAAATATAAAGTGTGTTAGTGTCTAAAGTGTGTAAAGTGGGTGCTACCGTGAGTTGTCCATTTAAAGTGGGTGTGTACGTGTGTGCTGTGTGTGCTGTGAGTGTGTTTGATTGTTGGCTACATAGTGTTAGTTGTCATTGAGCATCCTGATGGCCTGGGGATAGAAGCTCTTTTTTGTATGCGATTATGCCAATGACCAATGGGCAGAGTCACCCAAAAAGGCGGGTTAACAACAGTATCATTGTATTATTGAGAGAGACCACATCTCCCCTGGACATGATGTCCACTCCTCTGTACACGAGCCAAGGGTTTGGAAGCGCCCACCGTCTCGCCGACTCTCTGTGACGAGCGTGGGCTTGAACTGGTGAACTCTTCATGGTTGACGTACACGGCCGCTGACCCGCTGTCTGTCTTCCGGCTGGAACCTCATTCCCTCTTATTAGAGGCAGAAACACCACCAGCACCGGGGCAATCGCTATCAATTCTAGTAAATTGATGTGCCGATGTTTTCGTTCCACGGCCCGGGAAGAGGCAGCGCCTCCCCGGCCTGACGACCTGCTGATGTCTGCCAACACTCACTGGGGGAACTGTCTGTAGTCTTTGTTTTTCACTTGCCAGATTTAGTTTCTGCTGTCTGAACCGAGACAGGAGGCGCCACGTGTGACGCAGTCCCAGGCTCTCTCCCGGTGTGCTAGAACCCGCCCTTGCCACTATTAATAATAATACTCAAGATGACACAGAGGCTCCAATCATATCTCCGTCATCCTCTTTGGTAGAAATATCTGTACCTTGAGAGAGTGCCTATATGTTTATATTAGAGGTGGGCATAGATTAATATTTTTAATCTAGATTAATCTATCTGCAATCCTGGATTTAATCTAGATTAATCTAGATTAAAATGGCTAAAAAAAAACCTGCCGAAGGCATTCAAAATATGTGTGTTCTACCCAAATAATGACCAGAAGTAAGTCCTTACTTTTTCTTTCCTCCTTATGTTTCTCAGGCCAGGTGGCCCATTACACCATGAGCCCATCTCCCGTTTCCAAAATGCATTACAGACTGTTTGAAAAAGCTGTTTTGCTATGATAATTGGTAATGAAATATCAAAATAATGTTCAATAAGATGTACTTGTGTTTAATAAGTTGTTTTATTCAGAAGTTAACACAAATAAATAATATTACCAGTACAGTACAGTATCTAGCACACTCTCAGGAGCAAAACAGAAAGAATCATTTCAAACTTGAACTATGTGACATGGCTTGAATCAACTGCTCCAGTGGAGTTGCTCAGTGGCCAATGGTGTCATCTGTGGTTGTACTGGGCAGCTCCCAGGTGTGAATGGAACTGTGTGAATGTGAAGCAGGGCGTTCCTGAAAAAGAGCATCTGTGCTCAGCGAACCTACCCTGGGTAAATAAAGGTAATGCGTTAATTATATTATCGCGCGATACTAGTATAGCGTTAACGCAGCACGTTAACGCCGTTAACGGCCCAGCTCTAGTTTATATATACACACAGATGATACATACAAATTATCAACATGTTTATAACACCAGAAATGCAGCTATGGAAAGATTCACACTTCCACTACCCAAAACAAATTCATTAAAGAAAACTGTAATGTATAGAGCTATGTCAAACTGCCATTACATCTAACGCATGTTACCAGTAAGACAAGTTTCAAAAAGAAATTGAGAACAGCGATTTTACAGAAAGAAATCATTTTATGTTATATATATTTTTTTTTTATCCAAATGAGGGCATTTGTGTTGTGGTGGCAGCAGGGGAGAGCTGGGACCTCTGTGACCTCTCCACCTCTGTGGAGCTTCATTCATGTAGACAGACACACGACTGTCTTTACTGTCATTATTATTCTTTGTTTTGGTGTTGTTGCTTGTACAATGTGCAGCATGGACGTATTGTTTTATTCTGATTGTACAATGATTTTATGTTTTGAATGTGTTATGTTATTTTGAGAGGACCCCAGGAGGAGTAGTTGTTACTGTGGTAACAACTAATGGGGATCCTAAATAAACTGAACTAAACCAGCTTGGAGATGGTTTGGGGGACCAGGGAGTCATTCTAAGGCAGCATGATTTCAGGAGGTTCACTGTGGCTGGTGGTCTCTCTGCTCGTCTCGACGGGGCTGGTTCACTGTGGCTGGTGGTCTCTCTGCTCGTCTCGACGGGGCTGGTTCACTGTGGCTGGTGGTCTCTCTGCTCGTCTTGACGGGGCTGGTTCACTGTGGCTGGTGGTCTCTCTGCTCGTCTCGACGGGGCTGGTTCACTGTGGCTGGTGGTCTCTCTGCTCGTCTCGACGGGGCTGGTTCACTGTGGCTGGTGGTCTCTCTGCTCGTCTTGACTGGGCTGGTTCACTGTGGCTGGTGGTCTCTCTGCTCGTCTTGACGGGGCTGGTTCACTGTGGCTGCTGGTCTCTCTGCTCGTCCTGACGAGGCTGGTTCACTGTGGCTGCTGGTCTCTCTGCTCGTCTTGACGGGGCTGGTTCACTGTGGCTGGTCTCTCTGCTCGTCCTGACGAGGCTGGTTCACTGTGGCTGGTGGTCTCTCTGCTCGTCTTGACGGGGCTGGTTCACTGTGGCTGGTCTCTCTGCTCGTCTTGACAGGGCTGGTTCACTGTGGCTGGTGGAACGGTGGTCTCTCTGCTCGTCTTGACGGGGCTGGTTCACTGTGGCTGGTGGTCTCTCTGCTCGTCTTGACGAGGCTGGTTCACTGTGGCTGGTGGTCTCTCTGCTCGTCTTGATGAGGCTGGTTCACTGTGGCTGGTGGTCTCTCTGCTCGTCTTGACGAGGCTGGTTCACTGTGGCTGGTGGTCTCTCTGCTCGTCTTGACGAGGCTGGTTCACTGTGGAACGGTGGTCTCTCTGCTCGTCTTGACGAGGCTGGTTCACTGTGGCTGGTGGTCTCTCTGCTCGTCTTGACGGGGCTGGTTCACTGTGGCTGGTGGTCTCTCTGCTCGTCTTGACGGGGCTGGTTCACTGTGGCTGGTGGTCTCTCTGCTCGTCTTGACGAGGCTGGTTCACTGTGGCTGGTGGTCTCTCTGCTCGTCTTGACGGGGCTGGTTCACTGTGGCTGGTGGTCTCTCTGCTCGTCTTGACGAGGCTGGTTCACTGTGGCTGGTGGTCTCTCTGCTCGTCTTGACGAGGCTGGTTCACTGTGGCTGGTGGTCTCTCTGCTCGTCTTGACGAGGCTGGTTCACTGTGGCTGGTGGTCTCTCTGCTCGTCTTGACGGGGCTGGTTCACTGTGGCTGGTGGTCTCTCTGCTCGTTTTGACGGGGCTGGTTCACTGTGGCTGGTCTCTCTGCTCGTCTTGACGGGGCTGGTTCTCTGTGGCTGGTGGTCTCTCTGCTCGTCTTGACGGGGCTGGTTCACTGTGGCTGGTCTCTCTGCTCGTCTTGACGGGGCTGGTTCACTGTGGCTGGTGGTCTCTCTGCTCGTCTTGACGAGGCTGGTTCTCTGTGGCTGGTGGTCTCTCTGCTCGTCTTGATGAGGCTGGTTCACTGTGGCTGGTGGAACGGGGTGTCTCTGCTCGTCTTGACGGGGCTGGTTCACTGTGGCTGGTCTCTCTGCTCGTCTTGACAGGGCTGGTTCACTGTGGCTGGTGGTCTCTCTGCTCGTCTTGACGGGGCTGGTTCACTGTGGCTGGTCTCTCTGCTCGTCTTGACAGGGCTGGTTCACTGTGGCTGGTGGAACGGTGGTCTCTCTGCTCGTCTTGACGAGGCTGGTTCACTGTGGCTGGTGGTCTCTCTGCTCGTCTTGACGAGGCTGGTTCACTGTGGAACGGTGGTCTCTCTGCTCGTCTTGACGAGGCTGGTTCACTGTGGAACGGTGGTCTCTCTGCTCGTCTTGACGGGGCTGGTTCACTGTGGCTGGTGGTCTCTCTGCTCGTTTTGACGGGGCTGGTTCACTGTGGCTGGTGGTCTCTCTGCTCGTCTTGACGGGGCTGGTTCACTGTGGCTGGTGGTCTCTCTGCTCGTCTTGACGAGGCTGGTTCTCTGTGGCTGGTGGTCTCTCTGCTCGTCTTGACGGGGCTGGTTCACTGTGGCTGGTGGTCTCTCTGCTCGTCTTGACGAGGCTGGTTCACTGTGGCTGGTCTCTCTGCTCGTCCTGACGGGGCTGGTTCACTGTGGCTGGTGGTCTCTCTGCTCGTTTTGACGGGGCTGGTTCACTGTGGCTGGTCTCTCTGCTCGTCTTGACGGGGCTGGTTCACTGTGGCTGGTCTCTCTGCTCGTCTTGACAGGGCTGGTTCACTGTGGCTGGTCTCTCTGCTCGTCTTGACGGGGCTGGTTCACTGTGGCTGGTGGTCTCTCTGCTCGTCTTGACGGGGCTGGTTCTCTGTGGCTGGTGGTCTCTCTGCTCGTCTTGATGAGGCTGGTTCACTGTGGCTGGTGGTCTCTCTGCTCGTCTTGACGGGGCTGGTTCTCTGTGGCTGGTGGTCTCTCTGCTCGTCTTGATGAGGCTGGTTCACTGTGGCTGGTGGTCTCTCTGCTCGTCTTGACAGGGCTGGTTCTCTGTGGCTGGTGGAACGGGGTGTCTCTGCTCGTCTTGACGGGGCTGGTTCACTGTGGCTGGTGGTCTCTCTGCTCGTCTTGACGGGGCTGGTTCACTGTGGCTGGTCTCTCTGCTCGTCTTGACAGGGCTGGTTCACTGTGGCTGGTGGAACGGTGGTCTCTCTGCTCGTCTTGACGGGGCTGGTTCACTGTGGCTGGTGGTCTCTCTGCTCGTCTTGACGGGGCTGGTTCACTGTGGCTGGTGGTCTCTCTGCTCGTCTTGACGGGGCTGGTTCACTGTGGCTGGTGGTCTCTCTGCTCGTCTTGACGGGGCTGGTTCACTGTGGCTGGTGGAACGGTGTCTCTCTGCTCGTCTTGACGGGGCTGGTTCACTGGCTGGTGGAACGGTGGTCTCTCTGTTTCATCTAATACAATAAAGTTTTCAGTCTGTTCATCTCACTTCAATCATTTTTATTGCAGCAAATGGTATTTTCTCAAGCAGACAGATGTAAACACTGTAATCTGTGTTGCATGTACCTGACAAACTGTTTGTATTACAGTCATATTCCAACTTAACTGAATGCACACGTGTGTGTGGACTACTGTACTATTACAGGTATTGAAATGAACAATGCAACTTCCTTATACAATTTTTTTTAAATAATTTGCATAATAAAATATTGATACTTGGCGTCCTTGTATCGATACAGTATCGCCACGCAAAGTATCGCGATACTATACTGTATCAATATTTCCCCCCACCACTACTAACGATGGATAACTACCCTCTAGGGGTGCACCGATATATCGGTCGGGTATCGGTATCGGCCGATAAGTGCCTTGTTGACTGCTATCGGCCTATCGGCCGATAAGCTCAAATGTGCCGATAGCAGTCGCCGATAACTAACCATCCATTTGTGTAGCGTCAAGACAAAAAAAATAAAATTCACTCGCGACCTACCTGCACAACGCCCGCCGTCCGCCCCACACACACACAAGCTACTGCATCAAAGTTACTATTTATGATTAACAAGGCATTCGTTTTGTGGCATTAACGTTATATAGTTAGTGTTACACGGACAATAACATCAGCATATTATTATTACCCATAGCAGCAAGGCATTACTCCGAGTCCGTTCATAGCCGGGAGGCAGACGACTAACGTTACTGGTGAAAATGTGATTTACGTTGGAATACTCCTTTGCCAACTTGCTGTACTTTGCTTGCAGGTCTGCAGCCATTATTACTGGATTAAGAATAGCCCCAACTTTAGCCAACGTAACGTTATGGCTAAACCTTTAACATTAGTTAACCCTAGCTTTCGGTTAGCTGTTCAATGCTAATGTAATAACACAACCAAGCGAATCCATCAGAGCTCCCCATCAACACCGCTCTGTCGGGAGGATGGCATTTAAGAAAGTATCTGCTGTTAAAATGACACAAACATTCGTTTTGTGGCATTAACGTTATTATAGTTAGTTACACGTTCAATTACATCAGCATAGTATTTACCCGAAGATAGCAAGCAAGCCGTGCATAGCTCGGTTACATTCCGTTGCTCATTCCGTACCCAACTACACATTCTGCAATCTGTTAATAAAGTTTTCAACCAGACAAATGTATAGAAAGGCTTTGTTTTATTATAACATTTGTTGCAGTAAAATCATTGTGTCTCGTTTGGCCATCCTGTGGAGCGCGCTGGTCGGCGGGCACTGCCGGGCAGCTAACTTATTAGCTTGTTGTGGTTCTGAGTTTGACTCGCATTCTCACAAGCAGATCAATGGCGGCATGCCCCGAAGTAGAAAAATGAATATTCGCTTGGTGGTAAGCAGGAGGTGGGTGCTAGCGGTGTGGCGTAATTGGCCGAATCGACTGTCAATCAAAATGGTTCCATTGCATTGGTTGAAAGCTCTGGTTGAGAGAATAGTATCCCGCTGCAGGCCGCCAGAATGGTTCCATTGCATTGGTTGAAAGCTCTGGTTGAGAAAATAGTATCCCTCTGCAGGCCGCCAGACGATACTGGGAGAGGGATCAGTGATACCATAAACATATTTCTTGATGTTTCCTTTTTTAAGTAAGTAAAGAGGCCTACAAATACAAACACACATACAAATATACAGTAGTTTCATTAAAAAAATAAAAAAAAAATAAAAAAAAAAAATAAAAAAAATATTAAAAAAAAATTAAAAATACTTATTTTTTGCCACAATTATCGGTATCGGTATCGGTATCGGCCGATTGTGTTAGTTGAACAATCGGTATCGGTATCGGTGGCCAATTTTCATATCGGTGCACCCCTAGTACCCTCTGTTGTCATGAAAACCTTTAATATACCGTAATACTGAATTTAAAAGCCAATTAATTGCAGAGTCCCTTGTACTGGCTGGGCGTGTCTGTCTTCACATTTACACACAAATAAACACTGGTCTCTATTAGAAACCAGGGCCCTCATTCATCAATGTGTGTGTAGAACATGTTCTATTTCCACACGTAAGCACGGAATGTAGAACCAGTGTACGCACAGGGAAGTCGGGATTCATCACACGTGCGTACGCAGGCTCTACGCACACCTGTCATGATGAATCCCACCTTGGCTCTGCGCCGAGGCTCGTGCACACTTTCACATATTTGCATACCAGAAACGCCCCGATTAACCATATACGGTAATGGAATACACCCATGAAATGTGGAAAAATGGACTAAGCCGAGGGAAGCGTGTCATGAGACAGGCTGACAGACGTGTACACTTACGGTGATGTCGGATATGATATCTATTAACCATTGCTGCCTGGGCAGCGCAAACACTAATAAATACCGCGCTGGAATATGACTGCCTTTTCCCGTGTTGTTTGATTAATACCCAGGGATTAAAGTTCTCCTCAATTTTATTCCAAATCGCGATGGATCTCCCGTCAATTTTCTACCTGCTGCATATGATTTCTAGAGGCATACTACAATCTATTTTGATGTCAGTATTGGGTAGCCTATATAAACAATAATAGAGAGCATATACAAGAACAATGAATCTCACTGCATGTATGATGTAGCCTGCCTTTCAATACATGAACTTGAATTCCATCATGTTTGTGTGCGGGACTCACAAGGCTGTTGTCACAATGGGTGGTACCGGTACAGTAATAATAACAGTCCACACAATATCACGATGGACCATGCCATAGCCTATGTTCTATTAGGACATGATCTGTGACGACAAATGTTCTAGAATGTTTGATTAAGATATCATACTCTGACAGCATGCCTATAGTGATCAACAAAAACGCGAACTTGAATCCCATCATATACATAGTCTGTCCACTATCTGGTGTCATTGCAATGCGTTTTCTATTCTTTCTTATACAGTAAAAAGGGGGAAGAACACTATATTCATATGACTTGTATTCTGCTTACAGCTTCGAAATTCCACTTGTTTCGTTTAACGTAAAGCCTTTTAAATATAATCAAAACGTTCCCGTGTTTCTGCGGTCTGCGCAAAATAATAACGAGTTGAGCTTTATGATTTATGATGAATTGAAAATGGGGGACCCTGATGTAAACAAGACGAAAGTCTTTCTCTGGTCTGCATCCCCAATTAACAATTGTATGTACTGAGCTGTACTGTACTGTACCCATTCTGCAATCTGTTAATAAACTTTTCAATCAATCAATCAATCAAGCTACGCGGAGCGCAGTCAGTCAGTAGCCTACACCCCGTATATTCCGATAACGCTATATAAACCATGCTGCATTCATTCTGAGAGAAAGATCTATTATTTCAAATGCTATTTATAGGGTTTTGACCATAATTACACTACTGTTGCTATTTTACAATGAACTATAATGAACTACGGTTCGTACAGAACATGCCAGTGTTATTATGCACAGAAGCTCATTTCCTTGTTGTAATAATATATTCTACCACTGGGCGCCAGGTACGCATGGTCTGACCTGTGCGTAGACGTAAGCACGGAGTCAAGTTCAAGTTGAAATTGATGAATCCCACTCTTTGCTTAGAAATGACCGTACGCACAGGGTAAGCACAGATCTGTGCGTAGAACACGTTGATGAATGAGGGCCCAGCTCTAAATGAATTGCTTTTGCTGGTTATACCACAGGTGCAGTTTTGTTTTGGAAATGCAGCAGCGAGACATTTCTCCGTTCTCTCTCCGTCTCTCTCCAGTGGATCTAGCTTGGTGCACAATGGGCCACAGTGTTACATAGATTGCTCTCTCTCAACACGACCACAACACAAAACAAATCCTTCTCTACCAGACACCTGCACAACAACATACACACACGGTGACTGTCCATGATCTAACACTGTCCCTCATCATCACAGCACAATGTGAACACGATGCTTGCCAGTGCATAACGTCAACTACAAAAACACAGCGTGCCTGCATGACTGAACTTGTACTCTCCATTAGTAGCGACACTTTGTAAACCCAGTGAAACTTTCTGAGAACAATATTGTTCCATTGCTGCTCCTTCTATCTTTTGCTCCTCTCTCTTTCTCTCTCTCTCTCTCTGAGTCTGTGCCCTTTCTCTCGCAGCGAGATCAAATTAATGATCTGTAATCTATATGAATTTCCATCGCCTAATTTTTAGGCTTGCTCTTTGCCGAGCAAGGGTTTTGAGTGAAAGGAATTCAAGGCCAGGGGAGGCTGGGTAATGTAGAGGCATAAGCACTCGCCTACCACCGCGGAGACCCGGGTTCAATTCCTGCCAGTGGTACCTCCGGCTTGGTCAGTCGTCCCTACGAACACAATTGTCAGTGTGTGTGTGTGTGTGGGAAGCCAGTGGGGGAGTCCTGGCCGTTGCAATAGTGACTTGTACTCTGCAAATACAAGCTCTTAATTGAAATGTTACTGTAGTTTTATTTAGGAAATTTAAACATAATTATGCACAACCTCATTGTCACAAATATCCTCTTCTCATAGGGTTAGACATGTGGGGAGGTGCTCACACTGCATGGCTATGCGACGCCTACAATAGTTCTAGTAGCTCTAGCAGTTCTAGTAGTTCTAGCTCTAGCTGGTCTAGTTCTAGTAGTTCTAGCAGTTCTAGTAGTTCGAGCTCTAGCAGTTCTAGTAGTTCTATCTTCTAGTAGTTCTAGCTCTAGTAGTTCTAGCTCTAGTAGTTCTAGCTCTAGTAGCTCTAGCTCTAGTAGTTCTAGCTCTAGCAGTTCTAGTAGTTCTAGCTCTAGTAGCTCTAGCTCTAGTAGTTCTAGTTCTAGTAGTTCTAGCTCTAGTAGTTCTAGCTCTAGCAGTTCTAGCTCTAGTAGTTCTAGTAGTTCTAGCTCTAGTAGTTCTAGCTCTAGTAGTTTTAGTAGTTCTAGCTCTAGTAGCTCTAGCTCTAGTAGTTCTAGTTCTAGCTCTAGTAGTTCTAGCTCTAGTAGTTCTAGTAGTTCTAGCTCTAGCAGTTCTAGTTCTAGTAGTTCTAGTAGTTCTAGCTCTAGTAGTTCTAGCTCTAGTAGTTCTAGTTCTAGTAGTTCTAGTAGTTCTAGCTCTAGTAGTTCTAGCTCTAGCAGTTCTAGCTCTAGTAGTTCTAGCTCTAGTAGTTCTAGCTATAGTAGTTCTAGTTCTAGTAGCTCTAGCTCTAGTAGTTTTAGTTCTAGTAGTTCTAGCTCTAGTAGTTCTAGCTCTAGTAGCTCTAGTAGTTCTAGCTCTAGCAGTTCTAGTTCTAGTAGTTCTAGCTCTAGTAGTTCTAGCTCTAGTAGTTCTAGTAGTTCTAGTAGTTCTAGCTCTAGTAGTTCTAGCTCTAGTAGCTCTAGTAGTTCTAGCTCTAGTAGTTCTAGCTCTAGTAGTTCTAGCTCTAGTAGCTCTAGCTCTAGTAGTTCTAGCTCTAGCAGTTCTAGTAGTTCTAGCTCTAGTAGCTCTAGCTCTAGTAGTTCTAGTTCTAGTAGTTCTAGCTCTAGTAGTTCTAGCTCTAGCAGTTCTAGCTCTAGTAGTTCTAGTAGTTCTAGCTCTAGTAGTTCTAGCTCTAGTAGTTTTAGTAGTTCTAGCTCTAGTAGCTCTAGCTCTAGTAGTTGTAGTTCTAGCTCTAGTAGTTCTAGTAGTTCTAGCTCTAGCAGTTCTAGTTCTAGTAGTTCTAGTAGTTCTAGCTCTAGTAGTTCTAGCTCTAGTAGTTCTAGTTCTAGTAGCTCTAGCAGCTCTAGTTCTAGCAGTTCTAGTTCTAGTAGTTCTAGCTCTAGTAGTTCTAGCTCTAGTAGTTCTAGCTCTAGTAGTTCTAGCTCTAGCAGCTCTAGTTCTAGCAGTTCTAGCTCTAGTAGTTCTAGCTCTAGTAGTTCTAGCTCTAGTAGTTCTAGCTCTAGCAGTTCTAGCTCTAGCAGCTCTATCTTCTAGTAGTTCTAGCTCTAGCAGTTCTAGTAGCTCTAGCTCTAGTAGTTCTAGTTCTAGCAGTTCTAGCTCTAGTAGCTCTAGCTCTAGTAGTTCTAGCTCTAGCAGTTCTAGCTCTAGCAGTTCTAGCTCTAGCAGTTCTAGTAGTTCTAGCTCTAGTAGTTCTAGCTCTAGCAGTTCTAGTAGTTCTAGTTCTAGTAGCTCTATCTTCTAGTAGTTCTAGCTCTAGTAGTTCTATCTTCTAGTAGTTCTAGCTCTAGTAGTTCTATCTTCTAGTAGTTCTAGCTCTAGTAGTTCTAGTTCTAGCAGTTCTAGTAGTTCTAGCTCTAGTAGCTCTATCTTCTAGTAGTTCTAGCTGTAGTAGTTCTATCTTCTAGTAGTTCTAGCTCTAGTAGTTCTAGTTCTAGCAGTTCTAGTAGTTCTAGCTCTAGTAGTTCTAGCTCTAGTAGTTCTAGCTCTAGCAGCTCTAGTAGTTCTAGCTCTAGCAGTTCTAGTTCTAGTAGTTCTAGCTCTAGTAGTTCTAGCTCTAGTAGTTCTAGTTCTAGTAGTTCTAGCTCTAGTAGTTCTAGCTCTAGTAGTTCTAGCTCTAGTAGTTATAGTTCTAGTAGCTCTAGTTCTAGTAGTTCTAGCTCTAGCAGCTCTAGTTCTAGTAGTTCTAGCTCTAGCAGTTCTAGCTCTAGCAGTTCTCGTTCTAGTAGTTCTAGCTCTAGTAGTTCTAGCTCTAGTAGTTCTAGTTCTAGTAGTTCTAGTTCTAGTAGTTCTAGCTCTAGTAGTTCTAGCTCTAGTAGTTCTACACTCGACCACTGTTATTCCCCGTTCAGAGCCGGCTACAAGGCAGTAGCCGCTCCGCCATTAACGGGGTCCTCAAGCTCGAGCGATCACGACTCCATCTTGCTATTTCCGGCATATCAGCAAAGATCACGTGACGCCGTCGTGTCACGTGAGACAAAGAAGTGGACCGACGAATCAGAGGCCACGCTCCAGGACGTGTTTACAGATACGGATTGGGATATGTTCAAAGGAAGCGCCAGTGACGTCAGCGAGCTCGCAGACACAGTGGTGAGCTACATAATAACAATAGCTGATGGTATTGTCCCCAGGAAAACGGTGCAGGTTTTCCCAAACCAGAAACCGTGGGTGGACAGCACTATTAGAGCAGCTCTGAACTCTCGCACCACCGCCTACAACCTGGGTAGAGAGTCAGGAAACATGGAGGAGTATAAGGCTTCAGTCTATACTCTACGCAAGGCTGTTAAACTTGCTAAGAGGACATATGCTGACAAACTGGAGACACAAATGGCACAAAACGACACAAGAGGATTATGGCAGGGACTGAAGACAATAACTGACTATAAAGTCAGCGCCCCCTCAATGGGGAGCGACGACGCCTCCCTCGCGGACAAGCTCAACACCTTCTACGCTCGGTTTGGTGTAGACAGTGGCGCTGCTGGCTCTCCGGCTAGTGACGTCACTGGCGCGCCGGCTGTTGTGGAGGGGGGGGGCAACCGCGGGGGGGCGGGGACGCTCTCTCGTTGTCGGAACACAGTGTGAGAAGAGCATTTATGCAGGTGAACACCAGGAAGGCTGCTGGCCCAGATGGGATAACAGGACGCATACTCAAGTCCTGTGCCAACCAGCTGGCCCCAGTGTTCACCGCCATATTTAATCAATCCCTGGCGGAGTCAGTGGTCCCTGCCTGCTTCAAGATGTCTACCATCATCCCTGTACCGAAGAAACCCTCCCCAACATGTCCAAATGACTACAGACCGGTGGCACTCACCTCTGTGGTCATGAAATGTTTCGAGAGGCTGGTCAAGGACCACATTTGTGCCTCCCTCCCCAGTGATATGGACCCTATGCAATTTGCATACAGGACAAACGGGTCCACCGACGACGCGGTCTCCCAGGTACTGCACAGCACCCTCTCGCACCTTGACCGTCAGAAGGGGGGCTATGTGAGACTGTTGTTCATTGACTACAGCTCAGCGTTCAACACCATAGTCCCCACCAGACTGGTGGACAAGCTGATCGAGCTAGGTCTGAGCTCCGCCCTGAGCGCCTGGGTACTGGACTTTCTGAGCGAAAGACCCCAGGCGGTCAGGGTGGGGGGTCAGACCTCCAACACCATCACCCTGAGCATCGGGTCCCCCCAGGGCTGTGTTCTGAGCCCCCTGCTGTACTCACTCTACACACACGATTGTGTGGCCAAGTTCAGCTCCAACTCCATAGTGAAGTTCGCAGACGACACAGTGGTGGTGGGGCTGATCTCGGACAACGACGAGAAGGCCTACCGGGAGGAGGTTGAGGTACTGGAACGCTGGTGCCAGGACAACAGCCTGCTCCTGAACATTGGTAAAACCAAGGAGCTGATCGTGGATTATAGGAGAGGACAGCAGGAGACGCACACACCACTGATGATTAACGGGGCTACCGTGGACAGGGTGAGCAGCTTTAAGTACCTGGGGGTCCACATCTCAGAGGACCTGACATGGTCAACACACATAGACACAGTAGTAAAGAAGGCGAAACAGCGCCTCTACCACCTGAGACAGTTAAGGAAGTTCAGAGTATCGGGGAAGATACTCCAGTCCTTCTACTCAGGAGCTGTAGAGAGCATCCTGACCGGAAACATCACTGCCTGGTATGGAAACAGCACGGCACAGGACAAGAAGGCCCTACAGAGAGTGGTGCGCTCAGCCGAGCGTACCACGGGTATTGCACTACCCCCC
The DNA here is from genome assembly GCF_963971535.1 of Notolepis coatsorum. NCBI lineage: Eukaryota > Metazoa > Chordata > Actinopteri > Aulopiformes > Paralepididae > Notolepis > Notolepis coatsorum. The sequence goes on along the minus strand of NC_140167.1, from coordinate 200,854,429 downwards.
CTGCAGGTTCTATACAACAAGAGGTGCAAATCCAGAGCCTGCAGGATAATGAAAGACCCTCACCACCCCAATAACAGCCTGTTCCAGCTGCTGAGGTCAGGCAGACGCCTGCGAACCCCAGCTACTAGGACAGAGCGGCTTAGGCTCAGCTTCTTCCCCCAGGCCATCAGAGCCCTGAACAATGAACATTGAGTGCTCAGAACATTGAACTATCCACACACAAGCACACATGAACACACACACGACACGCACGCTGTGCACGCTCACACACGAGCAGCCACTTAACACTTTAACATGAGCGGGCACACACTCATGTCGCACACACGCACAACCTCATTGTCACAAATATCCTCTTCTCATAGGGTTAGACATGTGGGGAGGTGCTCACACTGCATGGCTATGCGACGCCTACAATAGTTCTAGTAGCTCTAGCAGTTCTAGTAGTTCTAGCTCTAGCTGGTCTAGTTCTAGTAGTTCTAGCAGTTCTAGTAGTTCTAGCTCTAGCAGTTCTAGTAGTTCTATCTTCTAGTAGTTCTAGCTCTAGTAGTTCTAGCTCTAGTAGTTCTAGCTCTAGTAGCTCTAGCTCTAGTAGTTCTAGCTCTAGCAGTTCTAGTAGTTCTAGCTCTAGTAGCTCTAGCTCTAGTAGTTCTAGTTCTAGTAGTTCTAGCTCTAGTAGTTCTAGCTCTAGCAGTTCTAGCTCTAGTAGTTCTAGTAGTTCTAGCTCTAGTAGTTCTAGCTCTAGTAGTTTTAGTAGTTCTAGCTCTAGTAGCTCTAGCTCTAGTAGTTCTAGTTCTAGCTCTAGTAGTTCTAGCTCTAGTAGTTCTAGTAGTTCTAGCTCTAGCAGTTCTAGTTCTAGTAGTTCTAGTAGTTCTAGCTCTAGTAGTTCTAGCTCTAGTAGTTCTAGTTCTAGTAGTTCTAGTAGTTCTAGCTCTAGTAGTTCTAGCTCTAGCAGTTCTAGCTCTAGTAGTTCTAGCTCTAGTAGTTCTAGCTATAGTAGTTCTAGTTCTAGTAGCTCTAGCTCTAGTAGTTCTAGTTCTAGTAGTTCTAGCTCTAGTAGTTCTAGCTCTAGTAGCTCTAGTAGTTCTAGCTCTAGCAGTTCTAGTTCTAGTAGTTCTAGCTCTAGTAGTTCTAGCTCTAGTAGTTCTAGTAGTTCTAGTAGTTCTAGCTCTAGTAGTTCTAGCTCTAGTAGCTCTAGTAGTTCTAGCTCTAGTAGTTCTAGCTCTAGTAGTTCTAGCTCTAGTAGCTCTAGCTCTAGTAGTTCTAGCTCTAGCAGTTCTAGTAGTTCTAGCTCTAGTAGCTCTAGCTCTAGTAGTTCTAGTTCTAGTAGTTCTAGCTCTAGTAGTTCTAGCTCTAGCAGTTCTAGCTCTAGTAGTTCTAGTAGTTCTAGCTCTAGTAGTTCTAGCTCTAGTAGTTTTAGTAGTTCTAGCTCTAGTAGCTCTAGCTCTAGTAGTTCTAGTTCTAGCTCTAGTAGTTCTAGCTCTAGTAGTTCTAGTAGTTCTAGCTCTAGCAGTTCTAGTTCTAGTAGTTCTAGTAGTTCTAGCTCTAGTAGTTCTAGCTCTAGTAGTTCTAGTTCTAGTAGCTCTAGCAGCTCTAGTTCTAGCAGTTCTAGTTCTAGTAGTTCTAGCTCTAGTAGTTCTAGCTCTAGTAGTTCTAGCTCTAGCAGCTCTAGTTCTAGCAGTTCTAGCTCTAGTAGTTCTAGCTCTAGTAGTTCTAGCTCTAGTAGTTCTAGCTCTAGCAGTTCTAGCTCTAGCAGCTCTATCTTCTAGTAGTTCTAGCTCTAGCAGTTCTAGTAGTTCTAGCTCTAGTAGTTCTAGTTCTAGCAGTTCTAGCTCTAGTAGCTCTAGCTCTAGTAGTTCTAGCTCTAGCAGTTCTAGCTCTAGCAGTTCTAGCTCTAGCAGTTCTAGTAGTTCTAGCTCTAGTAGTTCTAGCTCTAGCAGTTCTAGTAGTTCTAGTTCTAGTAGCTCTATCTTCTAGTAGTTCTAGCTCTAGTAGTTCTATCTTCTAGTAGTTCTAGCTCTAGTAGTTCTATCTTCTAGTAGTTCTAGCTCTAGTAGTTCTAGTTCTAGCAGTTCTAGTAGTTCTAGCTCTAGTAGTTCTAGCTCTAGTAGCTCTATCTTCTAGTAGTTCTATCTGTAGTAGTTCTATCTTCTAGTAGTTCTAGCTCTAGTAGTTCTAGTTCTAGCAGTTCTAGTAGTTCTAGCTCTAGTAGTTCTAGCTCTAGTAGTTCTAGCTCTAGCAGCTCTAGTAGTTCTAGCTCTAGCAGTTCTAGTTCTAGTAGTTCTAGCTCTAGTAGTTCTAGCTCTAGTAGTTCTAGCTCTAGTAGTTCTAGTTCTAGTAGTTCTAGCTCTAGTAGTTCTAGCTCTAGTAGTTCTAGCTCTAGTAGTTATAGTTCTAGTAGCTCTAGTTCTAGTAGTTCTAGCTCTAGCAGCTCTAGTTCTAGTAGTTCTAGCTCTAGCAGTTCTAGCTCTAGCAGTTCTCGTTCTAGTAGTTCTAGCTCTAGTAGTTCTAGCTCTAGTAGTTCTAGTTCTAGTAGTTCTAGTTCTAGTAGTTCTAGCTCTAGTAGTTCTAGCTCTAGTAGTTCTACACTCGACCACTGTTATTCCCCGTTCAGAGCCGGCTACAAGGCAGTAGCCGCTCCGCCATTAACGGGGTCCTCAAGCTCGAGCGATCACGACTCCATCTTGCTATTTCCGGCATATCAGCAAAGATCACGTGACGCCGTCGTGTCACGTGAGACAAAGAAGTGGACCGACGAATCAGAGGCCACGCTCCAGGACGTGTTTACAGATACGGATTGGGATATGTTCAAAGGAAGCGCCAGTGACGTCAGCGAGCTCGCAGACACAGTGGTGAGCTACATAATAACAATAGCTGATGGTATTGTCCCCAGGAAAACGGTGCAGGTTTTCCCAAACCAGAAACCGTGGGTGGACAGCACTATTAGAGCAGCTCTGAACTCTCGCACCACCGCCTACAACCTGGGTAGAGAGTCAGGAAACATGGAGGAGTATAAGGCTTCAGTCTATACTCTACGCAAGGCTGTTAAACTTGCTAAGAGGACATATGCTGACAAACTGGAGACACAAATGGCACAAAACGACACAAGAGGATTATGGCAGGGACTGAAGACAATAACTGACTATAAAGTCAGCGCCCCCTCAATGGGGAGCGACGACGCCTCCCTCGCGGACAAGCTCAACACCTTCTACGCTCGGTTTGGTGTAGACAGTGGCGCTGCTGGCTCTCCGGCTAGTGACGTCACTGGCGCGCCGGCTGTTGTGGAGGGGGGGGGCAACCGCGGGGGGGCGGGGACGCTCTCTCGTTGTCGGAACACAGTGTGAGAAGAGCATTTATGCAGGTGAACACCAGGAAGGCTGCTGGCCCAGATGGGATAACAGGACGCATACTCAAGTCCTGTGCCAACCAGCTGGCCCCAGTGTTCACCGCCATATTTAATCAATCCCTGGCGGAGTCAGTGGTCCCTGCCTGCTTCAAGATGTCTACCATCATCCCTGTACCGAAGAAACCCTCCCCAACATGTCCAAATGACTACAGACCGGTGGCACTCACCTCTGTGGTCATGAAATGTTTCGAGAGGCTGGTCAAGGACCACATTTGTGCCTCCCTCCCCAGTGATATGGACCCTATGCAATTTGCATACAGGACAAACGGGTCCACCGACGACGCGGTCTCCCAGGTACTGCACAGCACCCTCTCGCACCTTGACCGTCAGAAGGGGGGCTATGTGAGACTGTTGTTCATTGACTACAGCTCAGCGTTCAACACCATAGTCCCCACCAGACTGGTGGACAAGCTGATCGAGCTAGGTCTGAGCTCCGCCCTGAGCGCCTGGGTACTGGACTTTCTGAGCGAAAGACCCCAGGCGGTCAGGGTGGGGGGTCAGACCTCCAACACCATCACCCTGAGCATCGGGTCCCCCCAGGGCTGTGTTCTGAGCCCCCTGCTGTACTCACTCTACACACACGATTGTGTGGCCAAGTTCAGCTCCAACTCCATAGTGAAGTTCGCAGACGACACAGTGGTGGTGGGGCTGATCTCGGACAACGACGAGAAGGCCTACCGGGAGGAGGTTGAGGTACTGGAACGCTGGTGCCAGGACAACAGCCTGCTCCTGAACATTGGTAAAACCAAGGAGCTGATCGTGGATTATAGGAGAGGACAGCAGGAGACGCACACACCACTGATGATTAACGGGGCTACCGTGGACAGGGTGAGCAGCTTTAAGTACCTGGGGGTCCACATCTCAGAGGACCTGACATGGTCAACACACATAGACACAGTAGTAAAGAAGGCGAAACAGCGCCTCTACCACCTGAGACAGTTAAGGAAGTTCAGAGTATCGGGGAAGATACTCCAGTCCTTCTACTCAGGAGCTGTAGAGAGCATCCTGACCGGAAACATCACTGCCTGGTATGGAAACAGCACGGCACAGGACAAGAAGGCCCTACAGAGAGTGGTGCGCTCAGCCGAGCGTACCACGGGTATTGCACTACCCCCCCTGCAGGTTCTATACAACAAGAGGTGCAAATCCAGAGCCTGCAGGATAATGAAAGACCCTCACCACCCCAATAACAGCCTGTTCCAGCTGCTGAGGTCAGGCAGACGCCTGCGAACCCCAGCTACTAGGACAGAGCGGCTTAGGCTCAGCTTCTTCCCCCAGGCCATCAGAGCCCTGAACAATGAACATTGAGTGCTCAGAACATTGAACTATCCACACACAAGCACACATGAACACACACACGACACGCACGCTGTGCACGCTCACACACGAGCAGCCACTTAACACTTTAACATGAGCGGGCACACACTCATGTCGCACACACGCACACTTATGGCCAAAAGGAAAGGACACTTTAAATTAGAATAACAGGAACAGTGTATTGCACTACCAAAGCTAACTAGCATGTCCCATATGCTCTGTAAATAACTATGTACAGATACCGAGATGTCACTCCATGTTACCTGTTACCTGTTCACTGCACAATGTTGTTTTTTTTATTTTTTTATTCTATTATATGTTGTACCACTGTATTGCACATCGTTGCGGGCGAGACCACCCGCATTTCATTGTATACCTGTATGCCGTGACAATTAAAACTCTTGACTTGACTTGACTTTCTAGTTCTAGTAGTTCTAGCTCTAGTAGTTCTAGTTCTAGTAGTTCTAGCTCTAGTAGTTCTAGTTCTAGTAGTTCTAGCTCTAGTAGTTCTAGCTCTAGTAGTTCTAGCTCTAGCAGTTCTAGCTCTAGTAGTTCTAGTTCTAGTAGTTCTAGCTCTAGTAGTTCTAGCTCTAGTAGTTCTAGCTCTAGTAGTTCTAGTTCTAGCTCTAGCAGTTCTAGCTCTAGTAGTTCTAGCTCTAGTAGTTCTAGTTCTAGTAGTTCTAGCTCTAGTAGTTCTAGCTCTAGTAGTTCTAGTTCTAGTAGTTCTAGCTCTAGTAGTTCTAGCTCTAGCAGTTCTAGCTCTAGTAGTTCTAGCTCTAGTAGTTCTAGTTCTAGTAGTTCTAGCTCTAGTAGTTCTAGTTCTAGTAGTTCTAGCTCTAGTAGTTCTAGCTCTAGTAGTTCTAGTTCTAGTAGTTCTAGTTCTAGTAGTTCTAGTAGTTCTAGCTCTAGTAGTTCTAGTTCTAGTAGTTCTAGTTCTAGTAGTTCTAGCTCTAGTAGTTCTAGTTCTAGTAGTTCTAGCTCTAGTAGTTCTAACTCTAGTAGTTCTAGCTCTAGTAGTTCTAGCTCTAGTAGTTCTAGTAGTTCTAGTAGTTCTAGTTCTAGTAGTTCTAGCTCTAGTAGTTCTAGCTCTAGTAGTTCTAGCTCTAGTAGTAGCTCTAGTAGTTCTAGCTCTAGTAGTTCTAGCTCTAGTAGTTCTAGCTCTAGTAGTTCTAGCTCTAGTAGTTCTAGTAGTTCTAGTTCTAGTAGCTCTAGCTCTAGCAGCTCTAGTAGTTCTAGTTCTAGTAGTTCTAGCTCTAGTAGTTCTAGCTCTAGTAGTTATAGTAGTTCTAGTTCTAGCAGTTCTAGCTCTAGCAGTTCTAGTTCTATTAGTTCTAGCTCTAGTAGTTCTAGCTCTAGTAGTTCTAGTTCTAGTAGTTCTAGCTCTAGTAGTTCTAGCTCTAGTAGTTCTAGCTCTAGCAGTTCTAGTTCTAGTAGTTCTAGCTCTAGTAGTTCTAGCTCTAGTAGCTCTAGTTCTAGTAGTTCTAGCTCTAGTAGTTCTAGCTCTAGTAGCTCTAGTTCTAGTAGTTCTAGCTCTAGTAGTTCTAGCTCTAGTAGTTCTAGCTCTAGTAGTTCTAGCTCTAGTAGCTCTAGTTCTAGTAGTTCTAGCTCTAGTAGTTCTAGCTCTAGTAGTTCTAGCTCTAGTAGCTCTAGTTCTAGTAGTTCTAGCTCTAGTAGTTCTAGCTCTAGTAGTTCTAGTTCTAGTAGTTCTAGCTCTAGTAGTTCTAGCTCTAGTAGTTCTAGTAGTTCTAGCTCTAGTAGTTCTAGCTCTAGTAGTTCTAGTTCTAGTAGTTCTAGTTCTAGTAGTTCTAGCTCTAGCAGCTCTAGCAGCTCTAGCTCTAGTAGTTCTAGTTCTAGTAGTTCTAGCTCTAGTAGTTCTAGTTCTAGTAGTTCTAGTAGTTCTAGTTCTAGTAGTTCTAGCAGTTCTAGCTCTAGCAGTTCTAGCTCTAGTAGTTCTAGCTCTAGTAGTTCTAGCTCTAGTAGTTTTAGCTCTAGTAGTTCTAGTTCTAGTAGTTCTAGTAGTTCTAGTTCTAGTAGTTCTAGCTCTAGCAGTTCTAGTTCTAGTAGTTCTAGTTCTAGTAGTTCTAGTTCTAGTAGTTCTAGCTCTAGCAGTTCTAGCTCTAGCAGCTCTAGCAGTTCTAGCTCTAGCAGTTCTAGCTCTAGCAGCTCTAGCAGTTCTAGCTCTAGTAGTTCTAGCTCTAGTAGTTCTAGCTCTAGTAGTTCTAGTTCTAGTAGTTCTAGTTCTAGTAGTTCTAGCTCTAGCAGTTCTAGCTCTAGTAGTTCTAGCTCTAGTAGTTCTAGTTCTAGTAGTTCTAGTTCTAGTAGTTCTAGCTCTAGCAGTTCTAGTTCTAGTAGTTCTAGTTCTAGTAGTTCTAGTAGTTCTAGTTCTAGTAGTTCTAGCTCTAGTAGTTCTAGCTCTAGCAGCTCTAGCAGTTCTAGCTCTAGTAGTTCTAGCTCTAGTAGTTCTAGCTCTAGTAGTTCTAGCTCTAGTAGTTCTAGTTCTAGTAGTTCTAGCAGTTCTAGCTCTAGCAGTTCTAGCTCTAGCAGTTCTAGCTCTAGTAGTTCTAGCTCTAGTAGTTCTAGCTCTAGTAGTTCTAGCTCTAGCAGTTCTAGCTCTAGTAGTTCTAGCTCTAGTAGTTCTAGCTCTAGCAGTTCTAGTTCTAGTAGTTCTAGTTCTAGTAGTTCTAGTAGTTCTAGTTCTAGTAGTTCTAGCTCTAGCAGTTCTAGCTCTAGCAGCTCTAGCAGTTCTAGCTCTAGTAGTTCTAGCTCTAGTAGTTCTAGCTCTAGTAGTTCTAGTTCTAGTAGTTCTAGCAGTTCTAGCTCTAGCAGTTCTAGCTCTAGTAGTTCTAGCTCTAGTAGTTCTAGCTCTAGTAGTTCTAGCTCTAGTAGTTCTAGCTCTAGCAGTTCTAGCTCTAGTAGTTCTAGCTCTAGTAGTTCTAGCTCTAGCAGTTCTAGCTCTAGTAGTTCTAGCTCTAGTAGTTCTAGCTCTAGTAGTTCTAGTTCTAGTAGTTCTAGCTCTAGTAGTTCTAGCTCTAGTAGTTCTAGCTCTAGTAGTTCTAGTTCTAGTAGTTCTAGCTCTAGTAGTTCTAGCTCTAGTAGTTCTAGCTCTAGCAGTTCTAGCTCTAGTAGTTCTAGTAGTTCTAGCTCTAGCAGTTCTAGCTCTAGTAGTTCTAGCTCTAGTAGTTCTAGCTCTAGCAGTTCTAGCTCTAGTAGTTCTAGCTCTAGTAGTTCTAGTTCTAGTAGCTCTAGCTCTAGTAGTTCTAGCTCTAGTAGTTCTAGCTCTAGCAGTTCTAGCTCTAGTAGTTCTAGCTCTAGTAGTTCTAGTTCTAGTAGTTCTAGCTCTAGTAGTTCTAGCTCTAGTAGTTCTAGTAGTTCTAGTAGTTCTAGTAGTTCTAGCTCTAGTAGTTCTAGCTCTAGCAGTTCTAGTAGTTCTAGTAGTTCTAGTAGTTCTAGCTCTAGTAGTTCTAGCTCTAGTAGTTCTAGCTCTAGCTCTAGTAGTTCTAGCTCTAGCAGTTCTAGCTCTAGTAGTTCTAGCTCTAGTAGTTCTAGCTCTAGTAGTTCTAGTTCTAGTAGTTCTAGTAGTTCTAGCTCTAGTAGTTCTAGCTTTAGCAGCTCTAGCAGTTCTAGTTCTAGTAGTTCTAGTTCTAGTAGTTCTAGTAGTTCTAGCTCTAGTAGTTCTAGCTCTAGCAGTTCTAGCTCTAGCAGTTCTAGCTCTAGTAGTTCTAGCTCTAGTAGTTCTAGTAGTTCTAGTAGTTCTAGCTCTAGTAGTTCTAGCTCTAGTAGTTCTAGCTCTAGCAGTTCTAGCTCTAGTAGTTCTAGCTCTAGTAGTTCTAGCTCTAGTAGTTCTAGTTCTAGTAGTTCTAGCTCTAGCAGTTCTAGCTCTAGTAGTTCTAGCTCTAGTAGTTCTAGCTCTAGTAGTTCTAGTTCTAGTAGCTCTAGCTCTAGCAGTTCTAGCTCTAGCAGTTCTAGTTCTAGTAGTTCTAGCTCTAGCAGTTCTAGTTCTAGTAGTTCTAGCTCTAGTAGTTCTAGCTCTAGTAGTTCTAGCTCTAGCAGTTCTAGCTCTAGCAGTTCTAGCTCTAGTAGTTCTAGCTCTAGCAGTTCTAGCTCTAGTAGTTCTAGCTCTAGTAGTTCTAGCTCTAGTAGTTCTAGCTCTAGTAGTTCTAGTTCTAGCTCTAGTAGTTCTAGTAGTTCTAGTTCTAGTAGTTCTAGTTCTAGTAGTTCTAGTAGTTCTAGCTCTAGTAGTTCTAGTTCTAGTAGTTCTAGCTCTAGTAGTTCTAGTTCTAGTAGTTCTAGCTCTAGTAGTTCTAGCTCTAGTAGTTCTAGCTCTAGCAGTTCTAGCTCTAGTAGTTCTAGTTCTAGTAGTTCTAGCTCTAGTAGTTCTAGTTCTAGCTCTAGCAGTTCTAGCTCTAGTAGTTCTAGCTCTAGTAGTTCTAGTTCTAGTAGTTCTAGCTCTAGTAGTTCTAGCTCTAGTAGTTCTAGCTCTAGTAGTTCTAGTTCTAGTAGTTCTAGCTCTAGTAGTTCTAGCTCTAGCAGTTCTAGCTCTAGTAGTTCTAGCTCTAGTAGTTCTAGTTCTAGTAGTTCTAGCTCTAGTAGTTCTAGTTCTAGTAGTTCTAGCTCTAGTAGTTCTAGTTCTAGTTCTAGTAGTTCTAGTTCTAGTAGTTCTAGTAGTTCTAGCTCTAGTAGTTCTAGTTCTAGTAGTTCTAGTTCTAGTAGTTCTAGCTCTAGTAGTTCTAGCTCTAGTAGTTCTAGTTCTAGTAGTTCTAGTTCTAGTAGTTCTAGCTCTAGTAGTTCTAACTCTAGTAGTTCTAGCTCTAGTAGTTATAGCTCTAGTAGTTCTAGCTCTAGTAGTTCTAGCTCTAGTAGTAGCTCTAGTAGTTCTAGCTCTAGTAGTTCTAGCTCTAGTAGTTCTAGCTCTAGTAGTTCTAGTAGTTCTAGTTCTAGTAGCTCTAGCTCTAGCAGCTCTAGTAGTTCTAGTTCTAGTAGTTCTAGCTCTAGTAGTTCTAGCTCTAGTAGTTCTAGTTCTAGTAGTTATAGTAGTTCTAGTTCTAGCAGTTCTAGCTCTAGCAGTTCTAGTTCTATTAGTTCTAGCTCTAGTAGTTCTAGCTCTAGTAGTTCTAGCTCTAGTAGTTCTAGCTCTAGTTCTAGTAGTTCTAGCTCTAGTAGTTCTAGCTCTAGCAGTTCTAGTTCTAGTAGTTCTAGCTCTAGTAGTTCTAGCTCTAGTAGCTCTAGTTCTAGTAGTTCTAGCTCTAGTAGTTCTAGCTCTAGTAGCTCTAGTAGCTCTAGTTCTAGTAGTTCTAGCTCTAGTAGTTCTAGCTCTAGTAGTTCTAGCTCTAGTAGTTCTAGCTCTAGTAGCTCTAGTTCTAGTAGTTCTAGCTCTAGTAGTTCTAGCTCTAGTAGTTCTAGCTCTAGTAGCTCTAGTTCTAGTAGTTCTAGCTCTAGTAGTTCTAGCTCTAGTAGTTCTAGTTCTAGTAGTTCTAGCTCTAGTAGTTCTAGCTCTAGTAGTTCTAGTTCTAGTAGTTCTAGCTCTAGTAGTTCTAGCTCTAGTAGTTCTAGTAGTTCTAGCTCTAGTAGTTCTAGCTCTAGTAGTTCTAGTTCTAGTAGTTCTAGTTCTAGTAGTTCTAGCTCTAGCAGCTCTAGCAGCTCTAGCTCTAGTAGTTCTAGTTCTAGTAGTTCTAGCTCTAGTAGTTCTAGTTCTAGTAGTTCTAGCTCTAGTAGTTCTAGTTCTAGTAGTTCTAGCTCTAGTAGTTCTAGTAGTTCTAGCTCTAGCAGTTCTAGCTCTAGCAGTTCTAGCTCTAGTAGTTCTAGCTCTAGTAGTTCTAGCTCTAGTAGTTCTAGTTCTAGTAGTTCTAGTAGTTCTAGTTCTAGTAGTTCTAGCTCTAGCAGTTCTAGTTCTAGCAGTTCTAGTTCTAGTAGTTCTAGTTCTAGTAGTTCTAGCTCTAGCAGTTCTAGCTCTAGCAGCTCTAGCAGTTCTAGCTCTAGCAGTTCTAGCTCTAGCAGCTCTAGCAGTTCTAGCTCTAGTAGTTCTAGCTCTAGTAGTTCTAGCTCTAGTAGTTCTAGTTCTAGTAGTTCTAGTAGTTCTAGTTCTAGTAGTTCTAGCTCTAGCAGTTCTAGCTCTAGTAGTTCTAGCTCTAGTAGTTCTAGTTCTAGTAGTTCTAGTAGTTCTAGTTCTAGTAGTTCTAGCTCTAGCAGTTCTAGTTCTAGTAGTTCTAGTTCTAGTAGTTCTAGTAGTTCTAGTTCTAGTAGTTCTAGCTCTAGCAGTTCTAGCTCTAGCAGCTCTAGCAGTTCTAGCTCTAGTAGTTCTAGCTCTAGTAGTTCTAGCTCTAGTAGGTCTAGCTCTAGTAGTTCTAGCTCTAGTAGTTCTAGTTCTAGTAGTTCTAGCAGTTCTAGCTCTAGCAGTTCTAGCTCTAGTAGTTCTAGCTCTAGTAGTTCTAGTTCTAGTAGTTCTAGCTCTAGTAGTTCTAGCTCTAGTAGTTCTAGTTCTAGTAGTTCTAGCTCTAGTAGTTCTAGCTCTAGTAGTTCTAGCTCTAGTAGTTCTAGCTCTAGCAGTTCTAGCTCTAGTAGTTCTAGCTCTAGTAGCTCTAGTAGTTCTAGTAGTTCTAGCTCTAGCAGTTCTAGCTCTAGTAGTTCTAGCTCTAGTAGTTCTAGTTCTAGTAGTTCTAGTAGTTCTAGCTCTAGTAGTTCTAGCTCTAGCAGTTCTAGTTCTAGTAGCTCTAGTAGTTCTAGCTCTAGTAGTTCTAGCTCTAGTAGTTCTAGCTCTAGCAGTTCTAGCTCTAGTAGTTCTAGCTCTAGTAGTTCTAGCTCTAGTAGTTCTAGCTCTAGTAGTTCTAGTTCTAGTAGTTCTAGCTCTAGTAGTTCTAGTTCTAGTAGTTCTAGCTCTAGTAGTTCTAGTAGTTCTAGCTCTAGTAGTTCTAGCTCTAGTAGTTCTAGTTCTAGTAGTTCTAGCTCTAGTAGTTCTAGTAGTTCTAGCTCTAGTAGTTCTAGCTCTAGTAGTTCTAGTTCTAGTAGTTCTAGCTCTAGTAGTTCTAGTAGTTCTAGTTCTAGTAGTTCTAGTAGTTCTAGCTCTAGTAGTTCTAGCTCTAGCAGTTCTAGCTCTAGTAGTTCTAGTAGTTCTAGTAGTTCTAGTAGTTCTAGTAGTTCTAGCTCTAGTAGTTCTAGCTCTAGTAGTTCTAGCTCTAGTAGTTCTAGCTCTAGTAGTTCTAGTTCTAGTAGTTCCAGCTCTAGTAGTTCTAGTAGTTCTAGCTCTAGTAGTTCTAGTTCTAGTAGCTCTAGCTCTAGCAGTTCTAGCTCTAGCAGTTCTAGTTCTAGTAGTTCTAGCTCTAGCAGTTCTAGTTCTAGTAGTTCTAGCTCTAGCAGTTCTAGCTCTAGCAGTTCTAGTTCTAGTAGTTCTAGCTCTAGCAGTTCTAGCTCTAGCAGTTCTAGCTCTAGCAGTTCTAGCTCTAGTAGTTCTAGCTCTAGCAGTTCTAGTTCTAGTAGTTCTAGCTCTAGTAGTTCTAGCTCTAGTAGTTCTAGTTCTAGTAGTTCTAGTAGTTCTAGCTCTAGTAGTTCTAGTTCTAGCTCTAGTAGTTCTAGTAGTTCTAGTTCTAGTAGTTCTAGTTCTAGTAGTTCTAGTAGTTCTAGCTCTAGCAGTTCTAGCTCTAGTAGTTCTAGCTCTAGCAGTTCTAGCTCTAGTAGTTCTAGTAGTTCTAGTTCTAGTAGTTCTAGCTCTAGTAGTTCTAGCTCTAGTAGTTCTAGCTCTAGCAGTTCTAGCTCTAGTAGTTCTAGTAGTTCTAGTTCTAGTAGTTCTAGCTCTAGCAGTTCTAGCTAGCAGTTCTAGCTCTAGTAGTTCTAGCTCTAGTAGTTCTAGCTCTAGCAGTTCTAGCTCTAGCAGTTCTAGCTCTAGTAGTTCTAGCTCTAGTAGTTCTAGCTCTAGTAGTTATAGCTCTAGTAGTTCTAGCTCTAGTAGTTCTAGCTCTAGTAGTTCTAGTTCTAGTAGTTCTAGCTCTAGTAGCTCTAGTTCTAGTAGTTCTAGCTCTAGTAGTTCTAGCTCTAGCAGCTCTAGCAGTTCTAGCTTCTAGTAGCTCTAGCTCTAGTACCTCAGAAAGCTCACCACCGCCGCTTCCTTTTATTTCTTCCAGTGATTCTCATTGGAGCTTTACATTTGTTATGACATCACAGATTTGGGGGGGGGGGGGGGGTCCTTATTTATCATGCTCTGGGTACAGGGCTACAGTAGTGAATGTTTACCTGTACAAATTGAACTGTCAGAGGGCATAAAAACCTATGGGAGCTCTTAAATCATTTGCGGTCTCCTTTAAGCCCTGCCGACGTCTGATGAATGGTTTGATCAAAATGAATTTCCTCACACTTCTCCACAAAGGGGAAAGATTGTTTTTCGATCTCCTCATCAATCTGGCATTTTCACACCATAGGAAGTCCGTTCAATTTCATAGCCTTTCTGAGGGCAGACATATTAACTCATCACAGAGCTGAAAGACTTCTGCAGATATGAACTGTGTTTTTGTTTGAGAAAATGGTCATTTGTGAAATCAATGTAAATCCACTTTTCTTTTGGGGGGGGCGTAGGGGTTAGGCAGGCCATGGCACAGTGAGCATAAACATAGACTGTATGAAATGCGTAGACAATTGTGACCGGGCCTAGCGGTAAGAGACTTATTATGTCTGGAAGTCGAATAGCGAGAACATTTATGAAATTTATTTTTATTTTTTTTGTTTAAACTTTTTTTCTCCATTATCAATTTTTTTTATGTTTAAGAACATATTTTTAAGGCAGTTTGTGACACCTAGTACCTGACTGCCAAGGTGTTAAAAATGCAGCCAATCTTTAAATATTTTCTCTGCTGAGACTTGAGGTTTAACTAGATTCAAATACGCATATCTTCTTCAAGCACATAATTTGAAAGCTACTGTACTTTCATAATCTGTAAAGATTACAGAGGGAGACTTGTGTCACGAACTACTGGGCTCGGTCACAATTAGATGTTCATAAAAGTATTGCCTGCTCTGAAGTAGCGTGACAGCCGAAGCGTTCCAACTCTGGACGCCCATCACCGCGGGAAGTTCAGCTGTTGTCTGTTTACACTTTGCACTGTGGGATGGTGGTCATGTTGTCTGTCTGTTTAACATGTGTGTTTGACATTTTCGTTTTCTAAGCAGAATTTTGTTTTTGCCGAACCACTGCTGCCTGGGCGCAGTGATTTCATCACCTCAAAAGCCCAGTTTTTCAAAAAACAAAAGGGTTCTATCTAGAGATGTCCCGATCCGATCACGTGATTTTCAGAAGATCGGGATCGGAAAAAAAAAAAAAAAAAAATCTGGGTTTAAAAAAAAAAAAAAAAATTTATTAATCTTTCTTTTATTCAACAAACATGACCATGTTCACATCTTAAACTCATACTGGGGCCTTAGTTTTGGTTTTAAATTGCATATCATTAATTTATTTATTGTCACACAGAGCAGAAGAATTTTGCCAAAACAAACGCATTTACTTTGATTTAATTATACATCAAATGATTTATGTCAAGAATGAGGGACATCCACTAGTTGCAGAACTTGCAGACACCTGATTTTTACAGACGATGGCGCCATTGCTCTCATGAAGCAGCAGGTTGGAGGCGGAGTTTTTAGATTACTCCGGTTGCAATGCCTCGCTTGAATGAAGTTAACTTTTCACCTGGATAACGTCAACATTCAGGGTGAATGTAATGTGAGAAATTGGGATGGGAGATTTTTTTTTTTTTTTTTTTATATATATTTTTTGATCGGATTGGGAAAGATCGGTATCGGTAGATACTCAAAATCACATGATCGGGATCGGATCGGGAGCAAAAAAATTTGATCGGGACATCCCTAGTATCTGCTTGTATCTAATCCAGGGTAGATGGCAAATAAACTAATTTCCCCCAAAATTGGCGTGTTCCTTTAATGCAGATTGCCAGGATGTAATCTGGGAAAAAGCTACGATAGGTGATCAGGATGGCCTCCTCAAAAGCTTATTTTTTAATATATTTTTTTATGTGTAAATTAGTTGAGTAAAAAATAGTTGGAACAGAATCCCCGATCTTAAGAATCTGTTCGTCAGCATTTTCTCACCCTCACTGACTCTATAGGTGCAATAATGCATTAGCTTGGGATTCAATGAACGGCCATCAAGATCTTGGCAAAAAGAAGGGGGGGGGGGGGGCACGAGGTGTCGGAGCCGCTGACTGATTTGATCTATCTCCATCATTAATATGAGGTTGGAACAGAAACACACAGACTTTCTGCAGAGTAAGACACATCATACTGCCCCCCCCCTCCACCTG
This sequence comes from Notolepis coatsorum, assembly GCF_963971535.1. Lineage (NCBI taxonomy): Eukaryota > Metazoa > Chordata > Actinopteri > Aulopiformes > Paralepididae > Notolepis > Notolepis coatsorum. Next base: position 200,839,411 of record NC_140167.1, on the reverse strand, counting down.
AGGGAGGTCAGTGCTCACTGCTGTGTGAGCTTACACATGATTACCTTTGTGTTCTCTGGCTCTCTCTGGCTCTCTCTCTCTCTCTCTCTCTCTCTCTCTCTCTCTCTCTCTCTCTCTCTCTCTCTCTCTGTGTCGTAAACCACGCCGGTCACAGTCCTCTGATGTACCGGCTGTTCTGGACTCCGACCCTCCCCCTAACCCACTCACCGACGTGTTCAGATGGCATTTTTGTCTTTAATAAAAATCACCGTTTCGCAAGGCTACATTTATGACATGATTTAACGTTATCCTCTCTCTCTCTCTCCAGCTGTGGGAACTGTCCTCTGGCGAGCTGCTCCTCTCCATCCTCTTCGACGTCGGTATTATGTCCGTGACCCTTGACCCGTGCGAGTACTTCCTGTTTTGCGGCGGCAGCGATGGCAACATATTCCAGGTGTCCCTGTTCAGCCACGTGAGTCTTCGTCCTTGTTTCCTTCCTTGCGTTCCTTGGCCTTTCCCTGCTTAGCCGTGAACCAGTAATGGATCTGTTGCCCTCCGTCTTTTAAGGTGTTTAGGGTTCAGGGATCAGTGTTATCTTTAACACTGCCTTGTTTCAACTAAGAGATTCACTGACAAAAATAATTGTTTTCATCTGTTCTGCATGTTTTTCCATTGGGTTTATCTCTTTTTCTGGAGGGGAAACCCTTGCGAGCACGGGGGGGACAACATGCAAACTCCACACAGAAAGGCCCGGGAGATACCCCCCCCACCTGGGTACCTGGCAACCTGGTGGGAATCGAACCCAGGACCTTCTTGCTGTTGGGCAACAGTGTTGAACCCTGCACCACTGCGCTGCCGCATACATAGATTACATGCATAGATTACTAGATTTATCAACTACTTGGGCATTCGGGCGATAGCGGACATTATAAGTACGTAACCTAGAAACACAAATCTGTTTTGACAATATTGTTGTAAATCAAGAGTAACGAAAATAAAAGTTTTTTTTTGAATGCATAGGTTTATCAACTACAATACGAGTTACACTCAAACATAGGTGCCAGAGCTACAGCCTTGTACTGTTTGGCCAATGTGTACTGTTGGCTCTCCAGAACAATACATGTATGTGTGTGTGTGTGTGTGTGTGCATAAGCACTCACTGCCAAGCAGGGGGGGGGGGGAAACATTTAAAACAATATAAGCCTTCTGCTGACAATTTATATACGGGCCAAATACAACAGCACCCTGGCGTGACCCAGTACCCAGATACGTTGGTCTGATGTGGTAAATGGTGCATTTAACAGCTTTTTATCCAAAGCCCTTTATGATTTTGTTCCTCACATTCACCCCCATTCACTCACACATCCACTCACCGACGGCGGAGGCGACCATGCAAGTTCCAACCTGCTCATCGGGAGCAATGAATGAATGAATGAAAACTTTATTAACAGATTGCAGAATGGGTACAGTACAGTACAGCTCAATACATACAATTGTTAAGGGGATGCAGACCAGAGAAAGACTTTCGTCTTGTTTACATCAGGGTCCCCCATTTTCAATTCATCGTAACATATATGACATACATGACATACAGATAGACAGTACTGCTCCATCTATACATTTATGACATACCAGATTTGCAATTACAGTACTGTTTGTGATACAAAAAGAGTCCAGAAAGAAAAGAGTATATACATTAGGCGTGGAAACTGTACATTGGATTGGGTAGGTGGGGGTGGGGGGGGACTGTGCATTGGTGGTGGTTGGGTGGGTGGGGGGGGGGGGGGTTGGTTAGGGGGGGGGGGGGGGGGGGGGGGGGGTTCGTTAGGAGTGGGGGGGGGTTGGGTAGGAGGGGTGGGTGGGGGACACTGTACAACTGTACAAACAACACTGTACATTGGATTATTGACAAGACCATACTTGGTAATTTACTGTACATTGGAGGGGGTTGTGTTCGGACATTTACAGGGGCCAGTTTCGGGTTGCAGTCTCCCTTAGGTGTTTTTTGAGAGTGTTTTTGAAAGTGGGTAGTGATTCACATTCCTTTACAGCTTTGGGTAGGGCGTTCCACATTGATGTGGCATAATTGCGAAACGTGTTTAGTCCCTTGTTTGAGCCGAATCTGGGTTTAACATGATTTGTGGAGCTCCCTCTGGTGTTGTGATCGTGGTATTCACTGACCTTTGGGAAGTATTTTGTCATGTACATGGGTACCACCTTGGTCGTGTAGTGTATCTTGTAGACCAGGCCCATTGCAAGTTGCTGTACTCTGTCGTCTACTCTAAGCCATCCTAGGTTGTCAAAGTGGGCAGGGGTGAGGTGGGTTCTAGGAGTAAGGTCAAGCAGTAGTCTGACCAGTTTGTTTTGAGATGTTTGTAATTTTGTTTTTAGCGCCTTTGAGGTGCTTTGGTACCATGAGGTGCAAGCATAGTCGTAGTACCCTTGAATGAGTGCTCCTGCTAGAGTCTTCAGGGTATTCTTGTTTACCAGTGAGGAGATCCGGTACAAGAATCGAGTTCGTTGGTTGACTTTTTTTATTACATTGGATGCCATTTTGTCACAGGAAAGATTTGCCTCTAGGATGGAACCCAGGTAGGTAATATCTTCTTTCCTTGTGACAATATTGTCACCCACTGTAACTGAGAAGCCGTCGGTCTTGCTGAGTTTGTTATTTGAACCGAAGAGAATGGACTCTGTTTTGCCCATGTGTAATGATAGTTTGTTATCAGCGAGCCATATGCAGATTTTGCCTAGTTCTGAGCTGAGGGTTTTTTCAACCTGTAACTTGTTCTTGTCAGAGACCAGCAGGGCTGAGTTGTCCGCAAACAGGAACAAGTTGCAGTCACAAGCTGACGACATGTCATTTGCATAAATTAGGAACAGTAGCGGACCTAGTATGCTTCCTTGTGGAACACCACAGTTTACTGTGAGGGGGGGGGATAGGGTACCGTTTACCTCCACCATCTGCTCTCTCCCCTCCAGGTAGGATTGCATCCAGCTCACTGATAGACTATCAAAACCAATTGCTTTTAGCTTGTCAATCAGAATGGTGTGATTGACAGTGTCGAAGGCCTTTTGTAGGTCCAGCATGACCATGCCGCAGTATTTGCCCGCGTCCACCTCTTGTTTGATGTGGTCGTTTAAATAGAGAAGGCATGTGTCAGTGGAGTGGGATGTTCTGAAGCCAGATTGGAATTCGTAGATTAGATTTTTTTCCGCAAGGTATTTTTCGACCTGTTCGTATAAAAATTTTTCCATGACTTTCGAGATGGAGGTAAGGATAGAAACAGGGCGGTAGTTGCCTGGGTCTAATTTACTGCCTTTTTTGTGCAGAGGGGTCACTCTCGCAATTTTGAAGTCCTTGGGGACGTGTCCCTGTTTTATGGAGAGGTTTATTATGTGTGTGATGACTGGGGTGATGGCGGCTGCTGAGTCTCTGAGGAATTTGGAGGGGATGTTGTCATGGCCAGTGGCCTTGTTGGGTTGGAGGGCGCTCAGTTTTTTGAGTACCTCATCTGTTGTTACCATTTCCAGTTTGAAGTCGTCTTTGTGGACCCCTAGGTTCTTGTAGTATGCTACTATGTGTTCTACCCCCAATGGGGTTAAGTGTCTCGCTCAAGGACACATCGACACGCTTCCCGGGGAACCTCCGGATTACCGTACGACTGCTCTACCTCCTGGGCCACTGGGCCACTGTGGCTCGAGTACTGCACACTCATGGCAGACGACCGCCGTGCTGATATTTCACGTGTGCTATGGCGCCATCTAGAGGCCCGGCTGACTTGATAATGCGTTCAGTGACCCACGGATGTGCTGATGATCTGGTAGAGCGGGTAGAGATTTAAAAAACGTTTTCTCTTAAATCTGAACTTTAAAAGTGAAAGACTCCCTGAACTGCTGTCACTTGCCCACAGTAATAACTTCAAAATTCCCTTTTTAAGTTGCACCTGCAGTAAAAATGCCATCCATTTTAGAATAAATAATTCCTCTGATCATCTGACATCATGTCTCCCCTCGATTCTGGCTCAGATCTCAGACACTAAACGGTCAACGGTAAAGAGACTGCATTTATATATAGTGCTTTTATCCAAAGTGCTTTACAACTTATGTCTGGGGAAATTCGTGTGTCACTCACACATTCACACGCCATGCAAGGTGCCAACCTGCTCATCGGGAGCAGTTATGGATTCAGTGTCTTGTTCAAGGACACTTTGACGCGCTGCCAGGAGGAGCCACATTACCAGACGACCACTCTGCCTCCTAGCGCTAAACTTCACAAAAGTGGACATGAGGTTCCTGCCGACACTCTTGTGCCTTTGAGCCTGGCGAAGCCCTCTCTTTACTTTTCATTGTAAAGATCTTAACACTTCGCAGTAAGGTCTCTTTAGATCAGCAGTTCTCAAACTACGGGCCGCGACCCAAAGTGGGGCCGTGGGTAGGTGACAGTGGGGTCTAGTGCGCATTGGCAAGTAAAAAAAATAATAATACTTTTTTATTTTTTTTATTGTGTTCTGGCAACATATTTTGGCTAAATATACCTGGTTTTATAAATGTGTATTGATAACATAGTGCTGTAATAAAATGTTTGTGTGCTTTTATTTTGATATTCCTTAATTCCACGTTGAAATTATGCGATACATTAAGTGTGGGGTCACCAAAAAAATTCCTAAATATAATGGGGTCGTGGTATAAACAAGTTTGAGAACCCCTGCTTTAGATCAATGAGGTCTTAGGAAGATCTTGGAAAGTCCTTCGAAAAAGGAAAATATTCTTAATTTTCTTTTATATATTTGACTGTGCTGTACATGAATTTTCAGAAATGTCAGTTTTTTAAGGTGACCAGTGAAAGAATGCGTTGTCTTCAGGGTCTGATGAAGCAGTAAGGTCGCACGCCCCCTGCGGCCCCTGAACATGGCCTTTACTGTGCATGACGTCATCTCTGGAGCTCTCACCTTTTAGCTTCTCTGTTGCAGATTGCAGAAGAATTGCAGAAAGAATTCTAACACAAACACGATCGTAAGGTCTTACCGCTTAAGATGAGATAAGATATTCCTTTATTGATTATCCTTGTAATTATACATACAGTAAACGTTATATATGATATAACTAGTATATTAAATACATTGAGAGTTTGCCAGAGTGTTCCATAGCAGTCACTGATGGGATGGGTAATCGAATTCGGTACTTTTAAGGGTATCGACCGAATCACGTTGGTACTACAGAGTACCAATTCACGTGAGATCCAGATTATAATTTTTTTTGTCCGATGACATCATGTTTAGTTTACCACGAAACGAAACCTATGAAGTGTGCCGCACGTTCACGTCAACGTTCACACGCACAATACACGCACGCTTACCTAGGATTTGACTTGATTCAACAACAAAGCAGTCTGGGCGATGGCAAGCCGAAAGCTGTCGCAAGTGGTTACACTTACAAAGCTAGATGCAGACAACGCTCGCTGCAATATTATATATATATTAACAAATTGTTCTAAATAAATAATAGTGATAATAAATAATTAGAAGTTTGGAAATGTTTACAACTGAGGTAGGTAGATTACATTTTAAAGTACCGAAAAAGGTACCGCTGGGTACCGGTATCGATTCACATGTGAACGGTACCCAACCCTCGTCACTGACGGTCACTACAGATGGCAGAACTGACACAATGGGAAGCGCTAACATTTTAGTTAATCAGCCACGTGTCAAAATGCTAGATATCGGCCCAGTCATCCACTACTAATATAATATGATAATGATAATCGTGTTAACTGTCATACATTTGTTTTCTGATGTGCTCGGTAGGTGCTTTGTTTTTAAATCAAATATAGTTTAGTTATTAACACATTTGGGGCCATTGGGATTAGACGGGGCCCACTCTATACGGCCAGCATATCATAACAACCTTTCATTGTGCGTGAGGCTGTTTGTAGAGCTAAATCTATAGTTTATATTATTGCTATCTGTCCATTCTCATTGTCAATTGACACTATAAACCGTCCCTTCAATATGCCTTAAATAAATAATTTCTTCATCAATATGTTCCCATTTTATAGCGTCTTGAATATGAACGTTATAGCAGAATGTTCTGGGGTATTTCCTGGAATGCGAGATATAGGGTGCTAAGCTAATAACGTTAAATCGAATGGCGTTTCGGCTATAGACAAGCTAGAGTTAAAACTCAAAATGCATATTGTCGGTATCATGGTCCACAATGAATGCATGAAAGGGAGGGGGGGGGGGGGGGGGCGGGGGACGTCGTTTCTGATTATTGATTACCAATAACGGCATTAGCCTCAGTAGCCTCATTCGCTGACCGGGTGGATGGCTATCAAAGCAAGGCCCGACCAGGCTGAAATTGACGTCAAATCGCTCTTACCTGTGGCCGGTTGGACTGCAAAAAGGATTTCCCAGTTATCGATCGCCATCTGGTAGATCCATATGTCCATTGGCTGATGCTATATTCCTTTACTGCATACTGAATTCAGCGTCCCAAAAACTATTCCAGGCGATCGGCTACACGCATAACTTTAGGCTAACAGAAAAGTCCATTCATAATAAAAAAAAGATAAAAACACCGGTCTGTAACAGGGAACACTGCATTATCGAGACAGCGACCCTACGAGGATCTGGCCGGTAATGCACTTTTCCGAATTCCAAGAGTAGGGTAAATCTGCAGTGCCGCCCGGTGACATTCAGTAGGATATTACAATGGAATAAAAGCCAAAACAACCTTGCCACGTATATATACGTGGTTGGCCCTTTAACACTTTCAGTGCCCAGCAGGGGGCGCACGATTTAGTGCTTGAATACCCAGCATCCACTTCAATGTTAGCGTTAATATCGCCTAATCTATGTTTTAAATTATGGCTATGTGTCTAATCTGCCCGTCGCTTATCAATGACTCATTTTCCAGTCAACATTGTCGAAGCGGATTGTTTTTTTATCGGTTCATTTCCGTTTTATAGCATCTTGAAAAGCCCTCGTTTTTAAGGAAAATAAAAATATTCCATAATAAACGGAATATTCTAGAATACACAAAAAACGTTCTCATTTTTCGGCCTATTTATGAATCGTTTTCAAATAAACGCTAGATTATCGATAGTATATGACGTATGCACGCTATATAGGCGATCCGATATCTGCTCTGATATATTTCCTGATCGCTCGCACAGCCAAACAGCCATATCAAACATAGGGGAAAAGCTTATATCTCCGTGAAAACAGGTCTGATTATCCTAAGACTGGTAAAATAGATTCCTTACCTGAGATCAGATGGTATCCAAAAAGATTATTCCAATGGAGTTTAAAGGCATTGCACTTGACCTATGTACTGAATCATGTAATTGTTTTTAATCCATCATTGTAGTAATTGTAATTCATTGTAATTATTAACTGTTGTGATATTTGTGTCCTTTGTTAACTCGTCATCACTGTAAATGAGGGAAACCTCAGTGCTTTCACGAGTATAAATAAAGGTTTGAAATGAAATGAATTCCTGATCGCCATTCCAAAAATCGATCCTTTTATTGATCCAACGCTAGATACTGTAAAGACATATTACACGCTGTTCTGAGGCTCCACAATGACTGGGATCATCTCCGGTTACATGCGTGAGAAGTAAAATGTGGATTCCGGAGTTTTTTTTTCTCATCTATTTTCATTGAGTCCATTCCAAAAGGGTGCATTACCATCTGGGAGACGATAGGGGGCGCTTTTTTCACATCTGAGCTCCTGATGAGGCTGGTTTCCCAACGGTAGACTCGGTTGATGAAATATGAATTCAATCAATCAATCAATCAATCAATCAATCAATCAATCAATCAATCAATCAAATGTATTTGTATAGCATGTTTAAACATGACGCTTGTCAACCAAAGTGCTTCACATAGCTAAGCTAAGTACAAAGAAAAGTATAAAATAAACAGAAAAATTAAATAAAATCAACGGATAGACAAAGGAAAAACAGAACAACACGTCAACAAGTACGGCAAGAGTCAAAGTGAGTCAGGGAAGGCCAGGCGATATAGGTGGGTTTTGAGTTTTGATTTAAAAGACTCGATGGAGGGGGCAGATTTGATGGACATGGCGGGGATGCTGTTCCAGAGGTCAGGGGCTGCGACCGCAAAAGCACGTCCCCCCCTAGACTTGAAGTTAGACCTACGAGTGGTTAGGAGACCCTTATCAGCCGATCTGAGGGCCCTGGCGTTGGTATAGGGGGTGAGGAGGTCTGCTAGGTAAGCAGGGGCTTTACCATTTAGGGCTTTATAAACCATTAAGAGGACCTTGAAGTCTATTCTAAAGCGCACCGGGAGCCAGTGGAGGGAGGCAAGTACAGGGGTGATGTGAGCTCTCTTCCGGGTACCTGTGAGCAGTCTAGCGGCAGCGTTTTGGGGGAGTTGTAGACAGGCTATGGTGGATTTATTTAGCCCCAGGTACAGGGAGTTACAGTAGTCTAAGCGTGAGGATATGAAGGCGTGAATGACTCTTTCCAGGTCTGAGGGGGAGAGAATGGCCTTGATCTTGGCTATGGACCGGAGCTGGAAAAAGCACCCTTTCACCACCGAGTTTACCTGCCTATTGAAGGAAAACTCTGGGTCAAAGAGCACACCCAGGTTTTTAACAAAGGGCTTGACTAGGGGAGACAGGTTACCCAGGCTGCTGGCAATGACATTGGTTTGGTTTGGAGGGCCGAAAAGGAGGATTTCACATTTTGAGTGATTGAGCTGTAGAAAATTGTGTGCCATCCAGCATTTGATGTCGTCTAGGCAGGAATGAAGACTGTCAAGATTGTTTATATTGTTGGGTTTCATGGGGAGATAGACCTGAGTGTCGTCAGCATAAAAATGGAAAGATATGTTGTGTTTTTTAATTATCAGACCCAAGGGGCAGCATGTATAGGGAGAATAGGATAGGGCCAAGGATGGAGCCTTGTGGAACCCCGCAAGAGAGAGAGGCAGAGGGGGAGGAGCAGTTTCCGATGTTAACGGAGAAGCTTCTATCACTGAGGTAGGAGGTGAACCATGATAGGGCTGTGCCACTGACACCAACTGCCTGGTGGAGACGGTCAATGAGGATAGCATGGTCTATTGTATCGAAAGCTGCACTGAGGTCTAAGAGCATAAGGACAGCGCAGTCCCGGTTGTCTGTAGTGAGGAGCAGGTCATTCAGATCGCTAATAAAAAAAATTCATGCGAATTGTCGTGCTGGGCATTCAGGGGGCGGTCTGTTAACACGTGTTATGTCGTGGCTGGCATTCAAAGTGTTAAGCATGGCGCCGAAACACGTATATATACGTGGTTGGCCCTGAATGTGTTAATAAGGTATTTCTTGAATGATTTTGAAAGAATAACTACTTACACATGCCACAATACTGGACTCTGACTGGAACTAATTCCAAATACTACTAATGCACGCCTGCTGATTGGAGGCATTCCAAAAAAGCGGTGTCAATTCAAACGCTGTCAAACATTTTATTGGATCTATTTGAGCCTTCGTCGTCTCTCCCTTGTCAGACCTTGAGTAATGTTGCACAGAAACCGTTGAGCACATCGCAGCACAAGAAAAGACCCTCTCCTCCTCTATGCTTACACTGGAATTTTGTTGAAAGGCTTAATTCCCCTCATGCGGTCGGAGCCAGTCTGAAGTGAGTCAGTGTGCAATGTGGGTCGGATGCCCGCAGGCAACCCCCCTCACCCACAGGACCGACACATCCTTCTTCTCTTCCTCTTCCTCTGTCCTCCGGCAGGTTCAGATCCAGCGCTTCCCTGCCGCGGCTCGGGAAGCACCGTCCTGAGTGAGGCTGGACCCCTCGCCGCTCTGTTGGCTATTTTCATATTTTTATTTATTTAAACCTTTATTTAACCAGCTAAAACGCTTGAGATCAAGAATCTCTTTTACGAGCAAGACATGACCAAAATGGCAGCAATAAAAATAATAAACCAAGTTACAACATACAGGACAAAACACAGACGGATAAAAGGTAAAGATGAAAGGATAAAAAGCAAGCGCCACTATGTCCTTGACATTAGTAACGTAGCATCAGCATTATGTATTAATGCTGAGGCTGTCAATCGATTAAAATATTTAATCTGATTAATCGCATGATTTTCCATAGTTAACTTGTGATTAATCGCAAATTAATCGCATATTTTTTATCTGTTCTAAATATACCTTAACTCTTTGACTGCCACGCTGTTTTTCCATCTTTACTCCCTGGAGCCAGCTTTTTCTTTACCATTTTCACAATGTTTGCAGACCCATCATATATTCTATATTATAGCTATGGAGACAATAGTACGGCTCATTTGACAGGCACTATTTATAGTCCAACAGGGACAAACCAGTTCATTTCTACATACCTTCGTTTGTGCGCTATACCACGCTAAACATCACCCCGTTTCAAAATAATCCAGTCTCGTTTTCTAGATCGCGAGATATGACGTGTTATGTGCATATGCACAAATTGTTCAGGTTGCTCGTATAGGTATATACTAGGGCTGTCCCCGACTAAGGATTTGGATGGTCGACTAGGATTGGCCAAAATGTGCCGTTAGTAGACTATTGGTCGACTTAAAAAAAAGTATATTTTTTTTTTTTTTTTTTTTTTTTTTTTTATCATTTCATTTGGGCTGTGGGGGTGCTTAATGTCTGAAGGAGTCGACTGAAGGCATCTTGTCCTCTGCAAAAGCATGCAATTGGTCCACTGATGGATACATCTTGATATTTGTCTAGTCTAGTGTGTTCATTAGATGGGTGAAATCCTCTTTCAGTGCCTCTGTGCCTGTTTTCTTAGGCAGTTAGCCTCTGGTATGCGTGCCATTAGCGTTAGCCACGCTTCTAGGCCTCTTTTCTTTTGGAAAAAATGATAAAAAAAAAGAAATGTATTATATTTGACTAAGAGGTTGGCCAGTCGACTACGGCTCCTTTCGACCGATTAGTCGACTAATCGATTAATAGGGGTCAGCCCTAGTATATACCATATAGATGTTTCTTCACAAAGTCATCAAGGGGGGGGGGGGTCGTTTTACGAAGCTGCGATCGTTACCAAAATCTTGTTTTAGGTTAGGTAAAATACGACGCTGTGATCAATACAAAATTATGTTTCAGGTTTGTTAAAATACGCCTAAAATAGACCATACCTTTGTCAGAAGGTACTCCAAAATGAATAATCCCAGTGCATTGGGTCTGGCTATAATACGGAAAACAATAGGTGTGTCCACCTGTCAGGATTCGATCGTCATTGTAATTATAATGTAGGCAGCGGTGCCAGGGAGACACAGGCAGGTCCGCGCGAGTGTTTAGAATGGGGAAAACCGAAAAAAAGAAAAAACACGAGATATCTCGGGTTTGGCGCTCAACGCTTGGATTTGAAACACGAGAAATCTCGGGTTTGGCGCTGAATGCGTTAAAAACGTTAATCTTGTGTTAAAAAAATAGTGGCGCTAAAAGAATTGTGCGTTAACACATTGCCTGCCGGGCATTGTACCCATCATTGTACCCAGTCTGCCAGCGCTATAAGTCTATGGAGTGGCTCACCTTCTTTGCAGGGCTATAACCTTTTAAATTGTATTGCTATATTGACATTACTATGGCCCATTCAACATCGATTATCTATCGTTCAGGATGTGGGAACGTTATACTTTTTCATTCATACATTCATACAAAAATACCTTCTAGAATATAAGTGTTTTTATCGTTTTCTGCAGTAATTGCTAAGCGCATATATAGATTATCGATTGCCGTTTCCCCCCTATACACGCTATATTAAAAAATTTAACTATATATGATCGATATACGTCATCAGTAACTGCTTTATGTAGTATGGGTGGATATATTGATCACATGGTTTGCAAACAAGGAAACTCACAATTGGGTTGAAAATAACGTTGGTGTCCTCTTACCGTGGGTCAAAGAGACTGGCGGTGAAAGATCCCAAGTATACGACGTTGATCGCCTCGGTCCATTTCCGGTTTGTATGTTGCAATAAACGCCGAAATCATATCGATTATTAAGTTTAGAAAGCGATCCATTATGTACATTGTGTCTGTCGGGAGCCTTGCGACAATATCTGACGGCCGGATGAATTTAATCGACGCACAGCAGCCATATCCTGTTTACCAGTGTAACTCGCCCGACCATCCACCAGGCGGCGGTATTGAGCCGTCGTTGCCGTCACCTATAGGGTCCAGCTGGAGCGTCGCGGGTGTATATATGAATTATGAATGCCATGGCGAAAAAATGAAATATTGATCTCAATAACGCTGTACAGCGAGGTCTGGTGGTCAACGCATGGCGGGCAATATCGCTGTACAGCGGTTTTGGTGGGGAAAGTGTTAATAACGCGTTACCGCACTTGGATTCGATTACGATTCTTCAGGCAACGATTCAATGCATCATGAAATCTCTTCATTTGACCATACATTTTTGATCAGTTAATTCCCCCCAAAAGAATTTATACACAAATGGGGGAACTGATTAACTCAGCATGAATGGACTATAGGGCAATTTTTTTACAAAAAAATCTATAAAAACAATTCCAATCGATTCTAAATTTTTTAACATTTTTACATGCATTGTTACACCCCTATTATGAACCCATGGCTTGGGAAGCACTGCCCTGAGTGAGGCTGGACCCCTCACCGTTCTGTTGGCTTGTTATATGAACCCATGGCTATGGGAGACTAGCACAGCGCTAAGTAACACAGTGTGGAGAGAGGTCTGGCTATGGGAGACTAGCACAGCGCTAAGTAACACAGTGTGGAGAGAGGTCTGGCTATGGGAGACTAGCACAGCGCTAAGTAACACAGTGTGGAGAGAGGTCTGGCTATGGGAGACTAGCACAGCGCTAAGTAACACAGTGTGGAGAGAGGTCTGGCTATGGGAGACTAGCACAGCGCTAAGTAACACAGTGTGGAGAGAGGTCTGGCTATGGGAGACTAGCACAGCGCTAAGTAACACAGTGTGGAGAGAGGTCTGGCTATGGGAGACTAGCACAGCGCTAAGTAACACAGTGTGGAGAGAGGTCTGGCTATGGGAGACTAGCACAGCGCTAAGTAACACAGTGTGGAGAGAGGTCTGGCTATGGGAGACTAGCACAGCGCTAAGTAACACAGTGTGGAGAGAGGTCTGGCTATGGGAGACTAGCACAGCGCTAAGTAACAGTGTGGAGAGAGGTCTGGCTATGGGAGACTAGCACAGCGCTAAGTAACACAGTGTGGAGAGAGGTCTGGCTATGGGAGACTAGCACAGCGCTAAGTAACACAGTGTGGAGAGAGGTCTGGCTATGGGAGACTAACGGTGGAACAAAAACATCAGAGCGGAAGAACAAAATATTTAAATACAATGTGTTGCGCACAAGAGGTGTAAACTAACACTGTTGCAAAGCTAGCGGACGCGGCTACCCGACCTGGGAGAGAAATAAATCGGAAGGCAAAACAGGAACGTTTTTTGACACCGTCAGGAACTAAAAGAAACGCCCACATAAGAACCGCTCCGGGCTGAACGTTAACATCGTTCACGTCACAAAGACAACATGTCTTCACCAAGGCTTTTCCCCATCAGTTAGTTTAGATTAGATTAGGTCCATTATCCCTTACCTTCCCTCATCCCCCTTTTCCCCCCTATTTCCCTAGCCCTATTTTTGTCCTGATTGTGAAGCGACCTTGGGTTCTAGAAAGGCGCTATATAAATTTGATCTATTATTATTATTATTATTATTATTATTATTATTATTATTATTATTATTATTATTATTATTATTATTATTATTATTATTATTATTATTATTATTATTATTATTATTATTATTATTATTATTATGTCTCCATTAACCCTTTCACTGCCACAGGACAGCCGGTTAACCCTTTCACTGTGACAATACAGAAGGTTAGCCCTTTACTATCACACAACCGACGGCGATGCTCCATCATTAGCATCATTAGCTCCGCATTTGATGCTAATGATGGAGCATCGCCGTCGGTTGTGTGATAGTACAGGGCTAACCTTCTGTCGTGTGGCAGTGAAAGGGCTAAGGGGGACGTGATGGAAAAGGTTTGGGCTTTATAGCTTTAGCCTCTCCTCTCACCGACGGCTTCCTCCTAGCTTGTCATGATATAATGAGCCAGTCTCATTATGCCCATTCCTCTGTCATTCTAAAGGGATTCCAGATGATCTCAAAACTCGTTCTTACATTTTTTGTGATTGAGAATGAATACTTTGTTGTGGCTTTTTTTCTTTTTGGGAGATTTGCATTTTGATGTGTCAGCCCCCCCCCCCCTTTTTTTTTCTTTTATGCAGTTTAATCCTGTAAGCTTCTGCGTTTGTTGTCCTTTGATAAAGATGTCTGCCAATACAATACCAGTTCTCATAGCAGTCTTAGAGGAGTGTGGTTGCGCTTGTGCTCTGGCCTTGATGCATAACTTTTACTGTGGCATTAAACTGTCAATAGGTAGAGTTGTTTCTACCTGTATAACCGGAGGTAGGCCTATTCTGGGTGCACACTGCATGTGTAGACCTTGCGGTAACCCCATGTGGTGACAGCCGCATGTATCCTTTACCTTACGATTTGGCATAAAAATAGATAAATAATAAATGTAAAAAGTCAGAATCCTGCTGCCTCTGCTGTCGGTATCCAAAAATAATTTACACTCGACCTGCGCCCCTTCTCCCGCTCTCTCTCTTAATAGTAACCGCGCTGTTTACCCGAATGAAGAGCATTTTTCATTTCCTAGACAGTTTAAAGCTGAATGTGCCCATAAATCATTATTTAATAAAAGGGGGGGGGATTTAATATCTGAGCTGGGAAGAAGTTCCTATGTGACGAGTGTTTCAATGTACGCCCGGGCTCCAACCGGTGAAGGAATACGACGGCTGAATCGGAAAGCACCTTTTGTTACGCCCCCCCCCCCCCCCCCCCCCCCCCTCCCACAGCCGTCCGCCACACCCTCCCTTCCAGTTGAAGATGTGTTGTGAGACACGGGAGTGAGCCCAGAGTTGTCATACTCTGATATAAAGAAGAAGCAGAGAATCTGACTCCCCGGCAACAGTAGACCAATTATGTTTCCTCTAGTCTACCGTTTGAAATGTAATCCTTCCACAGCTTCCTGTGTCATAGAAAAATAACACAAATGTATTTCTTTTTTGCTATTGAACAGGCTGATATATTATACCCCCCCCCCCCCCAATCAGTGGTGGATTAAACTAATTGCTTTAAAGGGGAACTATCTTATAAATGGCCTTTTTCAGTGTTTAGCATTGTTTCCTAGCTATGTGAACTTATATTAATATGATCTATGTCTCTAATTCTCATATTGGCGCATTCTTCCAATTCTCCTCTCACAATATTCACCCCACTGAACTGAGTCATCTGAAAATGTGCTGATCTGTGATGTCAGAGAGACTCAGCTGCATAATAATGTGGCCCCATGTGGCATCAGGCCACACAGTGGTTGGAGCCCAGCCTCAAAACGGCTTAAGATCTTGAGGTAGAAAAATGCTGTTTTTGAGGACTTGATTAGAAATACAAAACAATGAATAAAAAAAATATATATATTACAGAGGTGTTCCATAGACTCACAGGAATTGTGTAAAAGTGCCCAAATAGTGTAAGAAATAGTAAAATAGTTCCCCTTTAACATTGAATCGGGATGAAAATAAGACTCACTCCAACTTGTCTGGTCATTTCTTATTGGCTACGTTGCTAGACCATCTCAGCCCCGAGAGGAAACACTAGCCCTGCCCTGAGAGGAAACACTAGCCCTGCCCCTGAGAGGAAACACTAGCCCTGAGAGGAAGCACTAGCCCTGCCCCGAGAGGAAACACTAGCCCTGCCCCTGAGAGGAAACACTAGCCCTGCCCCTGAGAGGAAACACTAGTCCTGCCCCTGAGAAAGAGGAAACACTAGCCCTGCCCCTGAGAGGAAACACTAGCCCTGCCCCCTGAGAGGAAACACTAGCCCTGCCCTGAGAGGAAACACTAGCCCTGCCCCTGAGAGGAAACACTAGCCCTGCCCCTGAGAGGAAACACTAGCCCTGCCCTGAGAGGAAACACTAGCCCTGCCCCTGAGAGGAAACACTAGCCCTGCCCTGAGAGGAAACACTAGCCCTGCCCTGAGAGGAAACACTAGCCCTGCCCCTGAGAGAGGAAACACTAGCCCTGCCCCGAGAGGAAACACTAGCCCTGCCCCTGAGAGGAAACACTAGCCCTGCCCCTGAGAGGAAACACTAGCCCTGCCCCTGAGAGGAAACACTAGCCCTGCCCCTGAGAGGAAACACTAGCCCTGCCCCTGAGAGAGGAAACACTAGCCCTGCCCTGAGAGGAAACACTAGCCCTGCCCCTGAGAGGAAACTGAAGGAATGCATAATAACTAGGATCTTGGCCAATATCCCTTTTCTCTTTTATGCTCACTTGTCATGTTTTATTGAAGCACCCAAGGCAGGCAAGTGCAGACGTGATGTAATGATCTCTGTCGGTCGTAGTCAATCCAGCTGTGTCCACTCTTGCCCACTCTACCCACTCTACCCCACCCTCCTCTTAGCTGGACGTCTGATGCAAACCAATCCTTAATGAATGCAATTAAGCCGATCTTCAGTTGCTTGCTATTTTAACTGCTATTTATTGGTATCTTGATGCTGTTTTAAATCATATATATATATATATATACTGTGGCCGGCCGGCTGGCGTGGTAATAGACGGCTGCTAGTACAGTATGTAACGGCCAAGGTACTGGGGCATATGCCCATATTAGGAGTTCCGGAGAGACTCCCGCCAGAGCAGAACGCATCAGCAGCACAGATGAAGCGCACCTGTGACAGACGCGCCCCCGAGACCACCACTCAATCAAACGGCACACAAAATGGAGACAGAGATACAGAAGCATTGGAGTAGCTGAGGCGAAACCATACGGGAAGGAGAGGACGTGAGTAAGAGAGAGAAGAGGAGAAGATTATTGGCTGTGTGACCAATGCGTTTGGAAGGAGCATCAGCCCCCCCCCCCCCCCCCCCCCCCCGCATGAGAGCCGCTCTCTGTGTACCGGACCCCCGCTAACGGACCAAGACGATTCTCTTGTATTACGGACTGGCTGACGAATACCCTATAATAACCTCTCCTTTTCCCCTAAACAGTAGTACAACTGCTGTTGAACGTGCTTCTACCTTGTGCCGTGTGTGTTTTGTTAATTCCAATCTGGTGACGGCTCGTAACACCCCGGAGTCTGTCGCAAACAATACATATCAAATGAAAAGAGGCAGCACGGTCGTGTAGTGGTTAAAACACTGTCGCCTCACAGCAAGAAGGTCCTGGGTTCGATTCCCACTCGGGGGACCAGGTGGCCGGGTTGCCAGGTACCCAGGTGGGGTATGTCCCGGGCGTTTCTGTGTGGAGTTTGCATGATACCCCCCCCCCCCCCCCCCCCCCGTGCTCGCAAGGGTTTCCCTTCCAGAAAAGAGACAAACCCAATGGAAAAACATGCAGAACGGATCACCAACGCTGTCGTGTCCCTGACGAAGACGGACAGGAGCCCCACGCCGCAGCCCGTGTCGCTCCAGCTGCCCTAAATGTAATCTGCCACCCAACAAAAAATTATTGCATATGTATTGTGTCGT
Source organism: Notolepis coatsorum (assembly GCF_963971535.1). Lineage (NCBI taxonomy): Eukaryota > Metazoa > Chordata > Actinopteri > Aulopiformes > Paralepididae > Notolepis > Notolepis coatsorum. Next base: position 200,821,826 of record NC_140167.1, on the reverse strand, counting down.
CCATCGTATGTGCGTGTCGCTGCATGACTACGTTGCAATGTGTGCTATGAAATAAAGACTTGTTCAAAGTCCAGTTTAATCTTAATCTTTTTAATGTTTTCATTGAACCTACAGAGCATCAGTCAGGACAACGCGTTCCAGTCGGACAACGAGGGCAACCAGGTGTTCAAAGGCCACAGGTGAATGTCCCCTCTCAGCATCTCCGATGACTCTGAGTCCACCTGTAGGAAACCTCCTTCCTTTTTTTATAGTTTTTTTCCCTTTTTACACAAACGACAAAGACATTGAAATTTAAAGATTGACATTGAAATACGAATACGAGAAAATAATAAAAATTACAAAAATATAAAGCAACACAAACGGGCACGGGCCCAAGGCTTATTACAAGAATGCAAAAAAAAATTAAAGAAATACAATTTTTAATGAACAAACATGACTTTAAATAAATGTAACTCACATCTTGGGTACGTAATACAGATACACTAATTAAGTAAATGATAAATGAAATTACAATAAACAAACTGAGCCCTCCCAGTAACCCCCCCCCCATACGCACATTCACACACACACAAGCTTCATCTAAGTACTTAACTACTGGGAGAAAACCTCCTTCCTGTACGACATAAGGGTGGAGCACGTGCCACGGGGCGTGCGCTGACAGGGGGTGAGATGTTTCTTTAATGCCTTAACAGCAAGAGGTGGAGGCGCCGCTTTCATGTTCCCCCAACGCCCTTGCCGTGTCCTTGTGAAGTGTCTTTGTGCAGCTGCATGGGATTCTGCCAGAGAAGTGGGGCATCTAATCCCTGACACTGTGTGGTATCAGGCACTGCCAAAGGCTTTTACACAGCCTCCATACTGATGGGAGAGAGGGGGGGGGGGGGGGGGGCGTGGGAAACACGACTGCAAAGGGCAGTTGGGGGGCGGGTGGGAGTCGCGGAGGAAGAAGAGCCTCGTGCTCCAAGCGTCACAGCAGAGAAGTCCTTTGAAAACCGGGAGCTGTTCTATTGGCTCATCTCTCTGTTCAGTGCTGAGGTCCAAGCCACACAGTGGTACTGCCCATAGTGTCTGCCACACAGTGGTACTACCCATAGTGTCTGCCACACAGTGGTACTGCCCATAGTGTCTGCCACACAGTGGTACTGCCCATAGTGTCTGCCACACAGTGGTACTACCCATAGTGTCTGCCACACAGTGGTACTACCCATAGTGTCTGCCACACAGTGGTACTGCCCATAGTGTCTGCCACACAGTGGTACTGCCCATAGTGTCTGCCACACAGTGGTACTACCCATAGTGTCTGCCACACAGTGGTACTACCCATAGTGTCTGCCACACAGTGGTACTGCCCATAGTGTCTGCAGCCTTGCCTTTCGTCAAAACACCCCGGAGGTGAATCGATACACGAATGATAGCTACTTAAATAAGTATATAAAGATCGTGGTTAGTTGTTAACCTCACCATGCATGTAAGAAATCACTTAAAGAGCCAAAGATGATTATCAAAAATTATAATAAATAATTGTATTTGAATAATATATAATGCACACATCCTCTTGGCAAATCCAGTAAGTGACTTGGATGGATGTTTTGTCATTTTGAATTAGCTGGCGGCTGTTCGTGCCCCTTGGTTTAAAAAAGGACATTTTAGAGAAACTGAAGGATACATGTTCCCCAGTGTGAAAAAGATATACACCGTACACACTGTATATTCCTTTATCTATATCTGTATATATATACACAAACTGTATATAAATGTATCTGTATATCCATACCCACTCTTAAACCACTGGCTAGTATGTTTTACTACCATGGTGTATTCATACTAGGGCTGTCCCCGACTAAGGATTTGGATGGTCGACTAGGATTGGCCAAAATTTGCCGTTAGTTGACTATTGGTCGACTTAAAAAAAATATATTAAAAAAAATACAAATTAAAAATTGTATCATTCCATTTGGGCTGTGGGGGGTGCTTAATGTCTGAAGGAGTCGACTGAAGGCTTCTTGTCCTCTGCAAAAGCATGCAATTGGTCCACTGATGGATACATCTTGATATTTGTCTAGTATAGTGTGTTCATTAGATGGTGAAATCCTCTTTCAGTGCCTCTGTGCCTGTTTTCGTAGGCAGTTATCCTCTGGTATGCGTGCCATTAGCGTTAGCCACGCTTCTAGGCCTCTTTTCTTTTGGGGAAAAAAAAATTATTTTATTTTTATTTTATTTTTTATATTCGACTAAGAGGTTGGCCAGTCGACTACGGCTCCTTTCGACCGATTAGTCGACTAATCAATTAATAGTGGTCAGCCCTAATTCATACTAGTGTATTCATACATTAGCTTAGCATATTTTCTCAGTAGCCTTGTCATCTATACTCCACATATATTCACATGTTACACTGTATACTGCAATTCACTTGACTGCTCCTTTGCACTGTGGTTAGATGCCAACTTCATTTAGTTGTATTCTGTATTTGTACTTTGTGCATCGATGTCACATACAAAGGTCTATAAAGGTTATGTAAAATGCGTTACAGATGTGTCAGTTTCAAGTTTCTTTAATAGTTGTCATACAGAAGTACAGAATACTTTTATACAAAATGCTTCTTACTGTTACGCTCCAGAGACTGTGCTAGACAAGATAAGTATGAAATAAAATAGTAGCATGTAAAAAGAAGTAAAAATAGAGGTCACAGTGTTCAGTATAGACATATGTACAATGTTCGATGCAGAATAGAAGTAACTGAGTTACCATACAATATACAATATACTATGCAGTGTACTAATATACAATACTATATAGTGCAAAGCAGAAATGGGATGAGGTACAATTTAGGTACAATTTACAGTAAGGTGTACGAGTTGTAGTGCAAATCCTTTACCAATAAATATAAAGTGTGTTTAGGTGTTCTAAAGTTAAAGTTAACCCATAACTGTGTATCTGGACCGAGTTGTTGTGAATCCAACCCGTTCAGCACGTGCATTTAGCACAGGTCCCGGTAGGAGGAAGTAATAAAAACGTCTCCAAAGTGAATGATATTTATTATTACCAAAATGGGGAATGAAACCCACAACACAAATTGTCACAAGGGAAATGGAGAACAAAACAGGAATAATAATAACATGAACAAACAAGGTAAACGGTAACCCTATAACTAATAACCCCATCAAATGGGGAAAACGGGGGAACACTATATAAACATAAGTCACCCAGTGTCACAGGACCCAACCAAAAGCCACATGGTTGGCAGTCTGGGAAACCACCCAGCACAACAGAAACACAACGGGCTATTACAAAATAAATGTGCTGTCAGGCGATAACATTTTTTTAATTACAGGATTTGTAATTAATTAATCTAATTAATTGCATTTTAATCGCATAACCATTTTAGGCCTGATATTCTATATTCTATAATCATATTTCAAATTGCATGTGTCCCGATGGCAGAATTCAGTACTGTATCTACAAAACTTTCTGTTTAATCATCTTCCATTCAATCATTTGCTTAGATTTTTCAGGTCTGGTCAATTTTAGGATGGTGTTATTCAGTCAAAGATAAACATTGAATTGATATTCTCATTTGGTTCATTACAATTTACTCAAGCCTGGTAACAGACACAGTATTTCTGACACTGGGAATACATTCCCTGAGATCCATAGATGTCCCTAGAATCAGATACCAAGAACATGCAAATGATCCATATATAAAAAAAAAAGTCTGTAAATGTGTATTATACGTTCTTATGGAATGAATGAGATAAGAAAATATTTAAATAATAATAAAAAAAAAATGTTGAGTTAATTTTCACAACGCGATAATTTGCTGTGTAATTAATTAATCTAATTAACGCGATAAACTGACAGCCCTACAAAATAAATGTGAACCTCTCGTTCACATAGTTCCCCACCACAGTGGAATAAGGCCGACGCAACAAACAATCTGCAATCTGCCATTATCTTGTGTGGAATAGATTTCACTCGGCAGGCTAATGCTCATTCATGAATGCAGCGTGAAAAGGTCAAATTTGTGAAATTATCGGCTTTTCCAAATGCTTTCATACGAAGGAGAAATAGCACATGGACCACCACATTGTACATATGTACATACTGAACACTTGTGTCTACGTACGTGACTTCTATTTTATACTGCTATACTTATTTTGTTTTATACTTATCTATTTTTGTCTAGCACAGTCTCTGGAGCGTAACAGAAAGAAGCATTTTGTATAAAAGTATTCTGTACTGTATGACAACTAATAAAGAAACTTGAAACTTGAACCTGCATCGTCCCTTGAGAAAGGCCCTGTGTGGGTGCAGGCTCTCAGGCTGTATCCACCCGCCCCTTAATGAGTGGTTGCCCTCAGCTTTAGTCATCATTGGGCGCTCAGCAGACTCTACAGGAAAGGGGCGGGTGGTACCTGAGGAGGAAACACGAGAGGGAATTATTATCCGGTGACACCACACCATATACAAATAGAAAACAACTTGCCTATACTAACCTGATGTTTACATGGTGTTACAAATACAATAATAATGATAATGACTAACCGACCTACGTCACATTTGACAATACATTCTAGTCTAATCTATCTGGTGAAGGAAAAGATACTGACTCAAATAAAAAATGTCAAGGCAACATTATGCCTTTAATCAATTTCCATTATCTTGTGTGGAATAGATTTCACTCGGCAGGCTAATGCTCATTCATGAATGCAGCGTGAAAAGGTCAAATTAGTGAAATTATCGGCTTTTCCAAAATGCTTTCATACGAAGGAGAAATAGCACATGGACCACAATTTGATAAGGCTTTGTCCGTGGGATTACATCTGTGGACATCGGTGTGGTTGGGACATGATGTAGTGTACGGTAGTACCACCCTGGTGTGGTTGGGACATGATGTAGTGTACGGTAGTACCACCCTGGTGTGGTTGGGACATGATGTAGTGTACGGTAGTACCACCCTGGTGTGGTTGGGACATGATGTAGTGTACGGTAGTACCACCCTGGTGTGGTTGGGACATGATGTAGTGTACGGTAGTACCACCCTGGTGTGGTTGGGACATGATGTAGTGTACGGTAGTACCACCCTGGTGTGGTTGGGACATGATGTAGTGTACGGTAGTACCACCCTGGTGTGGTTGGGACATGATGTAGTGTACGGTAGTACCACCCTGGTGTGGTTGGGACATGATGTAGTGTACGGTAGTACCACCCTGGTGTGGTTGGGACATGATGTAGTGTACGGTAGTACCACCCTGGTGTGGTTGGGACATGATGTAGTGTACGGTAGTACCACCCTGGTGTGGTTGGGACATGATGTAGTGTACGGTAGTACCACCCTGGTGTGGTTGGGACATGATGTAGTGTACGGTAGTACCACCCTGGTGTGGTTGGGACATGATGTAGTGTACGGTAGTACCACCCTGGTGTGGTTGGGACATGATGTAGTGTACGGTAGTACCACCCTGGTGTGGTTGGGACATGATGTAGTGTACGGTAGTACCACCCTGGTGTGGTTGGGACATGATGTAGTGTACGGTAGTACCACCCTGGTGTGGTTGGGACATGATGTAGTGTACGGTAGTACCACCCTGGTGTGGTTGGGACATGATGTAGTGTACGGTAGTACCACCCTGGTGTGGTTGGGACATGATGTAGTGTACGGTAGTACCACCCTGGTGTGGTTGGGACATGATGTAGTGTACGGTAGTACCACCCTGGTCTGGCCAAATGAAGCACCATGGGGTGATTCACGGCGGGGTCTTGGGTTGCCCTGAAGGGGTTTATTTAGCAATAATGACTGGCTTGCTATAAAAGTAATTTGATATGAAATATCGATTTAAAATAATTTTACTACAAAATGTCACCAAATAGTTCAGTAGAACTGCAACTGTTGCCGTAACGACATAAATAAAATGCAGTGGACCATTAATGTCAACAGCAGAATGGGTTCATTGACCAATCAGAATCGAGTATTCAACGATGCTCATTGCTCAGTAATAACACGGTAGATAACCAGCATATGATCAGTAAAGGCATGCAATACATATTCTCATTGTGCAAATTTCTAGTGAATGAAATGGTGGAATTAAAATATTCCTCATTTTGCTGCGGAAGTTATAGATAAGGACTAAAATCTATGGGGTGGGGGTGTAAATTGGGTTGTAGTCAGTAGAAAAACAAATCAAGCACCTAGATGTTAATACACCAGCAGTGAAATGAAACAATCAAGAAAGTAAAAGAAAGAAAAAAAAGAATAGTTTATAGCTTTAGGTTGAAAGTTTGCTTACAAGGTATAATCTTGCTTTACATCCAGACAATTTCCTAAGGGGATGAGGCATTTTCAGTTACCCACCCTCCCCCCATACCATTTTTAAAATACAGTGTCTCACAGATAATTCCCATATTGACATGTTTACACTCGTCACAGAACTCGTTTCCTGATGATTAGTAGAAAGAGGGTCGTTAAAGCAGTATTTCTATCCGTCTTGGATTATGGAGATGTGATTTATAGACATGTTACTGCTTCCGTTATTAAGCCCTTAGATTCTGTATATCACTCAGCCCTCAGATTTATCATCACAGGTGATATTTATAATACTCACCATTGTATCCTGTATGATATGGTCGGGTGGTAGGGATGGGTACCTTTTCACATTTGAACCGATACGGTACCGGTACCTGTGAATCGATACCGTTACCCAACGGTACCTTTTTTCTGTACTTTAGTCTCAAGAAATTTTATTTACCTACCTCAGTTGTGAAAAAAAAAATCCAAACTTCAAATAACTACAATTTCGACCATTTTCGGCTTGCCATTGCTCCGACTGCTTTGTTGTTGAATCAAGTCAAATCCTAGGTAAGCATATATTGTGAGTGTGAATGTTGACATGAAAAGAAAAAAGGTAAAAAAAAATATATATATAAAAACATTTTTTTTTTTTTTTTTTTTGGTATCTCACTTGAATCGATACTCGGTAGTACCGACGTGTTTCGGTTCGGTACCTCAAAAGTACCGAATTCGGTACCCATCCCTACCGGGTGGTCCTCTCTGGCAGAGTGACATGATTCACACACGGGCATCTATTTATATATATAAAGCCAGTGTTGGAGATATTCCACCTTATATCACTTCATTATTTGGACTGGACCACATCATTATGATGTTTATATTTGAATACGTTTGAAAAAAAAAAAAAAAAAAACGCTACTTTATTGTCAAACAGTCTGGATAGAGATTGATTTATTTATGACGTCATGTATGATGTCATTTTGGGACCGGTACCGGTCTCGTCGTCGGGGCTCATGAGGTTTTAACGACCAACAATTTCATCCAAGTTTTGCAGTTGTTTTCTAATTGTTTTATTGATTGACTTTCTTTTCCCTTTTATTATATTTATTGTGTGCTCTTATTTCTCCACGCCCAGGATTGTGTTGAATCATGATTTAATTAACCCTTTCACTGCCACACGACAGAAGGTTAGCCCTTTACTATCACACAACCTGCGGGGCTAATGATGCTAATGATGGAGCATCGCCGTCGGTTGTGTGATAGTAAAGGGCTAACCTTCTGTATTGTCACAGTGAAAGGGTTATATAACCGGCTGTCGTGTGGCAGTGAAAGGGTTAATTGATCACTCCCCCCCCCCCAGGAACCTGGTGACGTGTCTGTCGGTGTCGATGGACGGCACGCTGCTGCTGTCCGGCTCCCACGACGAGACCGTGCGCCTCTGGGACGTCAAGAGCAAGCAGAGCATCCGCACCATCACCCACAAAGGTGAGCGCCGCCCCCACATCTGACGTCACGTCACGTTCAGCCCTCTCGCCTTTTCCATCGACTTACATTTCTTATTTATTTAACCTTTATTTAACCAGGCAGGTCAATTAACACTCATTGGCTGCCAGCTATTATAGCCTTATCCTGTAGTAGCTCCTGCCACCGCTGTAAACGATGGGAGTTAGTCACCTTGTTTGCAGGGCTATAACTATATATATTATAGCTGTGGATGCAATACTGTGGCCCATTTGACATCGAGTATCTATCATTCAAGATGTGAAAAAGGAATACTTTTTCCATCCATACATTCCCGTTTTATACTGTGGTGAATATAAGTATGGTTTTAGAGCGGTTTAGGGTAATGCCTGGGAGGCTAGTAATAGGCCGCGACGCATATTATAATTAGAAAATTCAAATGCATATGATCGGTATATTATGTTCCATCATGAATGCATGAAAGGGGGGGGGGTCGTTTCTGATGAATTGATTGTCAATAACGGCATTTGTTAATACAACAGCATACGCTGGTCTATGAAAACAAGGCACAATCAAGCTGAAATTGACGTTAGATTGCTCTTACCTGTGGCCGGTGAGATTCCAAAAAGAATATTCCAATTATTTGATTGCCATCTGTCCATTTGGGCCACGACATAACCCACCACAGCATAATGAATCGGGGCTCCCGAAAACTATTCAATGCGATCGGGTAAAGCCATCGGTCCAGGCTGCCTGAATACTTTTACCAACGGATTTCCAGTTCCGCGTTCGCGTTCTGCGCTCTGATTGGCCACTGACGTTTCTGGTCGCGCCAATCGTGTGACGGCAAGTTCTGCCACCGGTTAAGCTTAGGCACTCTTCCGAAGTTGGTTAAGGTTAGAGTTTGTCTTAGAGCAGGGCGATAGAACACCAGCCCTGATTCCAAACTCTAACCTTAACCAACTTCGAAAGAGTCGCCTAAGCTTAACCAGTGATAAACTAGGCGTTAGGTAGTTTGTTGCTGTTCAAGGCGGAAATGGCCGCGTCACGCGATTGGGCGCACATGTCACATGGCCAGAAACGTCAGTGGCCAATCAGATCGCACCAGAAACGTCAGTGGCCAATCAGATCGCAGAACAACGAACGCAGAACTGGAAACCCGTTGGTAAAAGAATAGACGCGTCCAGGCTACTAGAAAAGTCCGCCCGGATGAATTTCATCGACACACAGCCACATACAGAGTCTCAAAGGGAGTGCAACATTGGCCGCATACCACCAGGCGGCGGTATTGGACTTTTGTGATCTCAGACTCATTCCCTATGGTTACACAGGCTCCCTGGATGGATAACGATTGGAAATGGCTAATAAAATAAATAACGATCAAATAACGAGTATACTCGTTGTTGGCGTCCAACGATTGCCGGCCAATAACGAGTATACTCGTCGTTGGCGGGGAATGAGTTAAGAACAAATTCTTATTTTCAGTGACGGCCTGGCGAGAGGAATAAAGGTCCCCTCGAAAGGGTAACGGGGAAAGGGGACACATTTTTTTATTAAATAAAATAGAAGAGAGACTGATGGTACAAACATCAGAGGTACGGGAAATAGTTAAAACGCACATCAAACAAACAACCAAATGACAACAACTAATTACATACTTTGTTTATTTCAGTTGTAAAAAAAACTAGACCAAACTTCTCAATTTCAACATTGTTTTTTGTTTAGTACATTTTGTTATGTATTGTTGTAACACACCACACAACATAAATTGCATGATAATGTATTATGTTTTTAAATGTTTAAATATCAACATTATCTGGCCATCCTCGGTAAATATAATCAAACTTGTCTGACCTCGTCTGGTCTTTCCAAAGACCCAAGAGACGGGACAGTAATATATATATATATTTGTGGAAAAGGCTCCCTCTTGTCTAATATATTACACTATTATACTAAACAATGAGACAGTGTAGAGATGACTATCAACTAGGCTGACAGGTGGCTAGTACCCCAAATCCTAAATAATCCACCCCTGTTTACTATATAGAAGGATGTGAAGCCTTCACACAGCAGAGGTTTTCCACCCTCATCACGGTTTCTTATCACAACTGAAGCATCTGCTCTTGCTGTCACAGCACTAGCTCAGTGTGACAACGCACTCACTTTGATTAATTCCTTTTAGAAAGCTGGGATTTGGTTGCATCACTGGGCAGGTTGTGAACCCATTTGGCAGTAATTGGATGTTTGTGTCGTCTAGCCAGTCACTGTGACTGTGTGTTTGTCCACGAGCTGTTAACGTTCATTATCAGCTGCATTACCTGCTGTTGGTTAGATTAACACTTTACTTTGACAGGTCAGTCAAGGTTAAGTGTTACGCACTAGAGCCCCTCTAGGGGTGTGAAGATTTAGCAATCCCAGCTTTAGTCCTGACATTCAAGTATAGTGATGAGGAAAAGACGAGGAAACAGAATATATTGTCTGGTTCTCAAGGAGAACCGGAGAAATAACATAAGGTTACGTCTAGAGTTGTTCCGATACCGATACCAGTATCGGAAATGCCTCCGATACAGCCTAAAATGCTGGTATCTGTATCGGCGAATACGCCGAAAGTCTAGCCTCCGATCCCATATGATGTAATTTATCTCCTGCGGAGAGTGAGGATTATAAAATGAACGTGTTTTAAAGTGTGATGCCGTTTGTCATTTTAACAGCAGATACACTTTCTTAAATTCCATTGTCCCGACAGAGCGGTGTGACGGAGAGCTCGGATGTGTTTCGCTTGCTGGTGTTATTATACTGTAGCATTAACAGCTGAAAAGATAGCTAGGTGGAACAACATCTGCTTTAACGTTACATCAAATCAGATGATCGCCTGTCCTTTCTCTAGGACCTGACACTGGCCGTCTATCAACAATAATGCACCCACGGTGAATCGTATTCAAGCCAAGTAGCTACTGACTAGCGTTAGCTGACTAACGTTATCAAATGTCAATGTGAAAACCTTGCGGGGAAGACGAGCTAGGTCAGCTGGCTTAGCTTGATAACGGTACCTTGGCTAAAGTTGGTGCTATTCATAATCCAGCAATAATGGTTGCAGACCTGCAAGCAAAGTACAGCAAGTGCCAAAGGATAAGAGTCTGAGGCGGAGTCTCAAAAGAGAATGTTGAATATTTATTTTGCATCGAAAATCACAACATAAACGTTACTACTAGCCAGAGCCTCTGCTACTAGCTAACTGAACCGGAGCAGACTGGGTAGCAAGTGCAACAGTGTATAACGTCTGTGCGGATCCGTGGGTGAACTCATTGAGCATAGTTGTCAATTAATGATACTAATACTAATCTATACAATCACCTGTTGTTGAATAAATACCATTACTTTCTAGTTATTACTAAAAAACAGTATATATAAAACAGTATATGTAGATGAAAAAAAAATGAAAAAAGTATTTAAAACTTTAATTTAGAATTTTTTTATTACACGCAAAATAATAATTAAAAAATCTATATTTTTCGATAATTTGGCCCGATATATATATCGATTCTTCCAAATGGCATATCGTCTCAGCCTTAGTTACGTCATATACCCAAGATCTCCGGACTGGGTGAGCACTGTCTGGCTCTCTCCAGGTGTTGGTCGGTTTGATGGTTCATGATGTTTCTATGTGACACGGCACGCTCTAGTCCACCTGGTTAACTCATTGACTGCCACGCTGTTTTTCCATCTTTACTCCCTGACGCCAGCGTTATTGACCATTTTCACGATGTTTGCTGACCCATCGTATATTCTATATTATAGCTATGGAGACGATAGTATGGCTCATTTGACAGGCACTATTTATAGTCCAACAGGGACAAAACAGTTCATTTCTACATACCTTCGTGTGTGCGCTATAAACATCGCCCCGTTTCACAATAATCCAGGCTGGTTTTCTAGATCGTGCGATATATTCCGTTTTGTGCGGTGTATGCACAAATCTCGCAGCTGCTCGCCTGAAACCTATATTATTGCCAGGTTAAAGGTAAACATATGACCTTGTTTCTTCACAAAGCTGCTTATCAATGACTTGTTTGCAGTCAACATTGTCGAAGCGGTTTGTTTTTTAATCGGTTCATTTCCGTTTTATACCATTTTGAAAAATGCTAGTTTTTTTTAAATTTCAGAAAAAAAATATATTCTGCAGGAATCGCGCTTTACTGGAATACACAAAACACGTTGTCATTTTTCGGCCTATTTATGAATCGTTTTCAAATAAACGCTAGATTATCGATAGTATATGTGTACTTATGCACGCTATAGAAGCGGGCTGAAAAATCCATTATCTTATTTCCTGATCAGCTACACACACTCACAGCCACACACACACATATGGGACATGTATATATATAGGTGAAAACAGCTCTGATTATCCCAATACCTCAGATCAGATGTTCTCCAAAAAGATTATTCCAATTCCTGATCGCCATTCCAAATATCGATCGCGTTTATTGATCCAACGCTGGGTGGTCGAAAGACATATTCCACGCTGTTAAGCCCAACGCACACGGCAGGCGATTTTAGCCAGGCGACCGATTTTTTAAGCGAGGTGACCGACAGAATTGAATCGCTTCCATTGTTATGAATGAAACAACCCACACGGCAGGAGATTTTCAAGCGACGATCGCGGAGCAACTTCTGTCGCCTGGCTAAATATCGCCTCGATCCTATTTTTTTAGACGACGGCAGGCGACACAGCAAGGACAATGAGCAAATAACATGACTTCTACTGGTGTATCATTTGTAATATAAATAAATTTATCAATACATTCATTGATCAATAACCTATGTATTATTACCATGCTACTTTTTTTTTTAAACTTTGACCAGTCACCTGGTTCTTTTAGCGTTTATCGCTTTTTCTTCTCATTCATACTTGGTCAAGTTCGACCGACAGAAGCAGGCTGAAAGGGTTCAGATGGGGGGGTAGACACTCTGGGAAAGGCACGGCTGCCGTCCGGGATTCGAACGCGCTCAGCCCCAGATCCGCGCGAGCGCGGTTGTCCACGGCGCTGAAATAGCACTCGCGGTACGTGGTGAGCTACTGGAGCTCCCCCTATTACCATGCTACTTATGTTAATTATTATTAACCGGAACTATTTAAATAAATAACGTTAGTTGGAGAAGCTATAGTGGCCGCTTGTCATTAACACTATGGTCGCCAAAAACGCCGTACCACGTCTTTCCTCGCCATGCTCATTCTGCCAGTGACGCCGTACCACGTCTTTGATATCAATATTTCAAAAATCTGTGATCGAAATCATATTTCTCCCCCGGAGACTTGAGATCTACTGTTGATCCCCTCTCAACTCTCCAACGGTTCAAGAGCGCCATCTGGTGGCCGATCGGCGGATCGCCCAGAGCGGAAACAGGAAATGGAAGCTGGTGCTCATTTCAATTCGGTCCGATCACTCGGTAATAGTCCCAGGACTCGAGCTGGACACAACGGATAGCAATCCGTTACCAATAACTCGATAAACAACATGATTTGGACGTATATACTATTATACAACCTGGAAATGGATCGCATTTTTCTACATCCAATAATACGAAAATTTCTGTTCCACGCTCATCGCCCAACGCTATGAGGAAGCTACGGTAAGATTCAGCGTTATTTTTTAACGTGTTCGATACTAACTGCTCTAATGATCATATCACCCACACTAGATGAATCATCTAACGTTGGCCACGGAATTATAAACGACCCCCCCCCCCCCCATCCGGTCAACATCAGATGATCAGTAGTAACTTCTAGAAGCACGTCCATTGACATTTTTTATCTCGCGCAGATTCCTATCAAACTGTATTTGATCATCAATATAATGCATTTAGGGCTATAAATCACGTTCTGGAGAAAGCTGCAGAAAACGATAAAAAACATACTTTAAGCCGTATTTTAGTATGAATATGTGAATGAAAAAGTATAACGTTGCTACACCCTGAACAATAGATACTTGATGTTGAATGGGCCATAGTAATGTCAATTTAGCAATACAATTTAAAAGTTATAGCCCTGCAAAGAAGGGGAACTTCTCCATATTAAATAGGGCTGGCGGAGGATGGTAAATTATGAATTAAGCCTGGCGATCAAAGTGTTAACTAATAAATTGACAATGCGCCACGATGCACCTACTCAATATTTTTATACTCTGGTAACAAAAGAAGTTGTGGATGTTGACAGAGTTTAATGTCCAGGCTGCAGCTGATGTAGTTTGTAAGGTTTATTGTCCAAAGAAAATGATTGTTGAGAACAGAACATTTGCGTCTTCCGTGAAACAACATTCTCTCTCAGCAGTTGCATAACAATACTTGTCCAATCGGTGGTAGTGAACGTATTGTAGCGATCAGTCATGCAGTAATGTCAGGAAGAAGTAGGAGAGGTTGTATTCGTATATGGTGGGTTTAATTCCAGCTCAATATGGGTTTACAGGTTAATACTTCCCTCGTAATGCACAACACAGCTACCAGCTAATACGCTCGCTTCACGACAACCTAACGTCCGGTCCGTCCTCCCATATCTCCCGGGGGGGGGGGAACAACACCCCAGCTAAACAGTGCGACACATAATAGCTTATTATACCTGAGCGGTCGGGTCTGGTGGGATGCTAAGCGATTGTCGCTGAGCGACAGACGATGGCATCGCCAGGCGACGTCGGTCGCCCGCCGTCTTCGGTCGGCTTTAAACGCATGTTTTAGGATGGGGTTCGGTAAAATAGACGTTACCTTTTGTCAGAAGGACAAACCCTGAGTCGAAGCTTTTATCCAAAGCGCTTTACAATTTATGCTTCACATTCACCCATTCACTCACCCATTCACACACCGACGGCGGAGACAACCACGCAAGGTGCCAACCTGCTCATCGGGAGCAGTTAGTTACTGGATATACCGGAGGCAGGGATGCACTTAGTCAAATAGACTTGGTGTTACAATGTGTTAACTCAGAGCATCGAATACAATTGAGTTCAGAGTTAGGCGAGATAACTCAACAG